>NC_058523.1:8697279-9008818 GCF_904849725.1 Hordeum vulgare subsp. vulgare | reverse complement strand
CTATAATACCACCTCAAATGATAAGGAGGAAGAATTGCACTTGGAAATGCAAGAGAAGAAAACTTGAGGTACTCCAACAAGAATCTTGAAGAACACTTGAGAATGAATCACATCCTTGAAGAACCACCAGGAAGGACCTCCGTATACCAATGAATGATGCAAAGATATGAAGGTAGAATAGAATAAGATTATGGCCTTGCCAAGATTTAGATGAAGCCTCACAAAGAGATACTTGAGAAAACTTGGAACTCCGGAAAATAAAAGATAAGAACACTTGAGAAAAAGGAATTGACATAATGAACCACTCCGGAAGAAGAACTCAGATTACTATGAACAAGAATAAGAATTATGTTATGCTCATCCTTCATCATGTTTAATTGATGACAAGCAACGGATTTAGCATACCACTTATTCTTCTTGAAATGATCTTGAAGAGACAGAGAGATAAGCACCACTTGAAGCATAATTGAAGAAAGCACCGGTAAGAATTCACAATTGAATGGGAAAACCCAAGAATTAATGAAGATACATGAAAATGAAGAGACCATGATCCACCTAACAGAAAACTTGAACAAGGCACCAGATAATCGAGAGACGAACGAAGAGGCAACAATTAGGAAGATTTGAGGATGAAAGCTGAAAGCTGAGAACGAAGAATCTTCTAAAATGATGGCCTTCGGAAGATCGAGAATGAAAACAACTCAGAAAACCACCGGATAGCGAGAAATGGATTCTCATGATTGGAACAAATTCAAGATGATAACATGAAGCTGAAATGACGAATATCCAAGAGAATAGACCAAGATTGAGGGAAACACTCCTTCGAATTTGCAAGCTGAGAATGATGACGAGGAACAACACCAATAATAGCTGAGACACTCCGGAATAAGAACAAGGAAAAATTTAGCCAATGACGACAAATAAATTTGAAGCGATCTTGAAGAAGGAATAAGACTGATGAAATTCATACTTACGTCATAGTTGAAAAGAGTTAAAGATCTTCAGATGATTACAAGAGCTAGACAAGATCCTAGGAAAACATGTGGGTTATGGGCCCACTCAAAGAAATCACCGTTGAAAAGATTGCTAGAACGAGAGATATTGCACCCGGTATGAAGAGAACTAGATGAGGTTAGCACCTCGAAATAATTAAAGATCTGAAAACAAGAAACTACTGGGATATCTTCAACACACCGGATAAAAAGGAGATGAATGAATAACAGGATAGGCTGATAAGAATCTCCAACATAGGAAGAATTACAAGGATGAATAGGATATGAAGACACGGATAATTAAATTAAATTCACCGGAAAAGATAACAAGAATGAATAAAGAGGAACATGAAGCTCGCGAGAATCTTCACAATGAATCACCGGCTATGAAAGGAAGACGAGATAGCGGAAACATCACTGAATAAGAAGACGCTTGGATGAAATCCAAACACTGAAGAAAAGGGCGGGAGGGCGGGAAAAAACAAAGATAACCTGGGGCAGATGAGATGAACTCCGGAATAAAAGAGAGAATGATCTGCACAAACTAGAAAGGATTGAATCCACTTGAAGAGAAACACACCGGTTAAAAAGGAATTAACATGACGACTCCGGTTGACAAGAATTGATAATACAATTGATTGAGCAAAGAATTTGCATTCTCACATAAAAATATGAGAACACCTCTTGGAAAGATCTGAAATCACCACTTGACATCGAAGCAACTGAATTACCATATTTCAACAAAACAAAGGGTGTGGCTTATGAAACAAGCCAGAACAAACTCATGAGAAAGATTTCGTCCGATATTTTCGTGGACGGGATCGCACGGGCTCGATTTTATAGTAGCCATCAAGTGCAAGGCAGTGCACCCGACATACGAAGCGTCCCCGAGTCGTAGCAAGCTACAAGGACTCTTTAAGACACAACGTGTACCGCTGTAAGTTGACCGTGAACAAACGAATCCACTAGATGTCGAACCCCAACCTAACATCATGTATTCGTTGGAAGATTGTCCTATAAGCAACTACTTGAATTCCCACCTATGAATTCCCAAAATATCTGGTCATGCAATCTGGTACACGGATACAAGGAGTATTTCACACATCTCCTAAACTAACCCGTCACATGTATCACATCCGTCAACACACAACCAGAATCTCGGACCTTCATCTACAACAGACCCTCGTGATCACAACGATACAAAGTATGGCAGTACTCCCGAACAATTTGCACCAGTACTGGGGACATCGGGGTTATCTCGCCACTACTAGTATTGAAGCAATTACGAACATCTTTCATTCTGAGATAGTAAGAAATCTGAATGATAATGATGTGCTCAAGAATCCCCTGGAGCTCAACTCCCCTGAAACTTAGAGCAGATAGGAGGCACCAAGACAAAACTCCGTCACATCGGCATCATATAGATCCCAAGAATATCCGCGTGATCCTAAAAATTTTGAGTGAGAAGAGGAGTGACTTAAAATATTACGTCGAGATTCCTCACCAGAGCATAGAAGAGGAGAAAAAAGAATCCTACTCTTCGATATATAACTACACCCAAAGTAGTATTTTCACTAGACTCGACTCGGCCAAGTTCGATCAATCAAGGGGGCTCCTAGGTCGGTCCTTGCTCTCATACCAACTTGTCACGCCCAAGATGTGACCCTATCCTCAATTTGGCACGAAGGCCTGGTCAGGGATAGAAGCGCATTCGTCGTGTCGCAAGAATGGATATCGTTACAAGTACATGTACTGAAAAGAAGAGATATATATATAGAGTTGGCTTACACTCGCCACAAGCTACATCAGAGTCACATCAGTACACTACATAAACATCAAGAGTAACAGCAGGGTCCGACTACGGACGAAAACAAACGAGAAAAATAAGAACGACGTCCATCCTTGCTATCCCAGGCTGCCGGCCTGGAACCCATCCTAGATCGATGATGAAGAAGAAGAAGAAGCAACTCCAAATGAACAATCAACGCGCTCGCGTCAAGTAACCTTTACATGTACCTGCAACTGGTGTTGTAGTAATCTGTGAGCCACAGGGGACTCAGCAATCTCATTTCCAAAGGTATCAAGACTAGCAAAGCTTAATGGATGAGGCATGGTTAAGTGGTGAGGTTGCAGCAGCGGCTAAGCATATATTTATGGTGGCTAACTTACGAGTACAAGAAGTAAGAGAGGGAAGATCTACGCATAACGGACGTGAACTACTGATGATCAAAAGAATGATCCTGAACACCTACCTACGTCAGACATAACCCCGTCGTGTCCTCGATCGGAGAAGGAACTCGCGAAAGAGACAGTCACGGTTACGCACACTGTTGGCAATTTTTATTTAAGTTAACTTCAAGTTATCTAGAACCAGTGTTAAACAAAGCTTCCTAGTGCCACATAACCGCGGACACGGCTTTCCGAAAGATTTAACCCTGCAGGGGTGCTCCAACTAATCCATCACAAATTACCACAAGCCGCATAGAAATCCTCAATCACGAAGCTCGCGATCTCGTCGGATTCCCTAGTGGAAAACCTCAACTCTGAGATTACCCAAAGCATCACCGGAATCCCGATGCACAAGATATCTCGTCAAAGGTAAAACTAATCCAGCAAGGTCGCCCGACGTGTCAACGATCCCGATAGGAGCCGCGTGTCTCGTTCTCAGGACACGACGGATGGAACTAGCTACGGGTGCCAAACCTCGAGTTTCCCCGTGGTGGCCCCGCAGGCAGACCGTTTGGGACCAACACCATCAGCACTGGCCCCCCCTGTTTATGTAAAATTACTCCTCGGGTTCATGACGCCCTATGCATTTTTATTAGGTGATTAGGCAAATGTAGTACCAATGTTGGGCCTTGCCAGACCAGTCTTAATCTAAAACGAATTATCAAGGGGGTCCCCATAACGACCCCGATCGTGTTAGGAGCGCTCGTTTATGGAACATAACACCGGTAGCTGAAACTAAGGGGGCAAAGGTGGAACAAAACACCAGGCTAGAAAGGCCGAGCCTTCCACCTTTTACCAAGTATATAGGTGCATTAAATTAAATAGCATTTAATATGGTGATATAACAAGGAACCCATGCTTTCACATGGAAGCAATGCACCTGCAACTAGCAACGCTAACACAGGGTTAAGCAAGCGGTAACATAGCCAATCAGTGGTTTGCTAGGTCGAACAAGTTGAAGGTTATCATGCCATGATTGAGAGGCTGATATTTAACATGTGGTAGGCAACGAGACATAAACGATAGAAGCGATAAACTAGCATGGCAATGATAGTAATGGTATCTGGGGAAATGATCATCTTGCCTGAGATCCCGCTTGGAAGAAGAATGACTCCGTAAAGCAGACGAACCGATGTAGTCGAACGGGTCCTCACAATCCGGCACGCTGCGGAACTCTAACGAGACGAAGCAAACCGAAAACACAAATCAACACACGGAATTCACCACACGATGCACAACACATATGATGCATGAGCAGCTGAATACATGCAAGACACGGCCTGTCAATTCACGCAATCAAATACTACACATTAAGTGAAGTCCAATATGCAACGAGTTGCATATTGACGAAACTCCACATATGAGTTATTTAGTTCACTCCCGGTTAATTACACGGCAATATTAATGTTGTCAAACATGCAAGAGGTGAAGCGGTAATTAAACTACCTATCTAGAAATTTTAAATGAGGTCGGAAATGTCATATAGCACCTCCGAAACGATCTCACAAGTTAATTTACAATTCTGTCCAGATCTGAACTAATGCATTTAATTGGTTGTTAAACAGCAAAACAAATAGGTTCACGTGATTCTACGCGTCAAGGCAAGCAATCTACACATAAAGAACATCTCCAACGGAGCTACGGATCAAAAGCTACAAGCATCGCAAGATATGATGGCATGAATGCAATATGTGTGCAACGACGGTCACGAGCACTTCAAAACATACAAACAGCAAGAGAACATGAAACTAAACGAGATTCTAAGCAAGTTTCATATAGGACACGATCAAATCGGAGCTACGGTTCAACAACTACGAGCAAAACAAGAAATGACTACAATCTGCCAAAATCAGCCACATAGCATATTCTACGCCCCACAACTACGAGCTACACAACTCCGATATGCTCAAGCAAGGCATGGTACGGAAGAGGGCAAGAAGCACTACTACAAACAACTAACAACATCTAGCATGGCATCATGGAACACTAGGAAAAGAAGTCACAAAATGGCATCTCACTCACTATTTCAGACTTAGTGAAAATTACACCTCATGAAGGTGCAGTTTTCGATCTGAAGCTATATTGACAGCAGCAAAACCTATAGCTACATGACTCCAAATGGCATGAAAATTTACAGCATACTAGAGAAACACAAGGGGTACAACTAACTCCATTGGACCAACCTCAAAAGAGCTACAGATCACAAGCTAGAAGCAAAACAAAACAGCAACAAAATATAACAGATTCCAGTCTTAGAAATATTTCAGCACCTCCAAATCAGCACTATTTCTAGCAACTTGAGAGCAAGCAAATCGCACCTAAACATGCATTTCTATTGCAACTAAAAATACCAGAGGCTATTCTAAACACCCAAGAACAATTCCCTAGTTGACAACTCAAGCCAACGGGGCACGGAATAAATCCTACGAATTAAACAAAAGGGCAACATAGCAAAATATCTCGCGAACTAACTTGCTCTAATGCTAAAACTAATTGCACAGAAAAATCCATGGGATTTTTCTACCCCGAAATCATATAAAATATGTGGGGTTTACAACACAAAATAATGCCGCACATAAATGCGAGAAAAATAACCTATACGCGGGAAAATAAATTACCGGCAAATCCCTACACGTTAAAAATACAAATGACCGCTCTAAAATACATGCAAAAATGATTCCTAAAACATTGACATTTTAACTAAAGCATTCGGACAAACCGGACACACGCGAAAAATAAATTACGGACAAACACATTAGGACAGCACGCTAAACTAGGCATTCGGCACGCTAAACTACACCAAACAAAAAATGCAAGTTGTAAATTCGTAATCTACGCGAAATTCTACCCGAGATACATATCTAAATCTTCGCGATCCGACTTACGGATAATATTCCACGGGCATTCGAATATACGTTATTTACTGGAATTATCTAAAACGAAATAAAAAAACCTAAAAGACTAGATGGGCCGACAGGGGCGCAAGTTAGTTAAAAAGTTGCTCAGGCGGGGGGGAAGGACCTCACCTTCGCGGGCTGGGCCAGATTTGAGGAGGAGGCAGGCCTGGCGGCAGGGAAGGAGGCCGACTGGGCCTGGGGAGAGTTGGGCCGACCACAGCGTGGGAAGGCCTGGGGCGCTCGGCCTCGGCCTGCTGGGCGAAGCAAGCCCACGCGTGCGCCACGCGAGGCGAGCGGCTCGTCTCCTTCCGCACGAGGAACTCGTGGCAGCCATGGCGGCGGCTTGCAGCGAGGCGGGGCGACGGCTCGGGGCACGGGGAGCCCGACGAGGCGGATGGGGCCGGCCGGATCTGGTGCTGCGGGGCCATTCCCGGCGACGGCCGACGGGATCTGACGCAGGAGGCTCCGGGGCGGCCGGCGAGCTTCGGGCAGGCGGCGGCAGACGTGGAGGAGCAGGGAGGCGGCGAGCGGCGCGAGGAGCAGGCAAGGGGCGAGGTGCTCCGGTGGCGGCGGCGGGTCTGCGCGCGGCGGCCGGCGACGAGCTGGGCTGGCGGCGCTCGTCTGCGAACAGGAGGCGCGGGGTGCACGGGAGGCGGCGGTTGGGCGGCGGCGCGTCGGATGGGCTCGGTCGGACCCGATCTAGGCCTGGCGGGCCGGCGGCGCCAGGGAGGAGAGAGGTGGAGGGTTGGCTGCGCTAGGGTTAGGTTTTGCACGGATTTCGAGGTGGAGGAGGGGGATGTCCAAAAAAATATGATGGAGGGGGGGGGGTATTTATAGAGAAAAGTGGGGCTTGGTTAACCGGAATCGCGTTCCGGATCCAACCGCGGGGTCGGATTTGGACGATTCCGAACGCGTGTATGGGTACGCGGCCGTGTAGAGGGGATATCCGGAGACGAGAGGGAGAACGGGCGGCGCGGCAACGAGTTTTAAAACACCGACGAACGTCCGACGATAGACCGCATACGGTGCCGCTATGGTCGACCGTTCGGGTACCAGACGGTCTCCGATCGCGACGAAATTCGACAGGCGGCCTGGCCATAACTAATTACGACCGCATGCCAAGTTTCACCCCGATCAGAGAAAAATTTAAATGCATTTTAAAAGCAGGGTTTTGACGATGCCGCGGGCGCGTGCGTGTGCGGTTGGGCTCAGAACGGACGACGACGAGAACCGGCAACTACTAACGAATGCAAGTTTGAAAGCTGGCGGCAACGAAAATACCGATGCAATGCAGATGATGCGCATGATGCGATGATGATGCGACAGACAAACGAACCACACGACGAAAACGGAATAGAAGAAGAATCTTCGGGAACGTCGGCATCGGGCTGTCACAACCTCTCCACGGCCGACTGCGACATAGAGGGATACACCATACCATCTGGTACCCGTGTGATCATCAATGGATGGGCTCTAGCAAGGGACCCTGCCTACTGGGAGAGCGCAGAGGAGTTCATGCCCGAGCGCTTCATGGAAAATGTTGGAAGCACCATGATTCCTGACTACAAGGGAAACAATTTTCATTATTTGCCTTTTGGGACTGGACGAAGGGTGTGCCCAGGTATGAACTTTGGAATGGCCACTATTGAGATAATGTTGGCAAACCTCATATGCCGCTTCAACTGGGATCTACCTGCAGGGACAGTAAAAATCAATATGGCAGAGTCCTTCGGCGTCACAGTGGGTCGCAAGGAAAATCTCATTCTTGTCCCAGCACTTGCGCAAAAACAAGTGTAATCGTGATCATGATACATAAGACTGCAGCGTATGTTGGATGTATGCTTTATTACCTACTTGTCAGGTTGCAATCACTATTGTTGTATGCAACAATGCATATATATTTGTGCCTTTGTTGTAAGCATTAACATATGGGTTGTGATGTATTGAAATAATGGGTATGTTGTTGGAAAAGGCAGAGGGAAAAAATTGTTTACACGATCCATTCACTGGCATGCAATCGTCCCTGAGATGGACCTGGAGCTGCTTGTTGTCCCAGCAGGGCTGAGTTGTTTTACATTATATATATGTGTGGCTTGCAGGATAGTTTCAATTTTTGGAGTTGTAAGTACTTCTTGTAATGAGATCCAAAAAAAGACCAAAAACATATTGGTACTTTTACTTTTTACTTTACTCTCTTACAAGAAATAGAATGTGAAATAAGAATACGGAGAAAATAGGAGTCTGAAACATTGAGGATTGGATCAGTAGTTTCTATTTGCTATATTGGGCACATCTTAGAAGAATACTACGTAAACTTGTTTGGTGGTTGTTTGGATGACGAAAAAATAGACTATAGATTTTGGAAAACGAGTTTTTAGAGATTTGTTTTAGGAAAAGCGGTTTTCACTACTTTTTCTGTTAAGATGAGTCTACAAAATTTATTGTTTGGATGGGAAAACTGAAAACAGGATTACACATTTCTTTGTTTGGGTCGTCTCTTAACTCTTATGCAGTTACCTCACGCTTCTCCCGCTTCATTGGACAAAGGGTGGACTTTATTGACTCAAAATAAAGCATTCAGTAAATACATAGCATAATGAGCACACACCTGGTCTCTGCATAGTTAGGATGGAGCCAAAATCAACGCATGTAAAAACATGCAAACGGCTAGCAAAGTCATATAAGGCTGGTCACAATGGGGAGTAACATAAGATAGGAACCTACACACTTTTCTAGACTATGTTCCTACCTCCACAATGGGGAGTAACATATATGTAGTGTCATGCAACAATGCATTTATTAGGCTATAGACTCATTGTTTGTTGGAGTGTGTGATGTTCCGGTAACTTAGCTAGTTACCACAAGCACCTCTCTCTTCATTAAATATGTGTCACATAAGCAAAATTGTATTGGAGTGTGTGATGTTACTGCTAAGTTCCTCCCCATTGTGACCAGCCTAAGACCAAACCTATGTATAGGCGAATAATAAAAAGAAAAAGGCCTGAAACCATTTCGCTCTACTGCATGGCGCGCGTGCATGCTCTTAATATTGAGAACGAATTTCATAATGTTGTCATGTGATGTGATTGTCCTATGCGTGAAGGAGCACAAAGAAGCCTAGTTGGAGTAGAACAATGGCTTCAATGTCGGCAATTAAAATGACAACAGTGAGAACGCTGGGCACGAGTCCGAGCACAAAGCATAAGCGACGGTGATATAGGAGCCATGTTTGTCAGTGTCTTATAAAAAAATAATTGGCAAAGACCCTGCCCCGTCGTGTGTTTTTTGTTTATACTCGGCAAAGCACATGTTTACATAGTACTCCCTCCGATCCTTTTTAGTCTGCATATTAGCTTTGTTCGAAGTCAAAGTATCTCTACTTTGACCAAATTTATAGAAACATGTATCAACATTTACAATATTAAATTAATATTGCTAGATTCATTACAAAAGCTAGTTTCATGATATGTATATTTGGTATTGTAGATGTTGATATTTTTTAATATATTTTTGATCAAACTTTATAAAGTTTGACTTGATCCAAATCTAATATGCGGAGTAAAAAGGACCGGAGGGAGTACCTATTTTTGTCAATGCTTTGTCTGAGACACTCAGCAAATACCTTGTTTGCCAAGTGCTCATGAAAAAACACTTGGCAAGCAGTCGTACACTCGGCATGCAACATTTTTCCTGCAGTGGATACATGACTCGTGGTACAGATATCGCATACACATGTGCTCAGAGGTCAAAACATTTGTCCCTAACAAAAGCTAACTATTTCAAAAATACATCATCTCATTGATAAAAATTTTAAGGAAAAACAAGTGAACCTTACATCATTACAAGTTACTTATCATGCCTTCTAAAAAGAAAAATGAACGAGCTTTGTAGAGGCTTAAGAAAGGAGCGGTTAGAACATTATCTCGAATCTAAATGTAGAAATACAAGCAAAGTGTTCATATGGTGTCGGTAAGTCGGTTACAAATCGAAATGGACAAGGAGCAGTAACCTTGGCGACTAACTCCTCTAGAATACTTGGATGAGTGGTCTTGGGCTTCTCAAAGTCATCACTTGCTCTCATTGTATTCAGGTTTCGAAAAAGACCTCGGGAACTTGAAGCATGCCTTCTTAAGCTTACCACGACCATGTTTCTCAGCAAACTGTTAAACGTGTACACATGAGATGTAACTTAGGATCTTTGGTTGCGGTTAGGAGGTTGTTGATAGCCCTAATGAGGTTTATCTTCTCCAACCGTAGCCTAGTCTATCTCCTCTTTTTTCTTGATTCTCAAGTTGTAATCTCAACCAACGATGTATGTGATATTCAGGGAAGTGTGCCCCTACTATTTAACACGCACCGCGTCCCTATAACGAGGCAAGACGCTTACCGCAAATCTCACATGGTATGAGAGCCTCCTCTTTCAATCTCTAGCTCTCCAAAACCCTAAACCAAGCGCTAGCCATGTCTTCCTCCGGTGCTTCCCGATCGAGCCTCAACGGGCAGGTCATGGAGAAGCTCTCCCGCACAAACTACGTATTGTGGCATATGCCCAAATCACGCCGCAGCTAAGGGGTGTTGGTGTCTTCACCTACGTCGATGGCACCTCGCCGGAGCCGGCCAAGTTTCTCATCGCCAAGGACAAGGACGGCAAGGAAACTGCTGAGCCTAACCCTTTCCACCCAATCTGGGTCAGGAAGGACCAGCAGGTGCTTGGTTACCTACTGAACAACCTCACCAAAGAGGTGCTCATCATGGTGACCGCGGTCACCACAGCGCACGCATTCTGGACGGCGCTGCAGACATGTTTTAGTCATAGTCCTTGAGTCGCGTCAACAACATCTGCACTACCTTGATCAATGCACACAAGGGAAACCAATCGGTGGCCACCTACTTCACCTTCATGTGCGGCCTCGCCGATGAGCTCGCAGCCGCCGGCAAGCCGATCCAGGATGATGAGCTGATCTCCTACCCCCTCCATGGGCTGGACATGGACTACCAGCCGCTCTTCTTCGCCCTCGACGCTCGCGTGACACCGATCATCCTCGACGAGCTCTACGCCATGCGTAGCAACTTCGACCAACGCGTCGCCTATTTTCACAACTCGAGCAGCGGCTTCAAGTCTTCTGCGGTAACTTGCGGACGTGGTGGTGTTTTCTCCCGTTCTCGCGGCTCTCCTTGCTCCAAGGGCAAGCCCGGCAACACCAACTCTAGCAACGCCCCCCCCCCCCCTCCACCAATAACCCGTCGTGGTGGTTCCAGCAATTGTTATCCGGATGCCGTGTGATGCTAGATTTGTGGAAAACCTGGGCACATCGCCAAGGACTATTGGTATCGTTTTGACGAAGATGAAACTTCCTCTAAAAATGACGCGAAGGTTGTTGCTGCTGCCGACAGCTCCTATGGTGTTGACACAAACTGATACCTTGACAGTGATGCCACGAACCATCTCAACTTGTGAACTTGAGAAGGTAACTCTCTGGAAGAAATACCAAGGGAAGGACCAGATTCACACGGCCAGCGATGCATCTATGTGGATCTGTCACGTTGGTCATTCAGTTATAAGGCTAAAACACATTTATATACATCCATGTCTATTGAAACCTCTAAAAAGACTTATATGTAAAAAGCTAAAACACATTTATATACATCCATGTCTACTGAAACCTCTAAAAAGACTTATATGTAAAAATAGAGCGTTGCAACCACTGGCATTATTATATTGCTGTTACTTCTGAGAAATTTACTTTCTTGCATCTCTTACTAGGGTAATTGAAAGAAGCCCAAACTGGACCGGAAGCAACTACAATTTCCATATTACCAGAAGCAAATATAATTGACACAACATTTCACACACCAAGTATAATTCACTAGCACCACAGTATCTGACAGCCCGTGGTACTCTTTAAGTTTTTGGATTCCCAAATAAGTCTTAAATAAACCAGCAAGATGTAGACATCAAACACCAAGTATTACAAAAAGGAACAGACCCACCCACACACTTGAGAATAACATGATCCCAGGGGCACACGAAATAGATGGCCTTGCATTTTTTTTTAATTTACAACATCACGTCTATGGTGTAAACAAGAACAATAAATCCGAGTTAGCCCGCTTCAGACTCGAACACTGTCGCAGAAGGAACAACGGTGATCTTCGTCCTGGCGACAAAACACACACGGTTGAAGTCAGAGGCCATCGCCAGTTCTTTTCCCGACTAGCGGCGCATCGGCCTGGTTAGCATCCAGCAAACGGGGATTTCACTGCTGAGTTCCACATTGCAGCGTAGCAAAATCAATCTACCTAGAAGTTCCTTCCTCTGTATTGCTGCTGCATCTCCTGCAAAACAGATTAAAAGGACACATTACAACGGACAATTTGCATCTCCAACTTAACAGAGCTGGGTGTACAACATTTCGTTTCAAAAGAGTAATGTATGTTGACTTACAGGTGCATAATAATAGACAGGGCGGGTCTGCCCCATCATCATTTGCTGCCCATACTGCAGATAAAAAAACAAAGTTAGTTAGCACGATGGTCGCAAATAGCATCAGTTATCACAATTAGTAAGTAATTCAGCATCCAGGCAACTCAGACTAGGGGGAAATGAATGACTATATAACAGCATGGAATGGCAAACTCAGTCCAAACATAAGGCAATTAATAAACACCACTGTGTAACATCAACATAAGTAGTAATAACTATATAAACCAAGAGCACCCGGCCTAGGTCATAGATAGGATCATTAGATAACTATAAGCATAACAGCATGTCAACGATAAGCCAAAACATGATACATGGGATGCTCTAAAGAAACCAAGAATGCATAGTGAACTTCATTTCACGTAAGCTGTCACACCTGTTGCCCAGAAGGATGCATGTAACCCTGAGGAGAAGATCCAGGCTGAGCATTGTAAACAACAGGCTGTCCACCATACGCCTGTGGGAACTGCAATATAATTACCATAGTGAGGTACAGCAATACAGAAATTACTCATTTACAGGCATAGTTCACACAAGAAAAACTTTTTTACAAGAGGACACGAAATAGAATGTAAAATATTCAAGAACCGCCACATATAATTAATTAAATAAAATGTAACTCTGGATCATTTTACGATATATACTGGTTCAACTGAAAGCACACTTGGAAACATAACCTAGATATTCTTTTCTACAACCAAGCACCGAGCCTATGTGCACCTTGGAAAGCATGGAGTACCACATTTTGAGACCTTAAAAAATAGTGAAGGGCCACACCAATTAAGAAAAGCTTATCATTAAAATCTGCTGATAAGCTTTGGTGCCAGATTAACTGTTTGGCTGATTAGTCTCTATTAACTTTGCAATGCCACTCTTCACAATTTTTGGGAAAAACTAACAAATATATTCATAACTGAGACACAACTATACTACACTAATAATCGCATACGCAAATGCACAGTGATATTAGGTATATAAATTGCACATTGTTATTTGGTAGGATATTAATTGCAAGTTGATAGTAGGTAAAATATAAATTGGATGCTGATATTTGGCAAGATATTAATTGCGCAACAGATTTTATGGGATAGTGTTGAGTCCAAACTTGTTTATAACCAGTGACGGTTGTGAATAATTAGAGCATGGTTCGATGGCCGAGATGGTTTTGGTTCTCCGCCCTTTGTGCTTTTATAGGTTAATATAGTAGATGCATCCATTTGAATTCAAATATTGCAAATGTTTCACAAAAATGGTAAGTACCTTAGCAACTATCAAAAGAAGTAGAAACTCACCCCCATGCCAACTGGTAAACCAGGTCCAGGAGTAGCCCCCATGTTATTAGGATAATAGTATGTTGCATCAGGCGCTGGAGGAAATGGTGGCCTCGGAGAAGTCACAGGAGTGAAACTCTTAGCATTAGGATTTAATTTGAATTCCTGGTATGGAAAACCAATCGTCAGTGCACTTGGCACAAATGACCAACAAAACACCCTAGCAAAAAACATGGCCAGATATGATACACTATCTCCATTACATCCTGACCTTAGCGTTTGGGTTCAAACTTGATTTGTCTGAGCTAAGAGATCCCATCGAAGAACTTGGTGATAAGCCTGGAGCAGCACTTGCAGCTGAATTCGCAGCAACCCGTTCGGATGTTAACGGTGTAGAACTACCAGGTCTTTGAGAGGAATTTGTGGAAGGAAATTTGCTGGGTAGAGTCGAATCTGGTGTCGAACCATCTGATGACTTGTTTCCTTGGCCAGAAGACGAAGGCTCAGATGCACGCGACCTAGAAGGTGCCCCTTCCAAATCTGTCACAAGATTACAAAATTATCATACGCTCTGCTGCCAAAAATAATTAATGGAATTTAGAATGTTGCAGCTGAAAGAAATTAAAACTAACAAGGCCACTAGACTTTGCCATAAGAAAAGATATATGCGTTTATCATTTCATGGGTGAAGGGAATCAAGGGTTGTTATTATTATTTTTGCCGTTGTTGACAAAAAAATAGAACTATCAATAACAAAAGACTGATAAGATCAACAACAAGAATAAACAGTGGATCTAAATCTCCTCCCTCCGACGCAAAAATGTGCATGCAACCAAAGAAGCTTTAAATCTTCAAATGCATGAGCACCAACATTTGCAGCTGACGGAAGTATAATGCACCTGGCATGCACACTATCTATCACTGGTCAATACAACACAACAGAACAGATACATTGATATTTCTTGGCCCATTCAAGTACATCCCGCAACAGTCCAAAGTACCACACCTAACAGCTAACACATGAAACCCATTCGACAATAATACATTTTAAACATGGCAAAAAATGAATTTATTAAACTTCCAAATTAGGCATAATTTACTGCTCACCTTCAGAAATCAGCGGCCTACCCCCTTCAGGTAACTGTTGAAATGAGCAGGAAAATCCAAATTCAGGAAAAGAACTCTTTGCACAGTTATATAAACAAAAGATGACTGGATTCAGGTACGTGCAGTGCTTTAATAATTATATTGGCAGAAAGGGAAGCTTACAGTATTCTCAGGTTGCAAGATCCTGCTGTCTTTGTCACCGCTACTATCTTTACTTCTCTTACCCTCCAACCTAGTGTTCATAGTAAATGTATCGATCACTATACTACAAATTAATACATTTGAACTGAAGTCCACTATCCTACAATGTCCATGCTAGTCGACAGTCATGATAATGAACAGCACATCAGCAACAGCAAGCAGGAATATTGAAGATTAAAAGAACGTTCCAAAAACAATAAAATGGAACTCATAGACAAAGGAAGCATCAGAGAGACAATGATGATAGGCTGCTAGCATTGTTCCTGGGGATAAAGGAACGTAAATAACTCCTTAAAAGATGTAGATTGAAGATTAAAACAGAAGTGTCAAAAACACTCGTAGGCAAAGGAAGCATCAGAGAGGAAGCGATGATAGGCTGCTAGCAGTGTTTCTGTACCATATCAAGGATGGATAAAAGCACTAACATGGTACTGCCTACTTCTTTAGCTTCCACTTGAAATAAATTTGCAGTATGCCTAGCATCAAATATCCTAAACCAGCTTATTCCAAGACAAATCATATGATTACCCAAAGGAAAAGTTGAAGAACCTTTTGCATGAGGAAGAAACAGAACTAGGCTCAAACTCAGTTGGACAAAATCGCAAATAGGTCTAATCACAGAAACAGAAACAAAAGTAGTTTCACAGAAACAGTACACAGAAGTCGTGTGTTCAGTCTGACACAGGTTGCCACACAAGGTTGAGTTAAACCAAATCCTATGTACCATCAAATCAGTAGCCACGAGTTACACCAAGTTTGGCTAAAATTTAGTATACGACGTCTGGGCTAGGGTGCCCTACACAGTTCAGAGAGTAACATGCACTAACTGTTAGCGTAAAGGAAATGTGCATCGCTAGTGACCCAACTAAGTAGTGTGAGGCCTGTAGTTGGGCATATGGGATTGGTTAAGATTGCATCCTTCGACCTGGAGACAGTATTACTTAGGGATCAAGTAAGTCCTCCACATATAAGGAGAGGCATGTGACCATGATGAATCAACCAATGTGCAAACAAGGTAAACTCCAGCCATGAGGACTGCTAACGTGCTACCAATGCAAAAGATGTTGTACCTGTTGGCATCAGCAGGTAAAAGCTTGTTTGACTGGTATTCAGATGCTAGCTCGCCAGTTGCAGCAGTGGCAGACAAATGAGTACCACCAAATATATGGGAGGATGATTTGTCATCCTACAAGTCAAAAATACGAACTGATATTAAACACTTGATGGCATTTAAAAGAAATGGTCATAGGTTAGTGCATTAGAATATTTATTATTTCATAAAACAGAAAGGTGCTGATGAATAAATGAAAAGGTCTACTTATAAACATTAAATTCTTTAGCACAGCTTCTCACAGTTGGAAAGTCCCAGATAATGAAAACCTAACAAATTAAAAATTCAATAAACCTAGCAGTAACAAAACAGATGTGGCATATTTATGAGACAATGCAAAAGATTTACCAAACCTATACCACTTAAAACAATGACAAAGGCATACAACCATACTTGTAATTATGACTTAAGTAGAACAGATGAACATGCATTAGTTGATTCATTACGGGGGGAAATACTATTATGTATGATGCCTTCTTCGAAGGAAATTCCATACAGCTCCTTACACTAAATTGGTGTAGTAGTGTCCGAACCAAATCTCTAGGTCTAATGCATAAGAGACCCTTAAACTTACAGTCAAATCCTTGAACCTGCTTGGGACATTTAGTTCCCAAAAGTAGTGTAGTAGAGGAAGTGACATTTAGTCCCCAAAAGTAGTGTAGTTGAGTAAGTGACATTTAGTTCCCAAAAGTAGTGTAGTTGAGTAAGTAAAGGACAAAAGTACGTCTATTTAGAAATGGCATGCCAACTTAGTTCAATCTAAATCTGTAAATCATGCTTTTTGATACACTCTTGCAGATTTAAGACCAGTCCACATTACTCGTTTTCCTATGTTTACTAACATATACTCCCTCCGTTCCTAAATATAAGTCTTTTATACGATTTTACTAGGAGTCTACATACGAAGCAAAATGATTGAATCTACACTCTAAAATATGTCTATATACATCCGTATGTAGTCCACTAGTGAAACCTCTAGAAAGACTTATATTTAGGAACGGAGGGAGTACATCAGATCAATCATCAATCATCATGCCAAATGGTGGAAATACAGCATAGTTAACATCATTTCATTTCCATACCATTGTTGATGAACACACTGGCAAATCCTTGGTATCAATGCTGCCTGGCCTGCTTGGGACATTAGTAAAGGGTTTAACTGTGGTATCAGTATCCCTCCGAACTGCAGAATACTTGATCTCTTCATCATGCTCCAAATCTTCATCCAAGTATAAACCTCTTTCCTGCGTAAGTAACAGCGGCATTTCAAACATTTTGTCTAAATTATTGTGCATGTGTTTGTCTGATAATTTTACGCGGTTTGCCAACACTTCCTTTGCTGTCCGTCCACAAAGCACACCACAAGTGGAAGTGGGAGTAGAAAAAAAACTGTGAAACTAACAAGCATCTTTACCATAAACATTTGTAGCTACAAGTGCAGAAGCCTACCTCGGCAAGATGAAGATCTTCTGTATCTTCACCCTCTATTTCTCGGGCTATCCTTGAAGCATGCTTTTCAAGCTCTCTCATATGAGGACCTCGCTCAAGCTTTGTGGTATAAAGATCTTCATTGAAAGTACTCTTTACCCCAAACAAAGCTGCATTTGTCTCAAACTGGTCCCAGCTCCTACAAACATACTAACTATTAATCATCATGATGACGAAATCGATATAACAAGAAAAATATGTATAACACCAGCACTGTCATATAGATAATAAAGAAGCGCCATTCCTATAAAGGTATGTCAAGAAATGTAACCAAAAAAATCATGCTTACATGTTTAGCAATAGAAAACAATTTCTGCATGAACTTGTAGTTCATAGTTTCCAACAAGTACTAATGATGTGATCACGATTGACAGTGAGATTTCCATCCAAAACAGTAAACTTATGCAAGAACTTTGGTAGAACATTAACCTAAACAAAAAATTCCTAACTATCGGTAGGCAAAGCAATTTACTGACATAGCACATGAATATTTCTGATAGCTTGGCAGGGTGTATTTAAATATAAAGAATATTTGTCTTTGTTTTTAAAAACCAAAATATACATCACATCAACATGAAATGGATGAACAAGGAAGGTATAACAGCTATGAAAAATATTACAAACAAACATAGCCATTTGAATCACAATGAGAAGATTGGATGTTACAAACATCGAGATAAGCCTTCACTTGGTTTTCCAGTACCTATGCCCCTTTCTGTCAAATTTTTCCAATTCGATGCAGTCTGAATCCCCTTCATCTGGTGCCCAGCGCTCAAGCTCCCTCTCTTCAGGGAAATGAGAACGAGAGATGGCAGAATCTATCATCAAGTC
Source organism: Hordeum vulgare subsp. vulgare (assembly GCF_904849725.1). Taxonomy (NCBI): domain Eukaryota; kingdom Viridiplantae; phylum Streptophyta; class Magnoliopsida; order Poales; family Poaceae; genus Hordeum; species Hordeum vulgare. The sequence continues at coordinate 8,990,210 of NC_058523.1, read as the reverse complement.
TTTCCTTTTGTCATGGATAGGACCTTTTGGCAGTTCATCACCGCCTAGTGTTACGTCCTAGTAATTTATCCAGAGATAGTCATTACATAAGAATGCAAAAAATATGGTAACAATTCATGCAAGATGCAAGTCAAGTCCAAAGTAACATCCATGGTGCCCATATAAACCAACAATGAAGCCATCTATGAATTATAACCACGGTCAAATGAATTGTTGTTAGTTTGTTTGTTTGTTGCTAGGAGAACAAACCTTGGCAAAAACTTGAACAAGCTCCCGTGCTGGTATTATCATAGTCTCTGGCTTTCTTACAACATCGGTAGGATTGATTTGTCCTCCCACAGAAGTATCCTTTATCGGCTGTGCCATTTTTAAGACAATTCCTGCAACAGGGCTTGATTCTAAGTACATGCAGAATGCAAGGGAAATACAATCTAGGAGAAATATCACCAAGGGAGAAGTGAATAAGTGCTAAAAGGTTTAAACAAAGCATAAAGATAGATCAGGGGGGGAATGAGAGAGAGGTGGTACCGAAGTCTTTATCAGTGTTTGTTGCATGAAAGATTCCAGAGATAACAGATCCATTTTTGACATGTACATCCACATGATGCCCAATAATTTGTGTCATAACATAGACTAGTCGATCCCGTGAAGGGCTTGCATGCCCTAGTTTGCCTCCATTTTCTAAACCCAAATAGAACCTTATCAACAGTAGTTCTTTCGCAGTAATACTGTACGAAAAGAGATGAGGTATTCACTCACCTGCACTGGTAAAACCACCAGATGAAGATCTCATCAGGTGTGATTTACTATCATGCCTTCCACTACCCTCCCTATCAAGCTTCCGGTGGGGTGCTCCGTTGGCTGAAGTCCTAAGAGGTGCATGCTGTTGTTGGCGACTCATCATGCCTGTATGCACAATATAAGTTCAGCATTACTGCTACATGATCATGGTAATAAACTCGAAACTAAATGCGGAGGCAAATATAAAACACACAGGTGCATATATCCCAAATAAAAAATTGTGTTATTATTTTCCAATCATAGATTGACTAGATGTCGACCATCATAGCTTAACATGCATAAGCTACCAAAAAAACGGTTCCATAGCATTGCATTCACGTCTGGACATCATTATTATGCTTACCATATAAATAAGCTTCTGCTATCAAAACCATCCAAAACAGAGATTCACATTTCAACAACCTAATCGAGATACTAAAAGCAGACGGATAAGCGACGCAGGGGTCGCTAACTTACAGGGAAACTGCGGTCGACTCATTTGGCAAGGCAAGACCGACCTTACCAGATCTTCACATAAAGCTAAAAGACACAATGGTAGCACCATGCGACGAACAATGCGCAAACACGACCACAAACAATAATCGTAGATACTCGTTTCCAATCCTAGGCGAACTAGTGGCGGCTTTCTACCGCTGTTCCACAGAATTACGCAGCGGCGACGATAAACGCGCGACAAGCGAACCAGCGAATCGGTAGCACCCATTCACGCTCGTTTCATATACGAGAACCCGGATTTTTTCCTTGTAGCGGTTTCTGTGGTCCCTGTGCGGACCAAGTAGACGAACTTGCGTGGGCCACCGGGCTCTACAGTAGCTTCCTTCTACCGTGCTACTTCGGTCTGTACGGCGACGCGAGAAGCACAAGACTGGCCACGTCGTCACGGGGGAAGAACACACGAAGCCTCCCGTAAGCAGCGAGCCCGCCTCCCGGAAGCCGTGGGGCACGCGGAATCTGGCCGGATCCCGGCGGATCGCTGGCCGGATCCCGCAGATCTAGGCCGCGGGCCCTGCGGGCCGGGCCGAGCAAGCGCCGCGCGAGCGCCAGCAGCCGCGGGTCCGCCCGTCCGTCCCGATCCGGCGGCACAGCAGAAGAGAGGGGAGGGAGGGAGGGAGGGAGGCGGGGAAACCTCGCGGGGGGGCGAGGAGGGAGGGGCAGCATGCATACCTGCCGCGGCGGGGCGGTGGGGCTCCGGAGACCTCGGCGCCGGGGGTCCCGATCTGACGCGGGGCGAGGAGGCGGGCGGATCCGCGGCGGCCGGAACCCTAGCTGCGGGCGGCGGCGGCGGGAGGAGGCGGGCGCGAGCAGGCAGAGGGAGAGAGAGAGAGCGAATGGATCGATGGTCTCCGCAGGAGGCCGAGCCGCGGGGGTTTTGGCTGGCGCGGCGTGAGCCGAGCCGAGCCGAGACGGCCCGGGATGGAGCCGAGCTGGCCCGACCCCCGCTGCTGTGCTGGCGCGTCCAGTCAGCGACGGCCGTCTCCTCGGGACGCTGGCGCGCCGTTACCGCTACCGTTACCGTTAGCCTGCCCTGCACGCGTGGTGTCCGCTCGAATCGATGTACAGTAGCTTTTTCTTCTCAAGTTGTTTCCCCGGGAGGCTTATCTAACGCACGACCGCGGACAAGCGACGCCCTCGGCCCTTAGGCAACTACTCCTTCCGTACATAAATATAAGCCTTTTAAGATATTTCACTAGATGTCTACATACAGATCAAAATGAATGAATATATACTCTAAAGTATGTCTATATACATCCGTATGTAGTCCATTAGTTGAACCTCTAGAAAGACTTATATTTAGGAACGGAGGTAGTAGTTAGCATGCACGTGCAACACACGACTAACCGAATAATTTATAAATTGCTTTTAATATTAACATTTTAGTATATATATATAGCTGCAAAAATATTGAAACACACACAATATACACATTACTTGCACTCCATTGAAAATTGAAAACAAATGTATTCAGCGGAATAATGAAAAAAATGTTTGGAGTAACATAGGGCAAGGAGACCATGATCAGCAACAAATCATTTTGCTAAATTGGATATGATCAAGTTGAAATTCATATCTCTTTTCAAATTCCACGTAAAAAGCCACATCCGTCCGCACGCGGATGCCCTCGATGGCGAGCATCCCACGGCTCCCCAACGCGGATAATGCCACCCTGAGCGCCTCTCCAACCCTAGCCTCCTTTTCGCCTCGCCTCGCGCCCCAAGGAGCTCCTCTCCTCTCTTGCCCCTTTCCCCATGCATGTCCGGCCGAACGCCGCCATGGCCATGCTACGGTGAGCTCGCGGCCACCGCTCGCCTCGCTCCTCTCCGTCGAGCCCAGACGCTCCACGACATCCTCCTCGACCCCCTCGAGCTCTGGATCGAACCGGAGCACGACGCAGCTTCGCCCCGTTCCTCTTCTTCAACCTCGGACCCGAGAGCTCACGTCGTCGATCTCTTCTCTATGAGCTCCTCCGACTGCACAGGGCCTTCCCATCGACGCTGGTGAGCTCCTCTCGTCGCTCCTTCGCCTCTGTGCGCTCCCGTAGCGGTGGCATGTGGCGGCGGCAAGGAGGAGAGAGAGGAGGGAGATGGAAGTGGGGAGCGGGCGCCACCGCGCCGCGAGCTCGAGCTCCTTCGCTATGCCATTGCTCGGCGGCCCACGTCGGATGACTGACACATTGTATCACTGTTCCAAGCTCGCGCGGCGCGGCCGTGGTGGTTGGCGGGTTGGTGATGGCGCTTGCAATGCATATGGTTCTTAATTTGTTGCCGGGGGCTATAATATAGTTCATCAGTCCGTCGGCTTTGTTGTGGCTGAGGGCGGTTCATCGAAGGTGCCGGCAATGGGGAAGGCCGGGAGGTGGCTGAGGAGCATCTTGGCCGGGAAGAAAGATGGTGGCCGGAGAGGGGACAAGCGGGGGCAGTCACGGTGTGACTCGACGCCTTTGGGCGAGCTGCCGGTGGCTGCCAGCCCGAGGGAGAAGAGGCAATGGAGCTTCCGGAGGCCTGCGTTGCCGGTCAAGACCGCCGCCACACCGTCGCCGTTGGCCCTGGAACCTGGCGGTCTGTCGGTGTCAGTGGCGGTGGCGGTGTCGGAGCGCGAACTTGAGGAGAGCAAGCACGCCGTGGCGGTGGCCATGGCGGCCGCCGATGCGGCGGTGATACGCCTGACACCCCCCGAGGCGGAGGACGACCTCTGTTGAATAAATCCTAGTGCATCTCTTGCAGCTAGATAAGTTTAGTTTCTTTTCTCTGAACTTTACTGTAGCGTTTCAGGCTGTTGTCGCTGCTGGGCGGCAGTTAGTTTAGATCCTTGTTTCTCGGTCAGGTTAGTTGATTAGAGTTAGGGTTAGTTGTCCTGGTCTTTGCCTAACAAACCAGGACCAATTCCAGCGGGCACACGACCCACTCGTGGGATGGCACGAGAGTTACGGATCGTGGAGCTCAGCTCCTGCTTTTGTATTTCGAATAAGATGATGGAATAGACGGTCAGGAAAGTTGCAGTTCAGGCAACACAAAAAAACCTACTGTCCACTGATCAAGTAGTTCATCGGACTTAGTTCATTCGATTCTCGGTGATAACAATTGGCAGCAGAGCCTCTTGAAGTCGCGATGGTCGGGACGCCACCACCGGCGACGGTCGCCAGAACGAGGTCGCCTGCAGGCGGGGCACGTCGTGTGCGCTCGCCGAGCCGCGGGCGAAGCAGGACTCGGAGAACTGGCGGCGGTGAAGTGGTGGTTCGGGAAACCATCGTAAGGGAGACCGACGGCGGCGGTGCCGTCTCGTGGCCTCTCCTCACGAAGACGAACTACACCGAGTGGGCCATCCTGATGCGCGTCAAGCTGCAAGGTGCAGGCCTCTGGGAGGCGATCGAGACCGGCGACGCTCCGGAGCGACAGGAGAGACAGGCCCTAGGGGCCATCCTGAGCTCGGTGCCACCTGAGATGGTCCAGATCCTAGCCGCCAAGGATGACGCCAAGGTGGCCTGGGACACCATCAAGACACTTCGCGTCGGCGTGGATCGCGTCCGAGAAGCGCGCCGGCAGAGGCTACGGAGGGACTTCGACGCGCTCGCGTTCAAAACAGGAGAGAACGTCGAGGACTTCTCTCTCCGTGTTTCGAGCGTAGTCACAGAGCTGCAATCCCTTGGGGACACCACCTCCGAGCTCGACAGCGTGCAGAAGATTCTGCGCGTCGTACCACCGAGGTACTCCCAGATGGCGTGCTCCATAGAGACGCTGCTGGACCTCAAGGACCTCTCCATCGACGAACTGAGCGGGCGCCTTGCGGCGTCAGAAGGGCGTGGCGCGCCGGAACAAGATGCAAGTCGGCGGCTGCTCCTCACTGCGGAGGAGTGGCGAGCCCGCGACGCAAATCACCACGGCGGCAGCGGCTCATCCGGCGGCAAAGGGAAGAAGCCACAAGGCCGTCCGAAGAGCAAGGATGGCGCAGGCAAGACTGACGACAGCGGGAACCCACCGCGTCGCAAAGGGAAGTGCAATTATTGTGGCATCGAGGGTCACTGGGCGCGCGAGTGCCGCAAGGCAAAGCGCGAGCGCGGCGACCAGGGGAAGCGGGAAGAGGCCAATCTCGTGCAGGCCGCACCTGACGAGACAGACGGAGACCCCGCCATGTTCATGATACAGGAGGTATCACTGTCGGCCGCGGGCACGAGCGAGCACGTCTTCCTCAACGAAGAGCGAGCTGTCGCGGTCCTCCGACGCTCCTCTGACGACGTCGACTTGGCCTGGTACCTGGATACTGGCGCATCCAATCACATGACGGGAGACGAGGCCTCCTTCGCCGAGCTGGACAGGGGAGTGGCTGGCACCGTGAAATTCGGTGACGGCTCCCTCGTGGAGATCCGCGGCCGCGGAACTGTTCTGTTCACCGTCGGCGGAGAAGATCACAGGGCCCTGACGCAGGTGTATTGGATTCCCCGACTGAAGACCAACATCATCTCCATCGGCCAACTAGACGAGATCGGGTGCCCGACACTTGTCCAGGACGGTTTCATGACCGTTCGAGATCAGCACCAACGCATCCTCGCCAAGGTGCCTCGTGCGCGCAACAGGCTCTACGTCCTGCACCTCCACCTGGTCAGGCCTGTGTGTCTGACGGCGCACGCCACCGAGGATGCATGGCGTTGGCACGCTCGCTATGGCCACCAGCACTTCGATGGGCTTGCACGTCTGGCGCGTCAGAACATGGTGCATGGGCTGCCACTGATCGAGCACCATGAGCAGGTCTGTGACGCCTGTCTTGTCAGAAAGCAGCATCGATTTCCCTTCCCCAAGCAGGCAAGGTTTCGCGCGTCAGAACCGCTGGAGCTGATCCACGGAGATCTGTGCGGACCAATCTCGCCGACGACGCCGAGTGGAAGAAGGTATTTCCTCCTCCTGGTGGATGATTACAGCAGATACATGTGGCTATCCCTACTGCACGGCAAAGACGAAGCTGCGGAGTGTATCCGCAGATTCCAGGCAAAGGTGGAGCGCGAGACAGGACGCAAGATCAAGACGCTTCGGACAGATCGGGGAGGGGAATTCACATCGAATGACCTCACGGGCTACCTGGCTGATCTTGGGGTCGAACGCCACCTCACCGCTCCCTACACGCCATAGCAGAATGGCGTAGTGGAGCGACGGAATCAGACAGTGGTGGGAACAGCGAGATGCATGATGAAGGCCATGAACGTTCCTGCCCGGTTCTGGGGAGAAGCAGTGAGCACAGCTGTGTTTGTGCTGAATCGCGCATACACCAGGAGCGTGCAGGGGAAGACCTCATTCGAGGCATGGCACGGGAGGAAGCCGAACGTCGACATCCCCCGTGTGTTCGGGTGTGTCGCGCACGCGAAGAGCACACGACATCATCTGAGCAAGCTAGAAGACCGCAGCAAGCGCTTGGTGTTCTTCGGCTATGAGAGCGGGAGCAAAGCCTACCGTTTGTATGATCCAGATGCAGAGAAGATCGTCGTGTCCCGGGATGTTGTGTTTGGGGAAGAGAGGGCGTGGGACTGGGAGCAGACCCAGCCGGCGGTGCAAGCTGTGAGCTTCTCGATAGACCCTTTGTCGACCCTCTCCGGCGGCCTCCCCGTGACGACGGCATCAGCCTCGCCCAACACGGCCCCGGGGCGATCGCTTTCGCCCACCACATCCACGACGCCAGGAGCAGGGAGTGCAGGCCGCGGCGGCTCTACATCACCACCTGTCGCTGCACTGAGCGCTCCTCCAAGCCCGGGAAGGGAGCACACTTCGACAGTACCCGCCACACGAGTACACGTGATGAGGACTCGGGCACAAGACGGTATCTTCCTTCCAAACCCTAAATACAATGACAGTGTCAAGTCACCTACACTTTCTTCATCACCCCAGTCACCAGAGGTAGACGACGAGGAGGAGGACCCAGACTACGAGCTGGGCCTGCTGCAAGGAGAAGAGCCAAGCTCGTTTGAGGAAGCACAACAACACGAGTGCTGGCAGCTGGCGATGGCTGACGAGATGGCATCGATCGAGGCCAACCACACTTGGGCCCTGGTTGATCTCCCTCGAGGGCATCGACCGATCGGTTTGAAATGGGTTTACAAGGTGAAGAAAGATGCAGATGGTGAGATAGTAAAACACAAAGCACGTTTGGTAGCAAAGGGTTATGTGCAAAGGCATGGTGTCGACTACGAAGAAGTGTTTGCACCTATGGCAAGGATGGAGTCAGTGCGCTTGCTTCTCGCCATGGCAGCCAGAGCAGGCTGGACAGTGCATCATATGGATGTAAAGTCTGCATTCCTAAACGGTGAGCTCAGAGAAGAAGTGTATGTGACACAGCCACCAGGGTTCATCATCTCTGGACAAACTAGCAAAGTGCTGAAGCTCGACAAGGCACTGTACGGGCTGAAACAGGCCCCACGCCCCACGGGCATGGAACACCAAGTTAGACACCTGTCTGACTGGGTTAGAGTTCAAAAGGTGTCCCTCTGAGCATGGGATTTATGCAAGAGGAAGTGCTAGATCTCGGCTGGTAGTTGGGGTCTACGTAGATGATCTGATCATCACTGGATCAGATGAGGAAGAGATCAGAAGGTTCAAGGGTGAGATGCAGAAGCTGTTCAAAATGAGTGATCTTGGGCATCTGAACTACTACCTGGGGATAGAAGTTCACCAGCACAGTGGGGGAATTGATCTCTGCCAAGCTGGTTATGCTGCCAAGATTCTTGAAAGGGCAGATATGACAGGTTGCAACTCTTGCCCTGTTCCTATGCCGCCCAGGTTCAAGTTAAGCAAAGACAGCACTGCACAACCAGTTGATTCAACAGATTTCAGAAGTGTAGTAGGTATGCTGCGCTATCTCATTCACACAAGGCCTGATCTCACTTTCTCAGTTGGCTTCGTGTCAAGGTTCATGGAGGCACCTACCCAGGAACATCTGGCAGCAGTGAAGCACATCCTGCGCTATGTTGCAGGAACTCTGAATTGGGGAGTGCATTACTCCCGTGGCGCTGTCGATGCTCCCCTGATAGGATACAGTGACAATGATCATGGTGGATGTATGGACACGCGCAGAAGCACCACATGGCTCATGTACTTCTATGGAAGCAACCTGGTGAGCTGGCAATCGAAGAAACAGAGCATTGTGACCCTTTCTTCTTGCGAGGCTGAGTATGTTGCAGCAGCAACAGCAGCTTGCCAGGGCGTGTGGTTAGCACGCCTCCTCAGTGAGATCAAGGTGGAGGCAGTGAAACCGGTGGTGCTCAACATGGACAACAAATCAGCAATGTCATTGTGCAAGAACCCCGTTTTCCACGAGCGAAGCAAGCACATCGATATTCAGTATCATTATATCAGAGAGTGTGTGGAGAACGGGAAGATGCAGATCGAATTTGTGAGGACCGAAGAGCAGATGGCCGATTTGCTCACCAAGGCACTCGGTCGTCGGAAGCTCCAGGAGCAGCGCACGAAGATCGGCATGGTGGAGATCACAAGAATGCAGAAGGTTTAGGGAGTGAATGTTGAATAAATCCTAGTGCATCTCTTGCTGCTAGATAAGTTTAGTTTCTTTTCTCTGAACTTTACTGTAGCGTTTCAGGCTGTTGTCGCTGCTGGGCGGCAGTTAGTTCAGATCCTTGTTTCTCGGTTAGGTTAGTTGATTAGAGATAGGGTTAGTTGTCCTGGTCTTTGCCTAACAAACCAGGACCAATTCCAGCGGGCACACGACCCACTCGTGGGATGGCACGAGAGTTACGGATCGTGGAGCTCAGCTCCTGCTTTTGTATTCCGAATAAGATGATGGAATAGACGGTCAGAAAAGTTGCAGTTCAGGCAACACAAAAAAACCTACTGTCCACTGATCAAGTAGTTCATCGGACTTAGTTCATTCGATTCTCAGTGATAACAACCTCAACCTGTATGCCACACCTTTCCAGGAGGCCGCGGCCGCGAGGATCGAGGCTACCTGGTGAGCTTGACGCCAACAAGTTTGATAATGTGTTGGTCCATCCATCTTCCATGTGATTAGCTCGATTAAAACACAATGTTAACACATACTCCTGATTTAGCAATGCCGATGCAATTGAGCGAATTGTGCAGAAACAGATGCATTTCTTTTTCTGATTTGAGTTGAGCATGTTAGGTGGTGCAGGCAAGGAAGGCTCTGTGCGCGCTCAGGGGTCTAGTGAAGCTGCAGGCGCTGATCAGGGGCCACCTGGTGAAGAAGCAGGCCAGGGCCACGCTCCGACGCTTGCAGGACCTCCTCATGGCGCAGACCGGCGTGCGCGCGCAGCGCATGCGCATGCTCGAGGACGAAGACCACGCCGCCGCCGCCCCTGTCGATCATTGGTCGCCGCAGCACCCCAGGCGCCGCCGCTCCTACGTAAGCCCGCACGCGAGCGCTAGTACGTAGTACCTCGGGATCGTGCAGGGCGGCATGGTTGAATCAGGGAATGTCTGTGTCTGGTGCATGCAGGAGATGGACAGGTCCGGCGAGGAGCATGCCAAGATCGTCGAGATGGACATGGGGGAGCCGTCGCGGCGGGGCCGGAGCAGCTGCTCGGTCGCGGCGAGCGAACCATGGTCGAGGGAAGGCCGGCGAACCGATTACTACGACCCCGGCCAGTGCTTGCTAGCGTCGTCGGCAGCGATCACCGAGATCACGAGCCCGCGCGCCTACAACGTCCGCTTCGAGGACTTCGAGCCGGCGACGGAGCGTACGTGCCGGCTAGGATTACGTGCTGCTGTGTAGAGTAAGAGAAGAGAGGAAGAGCAAATGATGAAATCGCTGTCTCATTGATTGAAGATGTAGGTATATATACCCCAGTACAAAGGCGGTTACAAGGAGCAGTTGCTAAACTAAAGCAACCGACATAGCAGGGATTATCCCTTAATTAAATATATTTAATTAATTCCTAACACACCCCCTAATCAATGCTTGTCTTTATAATATATATCATGTTGATAAAGACTCCTCCTTGTATGTGTTTGCCTTCGAGAATGTTCATCATCTTCATTTTGAGAAATCGTTGTATAATCTTTAAAGTCTCCTCCAAAAACCCTGTGGAAAAAATATGAGGAGAATAGTGTAGATATGTTGCTAAAACTCCTTTAAACCCTGTGGGAAAAATAAGAAGAAAATGATACAACATATAATGATTATTGTCTCGTGATTACTCATTTGAGAAAACCTTTGTAGAAGGAGAAAACTCATCTTTGAGTTTAGAGAACAATAAATATGTCTTGAGTACTTTCTTTAAAAACCCCGATAGGGAAAATAGAAAGTATAACATATTATGTTTGAGAAGATATTGCCTCATTAAAAACCATCATGAGAAACTTTGAGAGAAAACTCATAAAGGAAAAGAGTGCATTTCACATGCCATTGAAAAACTCCTTTAAAACCCAGTGGAAAAAATATAAGGAGAAAATGATATGGCATATATAGATACTTGTGTTTATATTATCTCATTAAAAACCTTTTATGATAAACCGTTAGGAAAAACTCATCAAGGGAAAAAGAGTATAATATATGCAATTTGATGATTGTTAATAGGTTATAGTCTGGGAGAATACTCCCCCTGAACTTTGCAAATACAGAGTATGTCTCATACCAATGCCATTGACATGAGATTGTGTATAATCTGTTGGATTATCACAATATTTTGTTTGCAAATTATTTCCTCGAGCAATGTGATTTATGATATTGCTCTTCATATAACCTGTAGGTATTGAGTAACACGAGTGGAAGTATCTTGATAAATCAAGTAATGTGATTCTGATGAATCTCAACCACATGATTTTGAGTGTGGTTAATCATTCTGCCAAATCATGCATATTTTGCAATGCTTTTAGATAAAGCAATTATGTTAGAATGATAATTGGAAATAACCATTAAAATTCATTTATATGACTTTCATGTGAAGGCTATTCCAGCAAATTCAGTCATTGATATGGCGTCATTGGGATCAAATAAAAAGCCAATATCATTACATCATATCATGGTCATATCTTCTATTTCCTCATGAAAATATCCAAGATTTACTGTAATCTTAAAATATAAGATGATAGTACTTATATCAACCATATACCTTTTGTTGGGGGTTGCACTCCGAATAAAGATAGCAAATATAGTGTCAGGCCTGACGTAGTTTCCAAGTATACGAGTGCTTTGACATTAGTGAAATATAGAACTTCAGGTCCTAGTATCACTTCATTATCACCCATAGGTATGAATGGATTTGTACCTTATCAAAGGTAGTATGACCATACATGTCTTTTGTTGATATGATATATCCAAATTGAACTTCTCATATATGTTTTGGATATATGTAGACTGATATGTATTCTTTGAGAGAATGCTTAAGTTGTAAACTTAAGCTAAATTTGGTTGAATCCAAATTTTCCGTCTTGAGATGATTTTATGTATGTTTAGGTCTTATAGAGACATTGATGACGAAATCATCAATATACACTGAGGTGATGTAAGGAAAACAATTTTTGGGATTCCTTTATTAATACATAAAAAAATGATCATCCTTTGAGTAATCCTTTGAAGAAGGAACTCATTTAGTCGGTAGTACCATATGATTTCCGACTATTTCAAGCCATAGAGTGACTTCTGAAATTTTACACAAATATGTTGCGATTTATTTTGGATTTGGAATTGTAAGCCCTTCAGGGACTTTGTTATAAATTTCCGAAACGAGTGACCCATATGAGTATGTAATCACTCATCCATTAACTGCATGGATAATATTATTTGTACTGCCAATTATATTTATTATCGAAACTTAATTCCACTCATACCAAGAGGGTATCTTACATCATAATTTGATGTCGGGTCTCTGCGTGAACCCTTTTGCTACAAGCCTCGCTTTCTCACCACCTCATTGACTTTGTCTATGAATGAGAAGTTTTTAGTATTCCATATGGAAGATACTTATGAGGAGTAGGTATTACTGTGGTAAATACCACTCGTTTATAGAGAGAGTGCTATTCTTCATTACTTTCTTCCTTTTATGTGAACCAATATGAGTACAAGAGGCACTCTACCATGGATTTTGGTTCAGGGCCCAAAATATTTTAGCAATTTTCAGAAGAAATATATGTCGACAAATGTAGACTTATGTTATATGATTCTGGAGGAATCAATGAGATTTGTGGAAATGTATTTATTCTTTTTAACTCTTTGTGATTTCCTACAACAATGGAGTCAAGGTGTTTCGATGTCCCGACACGAAAACATTTGTGCACATTTATGTCGGGCTTTGGATGATGAGCATCCAGTGAGGTGTCTTTCAACTTGATGTTGAATTACATTTACTAGTTGAGGATTTGATTTCCTCTATTTCCGCGGAAGCATATGCGAGATTATATCTCGTGTGGTCAGATTTCTCCCCCTCTTGCTCTCATTTTGGGAGAAGGGTGGTTTATCAGGTACCTCCACTCTTTCTGACACTTTACTGCAGGAATATAAAATTGAGTGACACCTTTGTCATTGGTAAATGTATGTGGCAGATTTGCAATGTGTTGCAAATATGTGATTCTAAACTTCTTGTTCAGATTCTTTGAGTACGTGGATATAAGGACTGAATGTGAATAACATTCGTAATTTATTTCTTGGCATTCTTTGTGGTATTATCTCCCCCTAATGCCAGAAATGTCCTTATTGCTGATGCAATCAGCATACGGGCTATGAATAATTTTTATTGACGGATAAATTGTCATTCCTCACTTAGATCCCTAATTTTCTGTGAGAGCCCATTGATGTATGCTGGAGTGGTGATATCGGTATGTAACCGAATTATCGCAGATAGGAAATACTTTGTTGATTTCCACGTAATTACTAAAAGGGGAAAGTAGTATGCTATGCAGTTGGTATGATTTGTATCATACTTACGGTGTGTAATGCCGTATTTGTCTAGCATGAGGCTAGTAAATCATGATTCTATAAGTTTGGTCATATTATTAATTTCACTATCTTTGATAAGATATTGAACTAAACCATTTTGGGTATGTACATAAAGTATTATATATAATTAGATTTTTCTTGTGAAATGAGTTCAACAAAGTTGTCCATTCGAATGGATTTATCCCTTGTTTAGGATAACTTGCTCTTACTTTGAGAATTTGAGCAACTGATTTAGTTATATCATTCATGGTTTTGTGTGACAAGAGACACACTAGAAATCATTTTATAAATGTTTCCATGAGTACCATGAAGTATCTATATAATACCACATAATGGTTGAGTAATCCACATATCTTCTGAATGTGTTCAAGGAAGAATGAGTGGCTCATTTGAATTTTTTAAGGTGAGAGAGCCTTAAAACTGATTTCCCCTATTGCAATGCAGTGGACATAAAATCTGTTGATTTGGAAAATATTATAACTTAAAACGTTATGACCAATAGAATTGCCAATAATTTTTCTAATCAACCCCAAACCAGGATTGTAAGGCTTAAAGCCAAATATTTTGTAAGATTTAGAAAATTATTTTGTACGCAACAAAACTGAGTATGAATTGATTCACACATTCAAAATTTATCAAATATAATGTCCAAGAAATAGGATATTGGACATTACACTACATGTAGTAGTACAAGTATAGGCAAACAATATTTTGGGAATAATCAGGATATTGCATGAGATCTCCCATATTACTAAAAAAATAATTACGCAAACATATCATAGGCGCAAAAGAATTGATCATTCTTTTTGTGCACTATATTTTTGGTTCTCCTTCTGATGAAGATTTGAGAACATCATTTACCAGAATATTTTCTCGTTGTATGTTTGCAAATTTTCAAATACCCCAATGAACTTATTTGCCTTTTAATAAACTCATTGTGTGGTTTGACCATATGTTTGAGGGTTTGGTAATCATTTGTACGATATTTATGTAACCACATATTTGACAAACTTAAGAGTTGTCTCTGTGATCATTTGGAAATGATCAATTCCCAATTAAAAGATAATTATGTCATTGGTTGTCTTTAGCCTCCACTTTACTTCAAATTCCTCATGGTTCTATTTTGTGACCACTGACTTGCATAGTATTCTTAATGCTAGCAAATATTTGAAGTAATGATATAGCACCCATTGGGTGAATATGATGATTTTAAGAAATAATATGTTTCTTTACCATGAAAATGGTAATTCCATCATAAGAGGATGTAAAGTGTATATTATGGGCTTTTCAATCAGATTCAAATATGAAAAATATTTGATCACAAAAATCTCAACTTAAAGTTGATTTTATAACTATCAAGATTGTAAGTCGCGATAGACTTGAGGCTTTGAAAGTTATTGGGTGATCATTCCAAATGTGCTCATGGCAGCATGTTTCTCTTAAGGGACATATTCAAGGTGAATAAATATTCTTCCATTATGTACTTAGTTTGAGAACTAAGTGAAGTTGGGTGAGAGACGAAATACATATGAACATACTTAGCTATTAAGAGAATAACCATGACACATATTCCAAAAGTGGAGTTATAGTGGCCACAAATGCCACATGTAGATATATGGACTGATGCCATGAATCATCTTACAATAAATACTCCAACCAAATCATGCATTTACTGTATTTGGAAATGTCAAACATGTGTTACTTGCAAATGCTAATGCATTTATTTAATTTACTGCTATGAGTAAGGGGCATCTATGAATAAATGATTTGTTTGATAACAATCATGGCCAAGGTGATCTTTGGTGACCCTGGGTGTATCCTTCAATACAACACATGTGATAAAATCATTACTAATGTTTTGGTTGTCATTCTCGAGGAAGTGTGTGATTTTAGAATCATTGCCAAAACATATAGATTTTTCATGTTTAACATTGGTTAGTCACTATGAAAGTATCATCACAATGTCATGTTGACATTGAAGAAGTCCTTGGGAACACTTGGTATAAATTATAGTATCCACCTTGATGGACGGATGACATTATAATTAGAAATAGTGGCATAGGCTCGACGGCCATGTATGTTACCAATGTAATTGAAGATAATCACAAGTAAATGCAAATATTTACGTAGTTCCCTATGTGATATTCAAGCAAAATGAGGCTTGATTAGTTGATATTAGCACAAAAATACCATTGCATATAGCAAGTGTGCAAAACAATATTTACTATGAGAGTAAATCATTTAGTGAACAACAATGAATGCTTATGAGGGCAAATTTTAGTACGGCTGATGCTTTATAGCCATATGTGTAGACCTCAATTTATATAGGACAACACTTTGAAGATAATCACCAATATGGTGTAGATCTCACAGTAATAGAAAACATAGTCTGACTATTGTCAGTAGATGTTCATAATTCTATTACCTTATGTTATGCTATATTTAAGAAAATCACTTTGAAGGTAGTCATCAGTCAGAATGACATGATGTAGACCTTGCAGCAATAGTGGATAGTCTGCAAAATTTTGCAGTAGATACCAATATTACCTTATGATATCTTAAGGTAGTCAAATATTAATTTTTTTTGGAAGAGCACTTTGAAGGTAATCATCTGGTAAAATTGACAAGATGTAGACCTTACAGTAATGGTGAATAATCTGCAAATAGTGCAGTAGATGTCACCAACACCTTGTGATTCAAAAATAATATTTAGGCTATATACACATTAATATTTGGAAAAGCACGTTAAAGATAGTCATCTTGCCAAAATGACAAAATGTAGATCTCACAGTAGTGATGGATAATCTGCGAAATATACAGTAGATGCCATCAAGTACCTTGTGATTCCAAATTCAATTTTAATTGTATAATATAGTTGTTGCACTAAAATTACATGTTACGGAGAATGCTTGAGGCAGACACAATGAACATGTTCATTTAATTTCTCTAGATAGAATTGTCATTTACATTCTTAAATGCAGTCTGGAAAATGAGTCTCGTGTCCAAACTTGCAAAATAGTTGATCGCCAAGTCTACTATTTAAAGTACGTACACATACTTGATGGAATATTTCACATATATTTCTCTAGATAGGTTCCTTAGAACGCAAGTAGTGGCCAAATTATTGGAAATAGTAAGCCTGAGGGCTTAACCACAAAATCCAATGGGCTCTTGATAATTTAACTATAAAATACTGCAAGTCGGAGGGCTGATACATAAATACATGAACTTTCCTGGAATTAAGATAAAGTTAGAGGGCTAAATCAATAAATAACCCAATGGATAAGAATCCCCAACTCCTTTCCGGTGCAGTTACATCCCGTGGGGAATTTTTCTTCTAGCCATTGCCGCTGGGAGGATCTGTGCATGGCGCTAGAAGTCGTGCGGGAATCTGCGGCCGCAGCGTATCGATCGAAAACCGTCGACGTACGGGCTAGACTGCGCTTCATGCGGCGAGGGCAGTACGGCGGGCCTGAGCGACGCCAAGTTCAGGATTCTGCATCACGCCGGAGGGCGTCATGTCGCCCGCGTGCTGGAGGAGCCGCGTCGTGGAGCGCGGGCTCGCGCGCTGCGCTAAGCCGCGTCGTGGAGGCCGCGGCTGCTGGTGTCGCCATCCACGCCGGGGTTCGCGTCTTGCTGGACGCCACTTGAGGCGCAGACGTGAACGGTACCGCTACTGATGTCGCCATCGACGGCGGTGTCTGCTGCTCAATGCGAAGCGCCGGTGCAGCCTGCTACCGGGAATCACGCGATGCGGCGCTCGCTGTCCGTCTCGTCCTTTCGTCGTTGGCCTAGTTGCTCTTTGTTAGGGCAAAGTGCTGATAACGTGTGTAGAGTAAGAGAAGAGAGGAAGAGCAAATGATGAAATCGTTGTCTCATTGATTGAAGATGTGGGTATATATACCCCAGTACAAAGGCGGTTACAAGGAGCGGTTGCGAAACTAAAGCAACCGACATAGCAGGGATTATCCCTTAATTAAATATATTTAATTAATTCCTAACAACTGCAAGATGGATGGTGGAGGTGAAGCACGGTCACTCATGGAAATTTACTAAGTGCACACATAGATGTATTGGGTAAATGCTGCCTGTTGGATTAGGATTTGTGGGACTAATTGTGTGGTGCTGATTGCTTCGTGTATTTTTGTGTACTAATTGTTGGGTGCACGTAAAAAAGTTCTCGTTTGCTTGTTTAATAGTAGTATAGATTTATATCTTTCTTTTCTCCTCGTGCGACGTGGCAGCAACCCAGCGCGTTTGATGTCCGGCCGATTTCTCACTGTTTTCTTTTTTCTTCCACGCGTAGTACCGCTTTTCTTTTCTTCTTTTCTTGTTCCTCCATTTGTTTTCTGTTAGAAATTAATTAGTAGATTAATTCAAGGGATGTGTCCAACCCGAACAGTTGTGTCTCCCCTCTCTCTATTGCCAACAGACACCTATTCTGGAGGAATGTCTTCGAACAGACACCTCTTCTTCGCACCTTTTGTAGATGTATATATACTTGAGAATCAATAGAAACGGGACTAATCGTCCATTCACTTTCATTCAATCTCGTTTTTACTATAACACGTTATCAGCACGATTCCGACGGAGCGATCGGATCGGCCTCAAGACGCGACTCCCCAAAGAGCAGTGGCGGTGAGCGACTCATGGCAGCATTGGTCATGATACGAAAACACGT
This sequence comes from Hordeum vulgare subsp. vulgare, assembly GCF_904849725.1. Classification (NCBI taxonomy): domain Eukaryota; kingdom Viridiplantae; phylum Streptophyta; class Magnoliopsida; order Poales; family Poaceae; genus Hordeum; species Hordeum vulgare. The sequence continues at coordinate 8,972,341 of NC_058523.1, read as the reverse complement.
GCAAATAAGACCGTTGATCTGTTTCAAAACACATGTCATGATACGAAAACACACATCAATGTCTCTAGACCGCCGTCGCTGTGCCCGTACCAAAGCCGTTGATCTGTTTCAAAACACATGTCATGATACGAAAACACACGTCGATGTCTCTAGACCGCCGTCGCTGCGCCCGTACCAAAGCCGGACAAACGTTGCCAATGACGACGGAGAAGTCTCCGTCTTGAGAAGGAAGACCTGTAAATTTTGTCTCGAGTCCAATGGTGAAAAGTTTGACCATGTTTGCGGGAAGACAATCAACAACTGCATTATTAAAGATATACTCCCTCTGTTCTTAAATATAAGTTTTTTAAAGGTTTCGCTAGAGGACTAGATACGAAGGAAATGAATGAATCTATACTCTAAAGTATATGTCTATATACATCCGTGTGTAGTTCTTCTAGTGAAACCTCTTAAAAGACTTATATTTAGGAACGGATGAAGTATAATAATATGAAACATTCTTATGATGTTAATCCGGAATTTCTACTTTTTGATAGTTTTTATTACATACTTGATTCAGCTTTACACTGTTTGACTTTAGACAAACCTTCATAGGCCTTATCTTTTTTGAGGAGGGAGTAGCGGATGGATACGGTTAATTCCTACAACCCCAAATGATGCCCGGGCAATATATCTTTCTCTTGACATATATGCCTCTCCAATGTGTGACGTTCAGAACTAATGAACTTGCGAAATTACAAGAACTATAAGTACAATAAAATAGAGAACTCTAGGGAAAAGAACATATTTGCCCCTACCTCCTTCATGGCTTTGAATAACATATTGTGGCATGTGTGATTCAACCCTAGGCCATGGCGGCAACAAAACGTTGGACAAAATCTAGGTCCGAGGGGTGGTTAGTGTTGGAGAACGTTGTATGGGAAAAAGAATCTATGCATGTACGAGATCTTTCCATGGTGATGACCATCTACGAAACGAGAGATCGGATCCACATACCCGTGTAAATCGCTAAACGGAAAGCGTTAAGAAATGCGGTTGATGTAGTCGAACGTTTTCACGATCCAAATCGCAAGCCGTCCCGCGACCCAATCACGATCTCCGCCTCCTTGATCCAGCAAGCGAGGGCGGAGAGGTAGATGAATTCCCCGGCATCACAACGGCGTGGTGGCGGTGGAGGTGAACTAATCCGGCACGGCTTCACCGAGCTCTAGTGAACTAATCTAGAGGAGGAAGACGATCTAGATAGGAGAGGGCAGCCCGTGGCTTTTCAGGTGATGGTTGCCCTCAAAATCTCCACTATATATAGGAGGAAGGGGTGGAGGAGGCGCCTAGGGTTTCCCCTAGGGCATTTCACCGCCGGCCTAGGAGGTGGGCGTGGGGAGGAGTCCTACTCCAACAAGGACAAGTAGGACTCCTCCCCCCTCCACCTTTTCTCCTCTTGGGCGCAGGGGCCCTGCTGCTGGCTACGCCTATAGGGATTTCTTTGGCAAATATGTAAAGGATTCCCCCGCAGTCCTTGGAGCCTTGCGTTGGTGTTTCCTTGAAGAGGAGAGGGTGATGTAGCACAGCGGCTGTAAGTATTTCCCTCAGTTTGAGAACCAAGGTATCAATCCAGTAGGAGATTCGCGTCAAGTCACAAGTACCTGCACAAACACAAAGAGCTTGCACCCAACGCTATGAAGGGGTTGTCAATCCCTTATAGATTCTTTGCAAAGTGAGAACTGAAAGCAAAAAAGTAAACAAAGCAAAGTAAAAGTAAAAGCGGAGATGGTAATTGTGAGTAGATCCGGGGGCCGTAGTGTTCACTAGTGGCTTCTCTCATGAAAGCAAGTAGACGGTGGGTGAATGAATTACTGTCGAGCAATTGATAGAACCGCGCAAAGTCATGACGTTATCTATGGCAATGATCATACATATATGCATCACGTCCAAAACAAGTAGACCGATACTTTCTGCATCTACTACTATTACTCCACACGTCGACCGCTATCCAGCATGCATCTAGTGTATTGAGTTCATAAGAACAGAGTAACGCCTTAAGCAAGATGACATGATGTAGATGGACAATCTCAAATCTATGATGAAAGCCCATCTTGTTACCCTTGATGGCAACAACATGATGCGTGCCTTGCTGCCCCTTCTGTTACTGGGAAAGGTCACCGCACGGTATGAACCCAAAACCAAGCACTTCTCCCATTGCAAGAATCATAGATCTAGTTGGCCAAACAAAACCCAAGACTTGGGGAGACTTACAAGGATATCAAATCATGCATATAAGAAATCAGCAAAGACTCAAATATAATTCATAGATAATCTGATCACAAATCCACAATTCATCGGATCTCGACAAACACACCGCCAAAGAGGATTACATCAGATAGATCTCCATGAAGATCATGGAGAACTTTGTATTGAAGATCCAAGAGAGAGAAGAAGCCATCTAGCTATACTAACTACGGACCCGTAGGTCTGAAGTAGACTACTCACGAGTCATTGGAGAGGCAATGATGTTGATGTAGAAGCCCTTCAGCTCCAAAGTCCCCTCCGACAGGGCACCGGGAAGGGTCTCCAGATGAGATCTCGCGGAAACGGAAGCTTGCGACGGCGGAAAAGTGGTTTTGTGGACGCCCTTATTTTTTCTGGGATTTTAGGGAATATACAGGCGAAAGAGTTAGGGCAGGGGAGCTCAAGGGGCCACAAGCCTGGTAGCCGCGAGCCCCCCTGGCCGCGGCTACAGGGCTTGTGGGCTCCCTGTGGGCCTCCTGCATTGGCCCTCAAGTCCCCCGATCTTCTTCTGTTCTGGAAAAATTCATTTCGGGGATTTTATTCCGTTTGGACTCCGTTTTAAAATCAGATATGAAAAGAGTCAAAAACACACACAAAAACAGGAACTGGCACTTGGCACTGAATTAATAAGTTAGTCCCAAGAAAAGATATAAAAGGTATATAAAACATCCAAAGTTGACAAGATAACAACATTAAACCATCAAAAATTATAGATACGTTTGAGACGTATCAAGCATCCCCAAGCTTAACTCCTGCTCGTCCTCGAGTAGGGAAGTGATAAAGAATGCATTTTTAATGCTTTCATGCTACCTAGCATAGATGTCCTTTGTAACTCCTCTTATGTGACATGAATGTTCAGATCCGTTAGATTCAAAACAATAGTTTTCTATTGACGTGGAGACAATAATACTTCAAGCAAACTAGCAAGGTAATCATGAACTTTCAAAATAACAAGGCCAAAAGAAAGTTATCCCTACAAAATCATATAGTCTGGCTATGCTCTATCATCCTTGCACAACGAATTTAAATCATGCACAACCTCTGTATTGGCCAAGTAATTGTTTTCATACCTTTACTTTCTCAAACCTTTTCAACTCTCACGCAATACATGAGCGTGAGCCATGGTTTTAGCACTATAAGTGGAATGGAGTGTGGTGGAGGTTGCAAGGCAAATAAGGAGAAGATGGTCACATTGACTAGGCATATCAATGAGCTATGTAGATGCTCATCAATAGATATCAATGTGAATGAGTATGGATTGCCATACAAATGATGCACTAGAGCTAAGAGTATGTGAAAGCTCTTAAAAAAACTGGTGGGTGTGCATCCAACTTGCTTGCTCACGAAGACCTAAGGCGATTTTGAGGAAGCCCATCATTGGAATATAAAAGGCAAGTCATATAATGAAAAATTCCCACTAGCTATATGATGGTGACAAAACGAGAGACTCTCAATCATGAAGATCATGGTGCTTAATATGAAGCACAAGTGTGGAAAGGAGATAGTAGGATTGTCCCTTCTCTCTTTTTCTCTCATTTTTTTGTGGGCTCTTTGGCATCTTTTTTCTTCTTTTTTGTGGGCAACTTTGGCCTCTTTTATTTCCTCACATGGGACAATGCTCCATCAATGATGATCATCACACTTACAACTCAAAACTTAGAGCAATGATGACTCTATATGAAATGCCTTTGGTAGTGTACCGTGACAATGATCTAGCATGGCATAGAAATCAATGGAAACATCATGCTAGCTATCTTATGATCATGCAATGGCAATGTAGAAGCTGTGGCACATGTCATGGTGGTAGTTGCATGGCAATATATCTCGGAATGGCTTTGAAAAAGCCATAGTAGGTAGGTATGGTGGCTGTTTTGAGGGAGGATGATGGTGGGTTTTATGCACCGGCGAAAGTTGCACGACACTAAAGAAGATAGTGATGGTGGAAGGTGAAAGTGCATCTAAACCATGGACTCAACATTAGTCAAGAAGAACTCATATACTTGTTGCAAAAGTTTTTGTAGTAATCGAAACAAAACATTCAACGCATACTCCTAGGGGAAGGGTTGGTAGGTAAAAACCATCTCGCGATCCCGACCGCTACACAAAGGATGACAATCAATAAACTAATCATGCTCAGACTTCATCACATAGCGGTTCACCATACGTGCATGCTACGGGAATCACTAACTTCAACACAAGTATTTCTAGATCCACAACACCTTACTAGTATAACTTCAATATTACCACAACCACAACTCAAAACTAAATGAGATGAATCAAACTTCTCTAACTACTCAATGCACATGAAGGTGGAAGTTTTCATATCCCTTTGGATAACTACCCCTTTTGAAACTACTTTCATAGCATAGATCAACTACCACGCCACGCATTTTCGTGCTCTAAAAGATAGAAGTGAAGCACATAGAGCAAAATCAACTAGCTCAAAAGATATAAGTGAAACACATGTGAGCTGAATTGCCTAACCAAAGGATATAAGTGAAGCTCGACAAAATCAAGGTGAGTGCATGTCTCTCTCTCTAGGTGTGCAGCAAGGAAGATTGTGACACAACAAAAATAAAAGACTCCTACGATACAAGACGCTCCAAGCAAAACACATAACATGTGGTGAATACAAATATAGCCCCAATTAACGTTACCGATGGATTGAAGACGAAAGAGGGGATGCCTTCCCGGGGCATCCCCAAGCTTAGGCTTTTTCGGCATCCTTGAATCAACTTGGGGTTCCTTGGGCATCCCCAAGCTTGATCTCTTGCCACTCTTTATCTCTTTGTCCATAAGAACTTCACCCAAAACTTGAAAACTTCACAACACGAAACTTAAACAGAAACTTGTGATATCATTAGTATAAGAAAGCAAATCACCACTTCCTTAGGTACTGTAGCAAACTTAAATTCTACTTATGTTGATGTTGGGTTACTGTATTTTCAATCTTCCATGGCTAATACCCCACGATACTATCCATAGTTTCATCAAAATAAGCAACCAACTCAACAAAAACAGAATCTGTTAACAGCAGACCAGTCTGTAGCAATCTGTATACTTCGTATACTTATGGTACTTCAACAATTCTGAAAAATTACGACAGTCTGAAGAATTTGCGTAGCAATCAGCAACAAAAATAATCAACTCAAAATCTCTCATAGAAAAAAAATGAAAATTCTTTTCGTGAGCAGAAAGTTTCTGTCTTTTCCAGCATGATCAAACGATCATCCCCAAGACTAATCATAACGGTTTCACTTGGCACAAACGCAAAAGAAACACAAAAAACACAATCATAACATAATTATGAAAGTGTGGAAAACACAAAACAGAAAGAAAAAGGATAGATTCGTTGGGTTGCCTCCCAACAAACGCTATTGTTTTACGCCCTTATCTAGGCATAAGGTGATGGAATCACGTATAGTCATCTTTGGTGCTCAAACCATAAGTAGCCCTCATCATAGATTCATAAGGCAATCTTATTTTCTTTCTAGGAAAATGCTCCATGCCCTTATTTAGAGGAAATTGAAATATAATATTCCTTTCCTTCATATCGATGATAGCACCAATAGTCCTTAGGAAAGGTCTACCAAGAATAAGGGACATGAAGGATTGCAATCTATGTCAAGTACAATGAAATCCACGGGTACATAATTCTTATTTGCAACAATAAGAACATCATTGATCCTTCCCATGGGTTTCTTGACAGTAGAATCCACAAGATGCAAATTAAGAGAACACTCTTCAATCTCATGAAAACCAAGAATATCACATAAAGACTTTGGAATCGCGGAAACACTAGCACCCAAATCACACAAAGCATTGCATTCATAGTTTTTTATTTTGATTTTGATAGTAGGTTCCCACTCATCATGAAGTTTTCTAGGTATAGAGACTTCTAATTCGAGTTTCTCTTCAAGAGATTTCATCATAGCATCTACGATATGTGCGGTAAAGGCTTTGCTTTGGCTATAAGCATGTGAAGAGTTTGCAATGGATTGCATCAAGGAAATGCATTCAAACAAGGAGCAACTATCATAATTGAATCCCTTGAAATCCAAAGTGGGAGTTTCATTACTACCCAATATTTTGATTTCTTCTACTCCACTATCCACACCTTTATCATCAAGATAGTGTTGGGTAACGTAGCATAAATTCAAAAACAATTATATGCATATTCAGATCTTCCTATGGAGAGACCAGCAACGAGAGAGGGGTGAGTGCATCTTCATACCTTTGAAGATCGCTAAGCGGAAGCGTTGCTAGAACGCGGTTGATGGAGTCATACTCGCGGCGATTCAGATCGCGGTGTGATTCCGATCTAGTGTCGAACCACGGCACCTCCGCGTTCAACACACGTGCAACCCGGTGACGTCTCCCGCACCTTGATCCAGCAAGGAGGAGGGAGAGGTTGGGGAAGGTCTCCGGCAGCACGACGGTGTGGTGTCGATGGAGAGACGAGATCTCCCGGTAGGGCTTCGCCAAGCACGGTGGGAGAGAAGGAAGAAGGGGGGCAGGGCTGCGTCGAGGGAGATGGAAAATTGTGTGTAAAACAGCCCCAAAACCCCCACTATATATAGGAGGAGGGGAGGGGGTGCCACCCCTAGGGTTCCCACCCTAGGTGGTGCGGCAGCCCCCCCTAGATGGGAGGTGCGGTGGCCAGGGCAGGGAGAGGGGGTGGCGCACCCCTAGGTGGGCCTTAGGCCCACCAGCGCCTAGGGTTTCCCCCTCTCCACCTCCTGCGCCTTGGGCCTCCTTGTGGGAGGTGCACTAGCCCACTTTGGGCTGGTAGCCCTCCCTCTTTTGGCCCATGCTACCTCTTGAGGCTGGTGGCCCCTCCCGGTGGACCCCCGGGACCATTTCCGGTGGTCCCGGTACATTACCGGTGACGCCCGAAACATTTGCGGTGTCCAAAACCATCCATCCCTATATATCAATCTTTACCTCCGGACCATTCCGGAGCTCCTCGTGACGTCCGGGATCTCATCCGGGACTCCGAACAACTTTCGGTAACCTCGTATCACAATTCCCTATAACCCTAGCGTCATCAAACCTTAAGTGTGTAGACCCTACGGGTTCGGGAGACACGCAGACATGACCGAGACACCTCTCCGGCCAATAACCATCAGCGGGGTCTGGATACCCATGGTGGCTCCCACTTGCTCCATGATGATCTCATCGGATGAACCACGAGGTCAAGGATTCAATCAATCCCGTATACAATTCCCTTTGTCTGTCGGTATAGAACTTGCCCGAGATTCGATCGTCGGTATACCTATACCTTGTTCAATCTCGTTACCGGTAAGTCTCTTTACTCGTTCTGTAGCACGTCATCGTGTGACTAACTCCTTAGTCACATTGAGCTCATGATGATGTTCTACCGAGTGGGCCCAGAGATACCTCTCCGTCACGCGGAGTGACAAATCCCGATCTCGATTCGTACCAACCCAACAGACACTTTCAGAGGTACCCGTAGTGCACCTTTATAGTCACCCAGTTACGTTGTGACGTTTGATACACCCAAAGCACTCCTACGGTATCCGGGAGTTGCACAATCTCACGGTCGAAGGAAAAGACACTTGACATTAGAAAAGCTTTAGCATACGAACAATACGATCTAGTGCTATGCTTAGGATTGGGTCTTGTCCATCACATCATTCTCCCAATGATGTGATCCCGTTATCAATGACATCTAATGCCCATGACCAGGAAACCATGATCATCTATTGACTAACGAGCCAGCCAACTAGAGGCTTGCTAGGGACACATTGTGATCTATTTATTCACACATGTATTACTATTTCCTGTTAATACAATTATAGCATGAACAATAGACGATTATCATGAACAAGGAAATATGATAATAACCATTTTATTATTGCCTCTAGGGCATATTTCCAACAGATAGGTGGACTCTGAATCATTGGGGCGTTTTTCAATCAAAGTGGATTCATATCCAGCCCCTTCATTAATAGGTTTGACACGCGAAAACAAAGATTCAAGAGGAGTCACACCAAGCACTTTAAGATCTTCATGATTTACATCACTAGAACGCACCCTTTTAAACCATTCATGCCTAGCGCGGATTTGGACGGTTCTTTCTTTGCTCTCATTCCTGGAGACACGCATAGCTTAATTTTAAAGTTTCCTCCAAGTTGACCTTGGGAGGAGCACATATAACTTTGAAAGCATCAATATCACAAGACATCCTATCAACGCTCTTAGCCAAATCGTCTATTTTTAGTAGTTTTTCTTCTATGGACGCATTGAAAATCTTTTGAGAGTTGATGAACTCTTTGATATTACTCTCTAAATCAGAGGGTAATTTGTTATGATTTCCATAAGTGTTGTTGTAGGAATTGCCATAGTTGTTAGAGGAGTTACTAGGAAAAGGCCTAGGAACATAGTTTCCTCTAAAAGCATTGTTGTTGCCAAAATTGTTCCTACCAACAAAATTAACGTCCAAACTAGCGTTGCTACTCTCAATCAAGAAAGATAGTGGCATGTCATTAGGATCTAAAGGAGCATTTTTACTAGCAACCAAATTTATCAACTCGTCCATCTTAGCACTAAGCGAGTTAATTTCTTCTATAGCGTGTACCTTTTTGCTAGCAGGTGACCTTTCAGTGTGCCACTGATAGTAGTTGGTCATGATATTGTCTACTTTGTAGCTTCTCCTAACGTGATTTCCATGAACGTTCCACCTGAGGCGGAGTCCAAGATATTTCTAGAAGGAAAATTCAAACCAGCATAAAAGATTTGTATAATCATCCACAAACTCAAGCCATGAGCGGGACAATTTCTAATCATTAATTTCATCCTCTCCCAAGATTGTGCAACGTGTTCATGATCAAGTTGCTTGAAATTCATGATATCGTTACGGAGAGAGATAATCTTAGCCAGCGGAAAATACTTGGATATGTAAGCATCTTTGCACTTATTCCAAGAATCGATACTATTTTTAGGCAAAGAAGAAAACTAAGTTTTTGCACGATCTCGCAAAGAGAACGGAAAAAGCTTCAATTTAACAACATCATTATCCACATCTTTCTTCTTTTGCATATCGCAAAGTTCAATGAAAGTATTAAGATGGGATGCGACATCTTCACTACGAAGGCCAGAAAATTGCTCTTTCGTAACAAGATTCAGCAAGGCAGCGTTGATTTCATATGATTTCGCACTAGTGGCATGAGCAATCGGAGTACTAATAAAATAATTATTATTAGTATTCGAGAAGTCGCAAAGTTTGGTGTTTTCAGCCATGCTGACTTCAACAAACAAACAAGAACACAAGAAAGCAAGAAAAGTGGCAAAGGAAAACGGCAAAAGGCAAATGAAAACGGCAAAGGAGAAAGGCAAATGAAAATGACAAATGTGAAGTGGGGGAGAGGAAAACGAGAGGCAACTGGCAAAAAAGGTAAATGCAAGAGATGAGTTTGTGACACTTACTTGGATAGATCTTGACTTGATCTCTCCCCGGCAACGGCGCCAGAAATCCTTTTGCTGCTGGCTGCGCCTATAGGGATTTCCTTGGCAAATATGTAAAGGATTCCCCCGCGGCCTTGGAGCCTTGCGTTGGTGTTCCCTTGAAGAGGAAAGGGTGATGTAGCACAGTGGCGGTAAGTATTTCCCTCAGTTTGAGAACCAAGGTATCGATCCAGTAGGAGGATCGCGTCAAGTCACAAGTACCTACACAAACACAAAGAGCTTGCACCCAACGCTATGAAGGGATTGTCAATCCCTTATAGATTGTTTGCAAAGTGAGAACTGAAAGCAAAAAGTAAACAAAGCAAAGTAAAAGTAAAAGCGGAGATGATAATTGTGAGTAGACCCGGGGGCCGTAGTGTTCACTAGTGGCTTCTCTCATGAAAGCAAGTAGACGGTGGGTGAACGAATTACTGTCGAGCAATTGATAGAACCGTGCAAAGTCATGACGTTATCTATGGCAATGATCATACATATAGGCATCACGTCCAAAACAAGTAGACCGATACTTTCTGCATTTACTACTATTACTCCACACGTCGACCGCTATCCAGCATGCATCTAGTGTATTGAGTTCATAAGAACAGACTAACGCCTTAAGCAAGATGACATGATGTAGATGGACAATCTCAAATCTATGATGAAAGCCCATCTTGTTACCCTTGATGGCAATAACATGATGCGTGCCTTGCTGCCCCTTCTGTTACTGGGAAAGGTCACCGCACGGTATGAACCCAAAACCAAGCACTTCTCCCATTGCAAGAATCATAGATCTAGTTGGCCAAACAAAACCCAAGACTCGGAGAGACTTACAAGGATATCAAATCATGCATATAAGAAATCAACAAAGACTCAAATATAATTCATAGATAATCTCATCACAAATCCACAATTCATCGGATCTCGACAAACGCACCACAAAGAGAATTACATCGGATAGATCTCCATGAAGATCATGGATAATTTTGTATTGAAGATCGAAGAGAGAGAGAAGAAGCCATATAGCTACTAACTACGGACCCATAGGTCTGAAGTAGACTACTCACGAGTCATTGGAGAGGCAATGATGTTGATGTAGAAGCCCTCCAGCTCCAAAGTCCCCTCCGACAGGGCACCGGGAAGGGTCTCCAGATGAGGTCTCGCGGAAACGGAAGCTTGCGGCGGCAGAAAAGTGGTTTCGTGGACGCCCTTATTTTTTCTGGGATTTTAGGAAATATATAGGCGAAAGAGCTAGGGCAGGGGAGCTCCGGGGGGGCCACAAGCCTGGTAGCCGCGGGCCCCCTGGCCGCGGCTAAAGGGCTTGTGGGCTCCCTGTGGGCCTCCTGCCTTGGCCCTCAAGTCCCCGGATCTTCTTCTGTTCTGGAAAAATTCATTTCGGGGATTTTATTCCGTTTGGACTCCGTTCCAAAATCAGATCTGAAAAAAGTCAAAAACATAGAAAAAACAGGAACTGTCACTTGGCACCGAATTAATAAGTTAGTCCCAAAAAAGATATAAAAGGTATATAAAACATGCAAAGTTGACAAGATAACAACATGAAACCATCAAAAATTATAGATACATTTGAGACGTATTAGGGCCCTTATAGGGTCGGTGTCCAACCCACCAAGGGCTGGTGCGCCACCTCTTGGGCCCATGTGCCCCCCGGGGTGTGTGGGCCCCTCCTGGTGGACCCCTAAAACCCATTCGTCACTCCCGATACACTATCGAAAATTCCCGAAACCTTTTCGGAACCCAAATACAACTTTCCTATATATGAATCTTTACCTCCAGACCATTTCGGCGCTCCTCGTGGCGTCTGGGATCTCATCGGGGACTCCGAAAAACTTTCGGTAACCAACACACATAACTCAATAATACAGAAACGTCACTGAACCTTAAGTGTGCAGACCCTACGGGTTCGAGAACTATGTAGACATGACCAAGACACTCTCCGGTCAATAACCAATAGTGGGACCTGGATGCCCATATTGGTTCCTACATATTTCGTGAAGATCTTTATCGGTTGAACCTCTATGTCAAGGATTCAGTTAATTCCATATGTTGTTCCTTTGTCCATCGGTATGTTACTTGCCCGAGATTCGATCGCCGGTATCTGTATACCTAGTTCAATCTCGTTACCGGCAAGTCTCTTTACTCGTTCCATAATACAAGATCCCGTAACTAACTCCTTAGTCACATTGTTTGCGAGCTTCTTGTGATGTTGTATTACCGAGTGGGCCCTAGAGATACCTCTCCGTCATACAGAATGACAAATCCCAGTCTCGATCCACGCCAACCTAACGGACACCCTTGGAGATACCTGTAGAGCACCTTTATAGTCATCCGGTTACATTGTGATGTTTGATACACACAAAGCATTCCTTCGGTGTCCGGGAGTTGCATGATCTCATGGTCATAGGAACATATATTTGACATGTAGAAAATAATACCAATAAACTGACACGATCATATGCTACGTTCATAGTTTAGGTCTTGTCCATCACATCATTCTCCTATGATGTGATCACATTATCAAATGATAACTCATGTCTATGGCCAGGAAACCTTGACCATCTTTGATCAACGAGCTAGTCCTATGGAGGCTCACTAGGGACAATGTGTTGTCTATGTATCCACACATGTATTTGAGTTTCCAATCAATACAATTCTAGCATGGATGATAAATGATTATCATGAACAAGGAAATATAATAATAACCAATTTATTATTGCCTCTAGGGCAATTTCCAGCAGTCTCCCACTTGCACTAGAGTCAATAATGTAATGAATCTAACACCCATACAGTTCTGATGTTGATCTTGTTTCGCTCGTGGAAGAGGCTTAGTCAATGGGTCTGCAACATTCAGATCGGTGTGCACTTTGCAAATACTTATGTCCTCCTCCTTGATGTAATCGCGGATGGAATTGAAGCGTCGCTTTATGTGTCTGGTCCTCTTGTGAAACCTTGGTTCCTTAGCCAGAGCAATGGCACAAGTGTTATCACAGAACAGAGTCATTGGATCCAGTGCACTCGGCACAACTCCAAGATCTGTCATGAACTCCTTCATCCAGACACCTTCTTTAGCCGCCTCCGAGGCAGCTATGTACTCTGCTTCGCATGTAGAATCAGCTACCACACTTTGCTTGGAACTGCACCAGCTTACCGCACCCCCATTGAGAATAAATACGTATCCAGTTTGAGACTTAGAGTCATCCGGATCAGTGTCAAAGCTTGCATCGATGTAACCTTTTACGACGAGCTCTTGATCAACTCCATACATGAGAAACATTTCTTTAGTCCACTTGAGTAGTTGGTGCACCGCTAAACCTAGACAAGTCTTGAGGAAAATGGAGCTTGGAGGTCGAGCTTGGAGAGGATAAAGCTTAAGTGTGGCTCGGGCATTTCATCGAACACCTCATGTGCATGCATAGAACGGTGAACAAAGTAGGGCATGCACACCTCCCACACGGCCAAAAAACAGAGGAGAGGGTGGACAGGGGCGAGGGTATATATAGGCATCTCTTTGGTCCCGGTTGGTGGCCAGAACCAGGACAGAAGACTGACCTTTATCCCAGTTCCAGCCACCAACCGGGACTAAAGGTGTTGCGCCAGGAGCGAGGATCATTAGTCATGGTTCGTGTCTGGAACCGGGACCAAAGGGGTCAGACGAACCAGGACCCTGGCTCGGCTGGCGCCCTGACCTCACGAACCGGGACTGATGCACCCATTGGTCCCGGTTCGTAACAGAATCGGGATTAAAGTTCTTATCTCTCCTGGACGAAAGCCATGTTTTCTACTAGTGGTGGTTGTGGGAGACCTCTCTAGCGACACAATATCCATCTATCTATAATATCGTGCAGCGTAAAGAGGCGTACGTTGTCACAATATTATAGTCTAATCCTCTAAATATACAATTTCGACGAGATTTGGTTGGTCATCGCTGGGAAGCTTGGCTATACCTGGTCAGAAGGCTCATGGATGTTCATTTGTCGGATGAGTCCGATAGGCTTCAGTGGAAGTTAACAAGAAATGGCATCTTTTCAGTGAAACTGATGTATTTAAACCTTATTGATTGTACCAATTCCCAAATCGATTCATACTAGGAAGGTCAAAATACCCTTACGAATCAAATTCTTCATGTGGTTTGTTCACAAAAAGGTGATTCTTACTAAGAATAATTTGACAAAGCGTAATTGGGAGGGTACTAAAAGATGTAGCTTCTGTGACCACGATGAGACTATTAAACACCTCTTTCTTCAATGTCCGTTAGCAAAAAATTTATGGCGATCAATTCTTATAGCCTATAATATCATACTTCCAGATAGTATTGGCATGCTGTTCGGGACGTGGCTAAATGAAGTTGAGGCAAATACTGCGAGTCATATTCGTATAGGACTATATGCTTTACTTTGGGTTATATGGAATTGCAGAAATGACATGGTCTTTAAGACTTTAACAGACAAACACATGTACATTTTTTGCAGGTAATTTACATGGCAACTATGTTGATCTGTACATGGTCGTTACTCACTGCTGCGAAAACCAGGGAACCTTTCGTTACCGTGACTGGCCTATGAAAGATGGTAGCATGGGATATCTATTATCAGTTTGGATAACGGTCCATTAGTAGGATAGGTGGTTAGGCATCTAGTCTTATTTTCACCGGTTGTGACATCTTTTTTTGGTTATGGATGATTTTACAGCTCTCAGAGCTTGTTTGAAACCGTAGACTATCTTATTAATTGCTTTTTTAATAAAGGGGCCGCATCCATCTTATTATTGTAGAGGCACCGGAGATAGTCCTCCTTTTCTAAAAGAATGTACTCCCTCCGTTCCTAAATATAAGACCTTTTAGAGATTGTACTATAAACAACATACGGATGTACATAGACATATTTTAGAGTATAGATTCACTCATTTTGCTCCGTACGTAGTCTTCTAGTGAAATCCCTAAAAGGTCTTATATTTTGAAACGGAGGGAGTAATATTTATATCATCTCCAAAAACGGCCTATATATCGGTCGTATCGGCCTAGATTTAAAAGCTTGCATGCATCTATCTGGTAGTACTCCGTATATCACATATTCACAAAGCTATAAAATCATGCAGATTGAGGAAGAAAAACAGCGCTGCAATACATTAATTGTACATCAACAGGGTAAATGATCAGTTCAAATGACTGAAATCACACCAAATCCACTCTTACAAACCCATTAACGCTACAGAATTCAACACCGGGCATACTACAGACATGATCAAACAACACAGGAACAGACATCAAGCTCCACACAAAGGAACAGCTGCAAGCTAGCAAGCGAAAGAAACGAATGGCAGATGGGTGATGCATAGATGTCTAAGCAACACAACGATACTGATTTATCAGATCATTCAGCTGGTTGTATTTCTTGCACCAGTGTCATGAAGCCTTGAGCGTCTGAAGGGTGGTGCATCTTTGCTCCCAGGTATCTGGCAGATCACACATTCACATCGTTATAATATCTCCAAACATGGCATCAGTGAAGAACAATAATACTAGAAAACCACAATGATCAACGAAACGTCACAATGAATGAATAACACACAAAAAACTTCCATGGGTAAGCAAATAAGCGAATAACATTGAAGTGCAGAGTAGAAATGGTCTCCGTAAGCACCATTTTCAAACAAAAAAAGGGCTTCCCCGGTGATAGTGCTGACCTGGGAAGTTGACGGAGGGATACTGGCATTTCCTTCTTCAGTTGAAAGCTCCGTCCTCTGCAGCCTCTCCGGCAAAGTCTCCATCCCCATGTGTGACAGCAGGAGCCAGATATATGTGAGCAGCTCCCCACCGCTGCCCAAACTCTTGGCGTGTAGGTAACCTCGGCATCTACTGGCCGAGAAGCATAGCATCTCCACCCAAACACCTTCAATCACATTCCACATCTTAGACTCATCATCTATAGCCAACAATGCTTCAGAGATCTTCCAGGCATTATTGATAAGACCTTCTGCAGCTGGATTTTTATCTGCATCCAGTGGCAGTTCTGTGCATGATGCAACTTCTTCTCTCTCCTTCATTTTGGCGAATATTATCTCCATGAGCCCCTTTTCAACCTCATCTTGTGATGCCTTTTCGCCCGTGAGGAACTGGATGAATGACTTACTGCCCTTGAGGATGTCCTGTGATGGCTTGTCGCCCTTGAGAATGGCTTTGAGCGATAGCTTGTCACCCTTGACCTGCTTGACGATGGCCTCCAGTTCATCATTAGCAGTCTTGAACAGATTACATCTGGTGCCAGGCAATAGCATCTCAGGCTTGACGAACAGTAGGTACGTCAGGTAGTTGGACATTTCTCTGGCTCTTTCATGAGGATATGCCTTGCATCTGAAGAAGCAGAAATCTGTAGCAATGTGCCAGAGAATGACAGACTCATCAAATGGCCTCCTTAAGCTCCAAATCAGGTCTTGCTCGCACTTGTTCTGAAGAGTCCACTCACCCCTGTGGTCGATGAATTTCCAATAACTTTCAACATCTGTTATCTGATCTTTCCACCCTTTCTTCACATACTCAAGAACTAACTCTGTAAGGGCAATGGATGACTTACAGGGCTTCATGCACCAACGTTGATCAAGAAAGTCTTTGCACTGTACAAAACTCAGGACACACATCTTAATGGTGTGTCTTATGTTACGGGCAAAGAAACCTATGAGGCTGTATTGGGAAACGCTGACGCATGACTTTTCAGTTGATAATTCTGAGGCAGCAAGTTTTAAAATCAATATCATTTTTGCATAAATTGAATAGGTCTCCAGCATAGCCGTACAGCAGAACAAAGCATACGTAACCTTGACATCATGACCATTATAAGCTTCTCTGTGACTACTGTGGAAGAGGCCGATGGCTGCGTATGGCAGGGTCAAACATGCAATCCTTAAAAAATAACCACACAATAGTAGCCAAGGGTGTCGGATAGGACCAGAAGGGAGGGAAAGCATAGTTTGCTTTGTGTAAAAAAGATCATACATGCTAAAAAGCCCTACTTGCAGCAACTCATATGCTTTCTCTCCATAATGCGTCCTGAATGCATTTAGGACACACAGGCGATCACTGAACGAGGATGCAATGTCTACAAATAGATGGGAGGGGTGGCGAATGTTTATGTGTTGGTCGAGATTCAGAAGTTCCCTCAGCCTTGTATTGATAATATCCTGGTCAATTTGTTGCATGTCGCCAAGAGTACTGAGCTGCGTGCATGAAAGAAGCAAAGCTCGTTTAGAGTATATATATACTCGAGGTTTGGAAATGATACCTTACTATAGTTTACCACTCCCTCCATTCGATAATTCTTGTTGTGCTTTCAGTTCGAATTTGAACCAAACTCACAACAAGAATCATGGAACAAAGTGAGTAGCTAGCTACTACGTAGTAGCAGATAGGCATTATGGTTGTGTGAATCTTAGTTGACGCATATGGCAGGAGTAAAATCTTCATTATCTAAAAGCAGGAGAGATATATACATATATACTGGAGGAATAAAAAATGAAGATGATGCTGGTATGGCCACAATATGACAATATAGATAGGAGAAAGGTGTGATAGCTCCCAGGTGCCTAGGCACCCTCTATGCACAGTAAAATCAAAAAAAATAGAAAACAAAATCAAAAAAATCTGAAACTTTGCAGCATCAACGATGATCAAACTTTGTAGGTTCCTACAAGTTTTCATGTCAAAATATCATGTAGAGAAAGATGTACAAACAAGTTTCAGATTACAGCTAAAAAGTGCTCAAAACTTCAAGCATTGAAATATTTTCCGTGTGTAGAGCTTCTCGAATAGTTTTTTGGCATGAAAACTTGCAAACACCTACAAACTTTCATCATCTTTGATGCTGCAAAGTTTCAGATTTTTTTTATTTTATTTTCTATTTCTTTTGATTTTACTGTTAATAGAGGGTGCCTAGGCACCCGGGAGCTGAAAATCCACTCTCGATAGATAGTTAGAACATCATACCTTGTGCTCAATTTTAGGAGCATGGTTGGGTTTAGGATCATCTGAGTGGTCTTCTGCATGGGCTTGAAGATGTTGGTTGGCCTCGAGGTCATCTGCCCGGGCTTCTCCTTGGGCTTGAGGTACATGGTCGTCTTGCGCAAATGCTATTGCCCCTTCCACGTACTCTTCAAGAGAAATACTCTTGCCAGCTGCCGTCATCAGCTGAGGATCTGAAGAGCTGACTAGGCTATTGATGCTAGCATTCTTTAGAGTCCATGGCTTCTCTATGCATTTGAGGATCCCGGGGACAAAGAGCACGATTGCTGCCTGTAGCAACCTCTTGTCGCCGCCTTTCCATGATTTAGAGAACACATAGACGGCTACCGTGATCTGAGACACCGCGGTGAGTAAATGCCGCGTCCATAGTTCGTTGTCTTCGATATTGTAGGCGGTTATGTGGTCCTGCCCGCCGAGGTGCATCAGGAGAACTGGCGCCCAGACCACCTCGAGGATGCTAGTACTGCTGTTTGCAGAGCCAGAATCCTGCCTCCTCTGGCGATTAAAGAGGGTGGCCAAACCATATATGGCTATAGCATCACCGCCTAGGTATGCGAGCCATACGATGGACCTGTACCAGGAAGGAATAGCATACTTACGGAAGGGCGCAGAGCAGAGCAGGAGGAACTGGACACAAAGGCTGCCAAGAACGAGGATGCGCATCTGCCACTCCTCCCACCAATCCACCGCGCTCGACAGTCCCATCTGCTCGGTCTGGGTCTCGCCCTCTCCCGCTCTCGCTCAACAATCAGTCCTAGACACACACAAAATCTGAGAGGCTGGTTCGTTTCAATCTCTGCCCCTTAGTCCAATGTATGGACGCGCATTGCACATGGTTAAGCTGGCATTATCACATGCCGAATGAGTTTCTTTATGCCAAAACGCATACATCGAGAGGTTTTATCACATGGTTAGCTGGCATTATCACATACCTAATGACTTCGCTACAGTAACAACTAATCCGTGGTCTGCATCTAAGCTCTAGGATGAGTAGTACTCCCTCTGTAATCTAATATAAGAGCATTTAGATCACTCTTTATATTAGTTTACAGAGGGAGTACATATATAACAACTGACAGTCGGCCTGGCTAGAGTAGACTTGATGGTAATTTGTTTGACTTGGCCTGAATTGGTCTTTGCTGCGGCATGCGGCCCTTAGGCCAGCTCCAACACGCGATTAGTCCAATGTATGGATGCACATGGTTAGCGGGCATTATCACATGCCCAATGAGTTTCTTTATGCCAAAACGCATACATCGACGTCATGACTTGGCTACAGTATCTGGCCAGTCATGAGTTTTAATCTTTTTATAATCATTTTTATTTATTGAAATAATAAGCTAACTAACTAATGTAGTCAGTTCTATCATATTTTGTTGAGAAATCAACCCCGTCCATTGTTAATTCCACCATGATGAGAAATTGAGCGGGACAAGCAAAGCAAAACAAAGAGGCTACGTGAATTGATCAATGGACTGTTATCTTATTTCATTCATGGGGTAGAGAATGTGGGATCAAATGACAAACTGAAGGTGGTGTTCCATTCTCTCTCTCTACAACAATGCAATCTTACATTCAATACATTCATTCATCAGCAAACAAATTTCCACAAAACAAAATTTCTTGTCGGTGCTTGATACACGGTTGGAGGCATGGGGAGGGGATCTCACGAGATGATGAGTTCCTGCCGGAGGAGGGGATACGATGAGGGGAGCAAGGGTTAGGCGCCTCTATATGGCCATAAGGAGTCGTCGTTGCCGCGCCATAACCTCGGAGTTCCCCGTGTGAGCCATGGAGGCCCGCCTCCACCTGCAAGTATTTCGCTCCGCCGCGCCTTATCCGCGCGCCGCCGCCGTTCTGCATCGAGCAGACGCATCATCCCAAGTCGATGTAGCTGTCGCGTTGATTTGATCCAGAAGCTGTGCTCGAGCGCCGAAACGGGGGCAGCAAGCGGGCAGAGGTACGACCGCGGAGGCGGGTGGGTTGAGATCGACAACAGTGGTGGTTGAGGTCGGCCGCGGTGGCGAGTGGTGTGGCAGCGGCCTGGGCACATGCCAGGGTGGACTAGGGTCGACACGATGCGCTCGAGCGCCGCAATGGGGGCAGTGAGCGGGGAGAGGTACAGCCGCGGAGGTGGGTGGGTTGAGATCGGCAGTGGTGGCGGTTGAGGTCGGCGGCGGCGGCGAGTGGTTTGGCGGTGGCCTGGGCACAGGCCAGGGTGACCCAGGGTCGACGGGAGGAGGCGATGCGTACGGGTATAATTTTTGCAGCGAATCGTTTTTTTCCTTTTGCGTTGCAGATAAATGATGGAACGCGGGTTGAATAACAAAAATTACAGATTTTTTTATAAAAATACCACTGTGGATTTTTCGACGGAAGCAATAGCCGCTTTATTATTAAGTATAGATATAGATATAACAACAACTGGTAGTCGGCCTGCTGGCTGGAGTAGACTTGATGTTAGTTTGTTTGACTTGGCCTGAATTGGCTTATATACGAGTAAGGAATTGGCTTATATGCCCAGTGCAGTTTTTTTTCTTCATGTAGCCACTGACTTGGATATATTATGTAATTATACAGTGTTTTTCAAGCAAGTCTAACTGATGTTGCTAATTGTTTTCCAGGATATCCATGGATGCAGTACATGTAGATTTTAGTGACTGAGGAGCACCTTATTCCGACCCCCAGAAGCATACTTGTGTTATCTGCAGTATTCTGGAAGACAGAATCCTTCTTTGTTCCATGTTTTGTAGCATTTAAACCTTTTTGAGTGTAGATGTAAAAGTAGGTGCATTAGTCCTTTTTGCTTGATCGGTATACATGTTTCTATTAAGATGCAAATTTCTGCACATCATATATAGCAATGCATCTTATTAAGCATGTTGTGCTAGATAGACCAATACTTCCATCTTAAGAAGCAGTATATATACACTTCTTTGGCAATATTCGTATGTATTTCTTTCGTGACAAGCAGTATATAATTATTTGATGATTAGTCTATCTATCTATCTATTTCTTTTCTTCTATCTATCTATCTATTTCTTTTCTTCTATCTATCTATCTATCTATCTATCTATCTACTAAAATCAAAATACGGGTCAAATAGGAACATAAGCTAGAAAATTATCTACTAAAAGCAAAATACGGGTCAAAATAGGAAAATAAGCTAGAAAATTCCACGTTAATTAGAAAATACCGGCCCTCGATCGGGTAATTTTTTTAATTATTTTGACTGTTTGATCTGTGTAATGTATATAATGTCGTGGGCCTCTAAACATTGTACATAACATGCCTAAATATACATGGGTCAAACAAAATATATTTGGAGAAAAGATGTATGCCATTATAGAAAGAAAAATGTTTCATGTGTATTAGGTTGGCAAGATCATCTTTCTCTCATCTACTATTAGTATCGTACTTTTCCCGTCTAAAAAGGAGATCATACGTGGATTTCTTAAAGAAAAAGAAACTCCCAAAACAGCAAGATCTACGTATGTCTACGGATCTTCCGATGGTTGGGCGTGGTGTTGTACCAGTGAAGGATTCCAATATTGATTGTCTACATGCATGCAAAGGGTCAAAATCCTTTATAATGGAACGGTGAGCATCAAAATTAACTCCGACTTCCTGTTGGAATGTCATCGAAACCGAGGTTTTGGTGATACTTGGTGTGGTTGGGTTAACAAGATCCTTTATAATGGAACGGTGAGCATCAAACTTAACAATGAAAAGGGTCCCTACTTTCAGAGCCACAAAGGGTGCGCCAGGAAGACCCCTGTTCTCCTTTCCTGTTCAATCTTGCGGTTGAGACGCTTTCTAAAATGATTTTAAATGCTCAAAAGGAAGACCTTCTAACTGGCCTTGCTCCCGACCTAATTGAGGGAGGAGTAGCTATCCTTCAATATGCAGATGACACTGTCATTTATTTCATACATGATTACGATGTAGTTGTTAATCTGAAATTTCTTCTTTATATGTTTGAGCTGATGTCTGGTCTCAAGATCAACTTCGCTAAAAGTGAGATCCTTTGTATCGGGGGTGATGATGACACCTTGAAAGTCTATGATGACCTGTTTAACTGCCAGATTGGGCATTTTCCTATGAAATATCTAGGGTTCCCGGTTAGTTATACTAGTCTTTGAAACTTGGATTGGTCCTTTGTGGATGAAAGGTTTCTGAGGTGTTGTGAGACATGGATAGGCAATGCTACATCCTGGGGATGGGGGGGGGGGGGGGGGGGGTAGACTGATCCTGATGAATTCTTCTCTCACTAGCATTGTGTACTATTATATGTTTATGTGTTTACTTCCTAAGATAGTGATTTATAAACTGGATAAACACCGGAAAAAGTCCTTCTGGCGAGAATATGAGGGGCGTAAGAGATATCATTTGGTGAAATGAGAGCGTATCTGCAGATCTTACGCCAAAAGTAACAGTGCCTCTTATTCTAAGAATAAGTATGAATAGATCGAAACAACCAAAAAGGTTCCATTATTTCTTACAAAAGATGTGCGATGATTCATTCCTCACAGTTTTCAAAAAACTATAGATGGTGCTCCTTGCGAGGGCCATCCTGCCAGTATATGAAAAGGTAACATATCCTTTTTTGAATGATAATATGGATATACTTCTTTGAAGAAAAAAGGTTGTCCCAAAATATATATTGTTTGTAATCCCATGAAGTATATAATGCTTTAAATCCAGTGAGGTGTTTTTTGCGTGTATACAAATCCAGTGAGGTATATTGATTGAAATTTAATGAAGTGTATACTGGTTTATATACAAGGGTATATATTTCTTAAGTATCACCCCTTTTTTGTGGGATCATCCATTGAAGTATATACACCCACTTAAATAACGTGTATATAATGCATATTCATTTTTATAATATCATATACCCATAAAAACTGCAGTATATTTTCCATAAATCAGTATATGACCCTTTAAAAATTAGTATATATACTCCTACTTGAAAAAATTAGCATGCACACGGAAATGGAATATACAACTTTGAAATAATTGAGGTATATACTCCTTTAAAAATGAGACTATAGAACTGAAAATACGATGTTGAACGCTAGGTCGGCAGACTAGTCGTCATCTCGTGTACTCGTCGAGGAGATTCAGAGGATGATCATGAATGACCCTAGTGAGATTTCGATTAGGGCTGTTAGTCGATCATAGAATAAACTTAGTCATGCTTTAGCTGCATACGGCCGTCCTATGACACATGTTGCTGTTCGGTTGAGCTCGGATATGAACGATATTGTAAAACTGCTTATGGCTGATTTGCCACCTTAAGTAATGGAAATCTCACTTTACCCCGCAATTTTTTTTTAACATACTACATAGATGGAGACGTACAGAACCATAGTAATCTTCCAAGTTGCTACGTATGGGATCATTTTATAGGCACCAATGCACTCTAATTCTCCTTCCAAACGTAAGCACTTTTTTATTTAAAACGTGATACACTCCTCCTTAAACGTGATATTCTTCACACTCTCTATTTTTATGTCAATGCATCGTAATTTTATGTTTAATTTTTTTCTTATTTCATACGTAAAAAGACATTGTAAGAAAATATATAGTCATCATAAAAAATATTTTATGTCACGTAAAATGAAAAACATACAAACATACTGTAAAATATACATGAAACTTGTTTTTTTGGTCTTACGACCTATATTTTAAATTTTTTACATCAGATTTCCCGTAATGGATCAATGTTAATGTAACTATTGGTATTCCAAATGTAATTTATTTATGAAACGGTCGTAAGATTACCCCGGTGAAGAATAACTTATTTTGCACCCTGGATGACGAATAGACTTTTTAGGGTTGCGCTATTCGTCATCCAGGGTGAGGAATATTTATTCTTCACCCCTCTCTATTTTAACATCAATGCATCGTAATTTTACGTTTCGTAATTTTTGCCTTATTTTATATGTAAAAAGAGACCGTAAAAAAATATAATCAACATAAAAATATTTTATGTCATGTAAAATTACGAACATACAAAAATAGTGCAAAAAATACAATAAATTCAATTTTTTCTGGTCTTGCGACCTATATTCTTTCTTTTCTTTTGTCAAATTTTACGTAGTGGTTCGATATAAATGTAACTATTTGTATTTCAAATGTAACTTATTTGTAAATTGATCGTAAAATTATCTCGGATGAAGAATAAACTATTTTGCACCCTGGGTGATAAATAGAGTTTATATATATATATATATATATATATATATATATATATATATGAAACTCTATTTATCACCCAGGATGCAGAATAAATTATTACTCACTCGAGGTTATTTTACCACCATTTCAGAAATAAATTAAATTTGAAATGCAAATAGATACATTTATATTGATTAACTACGGAAAATTTGTCATAATAAAACAAAAATATAGATCATAAAACCAGAAAAATCGTATTTTATGTATATTTTACACTATGTTTTTATGTTTGTAATTTTACGTGACATAAATATAGGAATGGCTATGTATTCTTGGGAGTACGTACTCCCGCTCCTGATGCACCATATAGATGAGTCTTTTATATCTTATTATTACTTTTAATATACTTCATTAATAATTACTAGATACCTTAAAGTAAGTTTCATGAAAAAATTCAGGTGAGTTTACATATTTTTAAAGGTCATACCACTTTGTTTATACGTGAAAGAGGTATGTTATAAAAAGTACGTCGCAACTGATATTTTTTCAACAAATTAAAACTCATATTGAGGTATCTTAGAATATTTAATAAAGTATATTAAAAATGATAAAGAGGTATAACCAATGTATATATGAAGTATATTAAGAATGAAAGTACATACACCCAGAAGTACAGAAAGTTAGTCATATATATATAGGTAAATTGCTTGGTCACCTAGGTGCCGAGGCACCTAGACACCATGCAAGTATTACCACATGTGATTGATTTCTTTCCCAAATATTGGTGTGAGTTAAACCTGCCATAAAAAATGCACATCATTATAGTATCATGCCATTTATTATCGGATATGGCATGATGTCTTAGTTTCCTTGTAAATGTTTATATGTAATGTACACACTATAATATTCTGTGTATCTTTTTTTTACTTTGGTCTTGTATTCGTAATTGTAATACAATGCACACACATATGCTGCACTTATCTTTACTTGTTTAGTCATTAAAAATAAAAATGTGCATATATACATGTACATATCCGATGTGAAATTTATATATACATACATACAAATGTATATACTCGGACTTAAAATTTATGTGCATATACCCCTAAATGTACATATCCCTCCGTGATATTTACGTGTGCGTACATTAAAATTTACACACCCCAATACAAAATGTACATATTCCTACACACATGATTATTTTCCTAGGTACATGACCCATCCATAATTATTTTTTACTTTTAGGAATGTATGTTACATAACCACGTACAATCCTATGTATTTATTTTATCGGGGTATATACTCAATTTCGTGTCGAGGTATATAAATTCAATGAGTATGCACATACAAGAAAATATATTCCGTACTCTGGATATATACCTACACAAAATTCTAATGGATACATAGTAAATAGGTGAATTCATACATACATAATCTAATGGGTATGTACTAAATATTGTGGGTATATACATACACAAAAAATAAATGTGTTACATACTAAATATTTTGGGTATATATACATACTAAAAAAAATCTAGTGAGTATCCACATACCTAATCCAATTGGTACGTACTAAATATTCTGGATATACTAATACACAAAAATCTAATGCGTATGTACTAAATATTATAGATATATACATACAAAAATTTGATGGATACACTAAATAAATGATTCATATATAAACTAATTCGTACATATATGAAATAAATGTCCATATGCCTAATGTATGTTTTTTTTCTTTCTAAAGATATGATACCATGTATGACATGTTTAATGACATCCATTTAATCATTTGCGTCATAATTGTTTCCAAAATTAATTGTTTCAGAATTGATAATTACTAGTGGATTGACTAGTTGCCTTCTATACCTATCACAACAACACGTATCTAAATGCAATCAAATGGTGGAAAGATAAGGAGCCTGGGCACCTAGATGACTAACTACCCCTAGGTGGTAGAATGTATTTTTGATCCTAGGCTGACTCGTCCTAGGAGTAGCATTTGAACTTCACCGAGTGCTAAGTTGAACTTCCGCGAAAAGTGTCCAAATGGGCTTGTGATAAACCGATTGAAATCTATGGACACCTTGGTAACAGCCTAAGTTGAATTTTTGTCAAAATAATGTTCACGGTTTAAGAGCAGTTGAAAACCATTTTTGTTCATACAAAAAAACATGAAACGTATTTTCGATCCTATTTCTAAACCGTTGGTCAAAATGAGGAAAATGAGATGGCATTGGATAGCTGCTGCAAATCCGTTAATTGCGTACGTCGAAAGTTTTCCCAAATTCCGTACGGTTAAAGAGTAATTTGAAAAATGACAGAATTTCCGAAAGTGAATAGCCGGGTTCGTATTTTGGGGTTAATTTGAATATGGCTAGTCCAATCAATGCAAATGATATGACATTGTAAATCTTATGAAAATGCACATCTTTTCATAAAAAAATATTCTTCTAACTATCAGTGGTTTAAAAGTAATTTAGAAAACGGCATAAGTTGTACCGAGTTTGTATTTTCGCGTTAATTTCTCAATGGTTTGTTGGAATGGAGCAAATGATATGGCGTTGGAAAGCTTCAGGGCTGTACAGAAAAGACAAATCAGTGGCTTTTTAACACATGATAGTATTCATCGTCTAGGCCATGAATTTGTCTTTTTTGTGCAGATCGTATTTCAAGGTATTACAACCTAAAATTTTGCACACATACACATAACATCCTTCCTTGCTTGCATACGTTTTTAGATTTTTTTAAAACCAAAAAGCTTGAATATTGATTTTTTCAAATTTTTTGGCCATCGTGGAGCTCGGCCTCCAAACATCCATTCTCTCTCTCTCTCCTAATATAGAAACTCTATTCGTCACCCAAGGTGCAAAATAAGTTATTCTTCATCCATATAATCTTACGACCATTTCATAAAAAAATTACATTTGGAAAAACAATAGTTACATTAATATTGATTCAATACGTAAAATTTGATGTAAAAACTAAAAATATAGATCATAAGACCAGGAAAATCGCATTTCATGTATATTTTACACTATGTTTTTATGTTCTTAATTTTACTTGACATAAAATATTTTTGATGGTGATTATATTTTTTTTACGGTCTCTTTTTACGTATGAAATAAAGGGATGAAGAATAACTATTCTTCACCTAGGGTGACGAATAGTCAATCCCTATATATATATGTCCAGTTTTGTATCCTATAATATTATGGCCAGTTTAGTATGCTATTACTCACTTATTTTTGGTCCCGCTGCGATCTGAACGTTTCGGGAACCCCGATGTCCGGTTACGGGGAACTCGTCAAAACTCACAGTTTTAGCATATTCTCGTCAAGTTTGTATACTATTAGTCACTGATTTTGGGTCCTCCTACGATCCAAACGTTTTGGGAACCCCGGGGTCCGGTTACGGAGAACTCGTCAAAACCCGCAGTTTTGGCCTATTACGACAAGTTTTCTATGCTATTAGTCACTGATTTTGGGTCTCGGTGTGATCCGAACGTTTCGGGAACCCTCGAGCCCGGTTACGGGGAACTCGTCAAAACTCGCAGTTTTGGCCTATTCTCGCGAGTTTTGTATGCTATTAGTCATTGATTTTGGGTCCTGCTGCGATCCAAACGTTTTGGGAACCTCGGCGTCCGGTTACGGGGAACTCATCAAAACCCGCAACTTTGGCCTATTCCCGTCAGTTTTGTATGCTATTAGTCACTGATTTTGGGTCACGCTGTGATCCAAACATTTCGGGAACCCCAAGGTCCGGTTACGGGGAACTCATCAAATCTCGCAATTTTGGCCTATTCCGGCCAGTTTTGTATTCTATTAGACACTAATTTTGGGTCCCGATGTGAACCGAATGTTTCGGGAACCCTTGGGTCCGGTTACGGGAAACTCGTAAAAACTCACAGTTTTGCCAATTTCGACCAGTTTTGTATGCTATTAGTCACTGATTTTGGGTCCCGCTGTGATCTGAACGTTTCGGGAACCTCAGGGTCCAGTTACGGGGAACTCGTCAAAACTCGCAGTTTTGACCTATTCCGGCCAGTTTGTATGCTGTAGTCACTGATTTTGGGGTCCCGAAACTTGCAGATTTGTATTCTATTATGGGGAACTCGTCAAAACGTTTCGGGAACCCCGGGGTCCGCTGCGATCCGAACGTTTCGGGAACCCCGGGGTCGGGTTACGGGTAACTTGTCAAAACTCCAGTTTTGGTCTATTCTGTCCAGTTTTGTATGCTATTACTCACTTATTTTGGGTCCCGCTGCGATCCGAAGGTTTCGGGAACCCTGGGGTCCGGTTACGGGGAACTCGTCAAAACTCGAAGTTTTTTAGCCTATTCTCCCAGGTTTGTATGCAATTAGTCACTGATTTTGGGCCTCCTGCGATCCGAACGTTTCGGGAACCCCGGGGTCCGGTTACGGAGAACTCGTCAAAACTCACATTTTTGGCCTATTACGACCAGATTGTGGAGGAAGCCCACAACGTGCCTTATTCTATCTACCCCGGAGGCACAAAAATGTTTAAGGACCTCTAGACAAAATATTGGTGGCATGGAATGAAGAGAGATATTGCCACTTTCATCGCCCGTTATGATTCGTGTCAACGAATCAAGGGAGAACATCAGAAGCCAGCAGGGCTACTACAACTGATGAAGGTAGCCGAATGGAAGTGGGATGAAGTAGGAATGGATTTTTTTTCGGACTACCCCGGTCCCGACACGGACATGACGCAATATGGGTGAACACTGATCGGCTTGCAAAAGTGGCTCACTTCATACGAGTCAAGACTACGTACTCCACTCAAAAGCTAGCAAGACTATACCTCGCCTGTATTGTGTGCTTACACGGAATAGCCAAGACTATTGTATCCGATAGAGGCACCTAGTTTACCTCAAGATTTTGGGAATATGTGCAACATGCTTTGGGAACACACCTAGTATTTAGCACAGCCTATCACCCCTCATACTGGAGGACAAACCGTATCATCGACATGCAAGTCGATATTAACTATTACAACATGACCATCTCATACATCCAATATATCACATCACGTCGTTGGCCATATCACATCACAAGCATACCCTCAAAAACAAGTTAGACGTCCTCTAATTGTTGTTGCATGTTTTACGTGGTTGCCATGGGTATCTAGTAGGATCGCATCTTACTTACGCAAAACCCACAACGGAGATGTATGAATTGCTATTTAACCTCTCTCCAAGGACCTCCTGGGTCAAATCCGATTCGACTAAAGTTGGAGAAAACCAACACTCGCCACTCATCTTTGAGCAACGAGGTTGCTCGTAGTGATGAAACCAGTCTCTCGTAAGCGTACGAGTAATATCGGTCCGAGCCGCTTCGATCCAACAATACTGCGAAATGAAGAAAAGACTACGGAGGGCAGCAAATTGCACATCACCGCCCACAAAAGCTTTTGTGTTCTACTCGAGATAACATCTATGCATGAACCTAGCTCTGATGCCACTGTTGGGGAACGTCGCATGGGAAACAAAAAATTTCCTATGCACACGCAATACTTATCATGGTGATGTTCATCTACGAGAGGAGATTTCCAATCTATGTACCCTTGTAGATCGCACAACGGTAAGCGTTAAGAAACGCGGACGGTGTAGTGGAACAGCTTGCGTGACTCAAATCACCGTAGTCGTACACTCCATCCCACAATCTCATCAGGATCCGTCCCGCGAACTTCATCGCGATCCGTCCCGCGATCTCATCGTGATCCTTCCCGATCTAGTGCCGAACGGACGACACCTCCGCGTTCAGCACACGTACAGCGCGACGATGATCTCGGCCTTCTTGATCCAGCAAGAGAGACGGAGAGGTAGATGAGTTCTCCGGCAGCGTGACGGCGCTCCGGAGGTTGGTGGTGATCTATCCCAGCAGGGCTCCGCCCGAGCTCCGTAGAAATACGATCTAGAGGAAAAACCATGGAGGTATGTGGTCGGGCTGCCGTGGCAAAGTTGTCCCAAATCAGCCCTAATACCTCAGTATATATAGGAGGGAGGGGGAGGGACCTACCTTGAGGCTCAAGAGAGCCCCAAGGGGTCGGCCGAAGCAAGGGGAGGAGTCCTCCTCCTCCAATCCTAGTCCAACTAGGATTGGAAGGTGGAGTCCTTCTCCTCCTTCCCACTTCCTTTTTTTCCTTTTTCCTTTGATTCCTGCACATAGGGCCTCTTAGGCTGTCCCACCAGCCCACTAAGGGCTGGTGCGGCACCCCTATGGCCTATGGGCTTCCCCCGGGTGGGCTGCCCCCGGTGAACATCCGGAACCCATTCGTCACTCCCGGTACATTCCCGGTAATGTCCGAAAACTTTCCGGTAATCAAATGAGGTCATCCTATATATCAATCTTCATTTTCGGACTATTACGAAAACCCTCGTGACGTCCGTGATCTCATCCGGAACTCCGAACAACATTCGGTAACCAACCATATAACTCAAATACGCATAAAACATTGCCGAACCTTAAGTGTGCAGACCCTGCGGGTTCGAGAACTATGTAGACATGACCCGAGAGATTCCCCAGTCGATATCCAATAGCGGGACCTGGATGCCCATATTGGATCCTACATATTCTCCGAAGATCTTATCGGTTGAACCTCAGTGTCAAGGATTCATATAATCCCGTATGTCATTCCCTTTGTCCATCGGTATGTTACTTGCCCGAGATTCGATCGTCGGTATCCGCATACCTATTTCAATCTCGTTTACCGGCAAGTCTCTTTACTCGTTCCGTAATACAAGATCCCGTGACTTACACTAAGTCACATTGCTTGCAAGGCTTGTGTTTGATGTTGTATTACCGAGTGGGTCCCGAGATACCTCTCCGTCACACGGAGTGACAAATCCCACTCTTGATCCATACTAACTCAACAGACACCTTCAGAGATACCTGTAGAGCATATTTATAGTCACCCAGTTACGTTGTGATGTTTGATACACACAAGGTATTCCTCCGGTGCCAGTGAGTTATATGATCTCATGGTCATAGGAATAAATACTTGACACGCAGAAAAATTGTAGCAACAAAATGACACGATCAACATGCTACGTTCATTAGTTTGGGTCTAGTCCATCACATGATTCTCCTAATGATGTGATCCCGTTATCAAGTGCCAACACTTGCCTATGGTCAGGAAACCTTGACCATCTTTGATCAACGAGCTAGTCAACTAGAGGCTTACTAGGGACAATGTTTTGTCTATGTATCCACACTAGTATTGTATTTCCATTCAATACAATTATAGCATGGATAATAAACGATTATCATGAACAAATAAATATAATAATAACTAATTTATTATTACCTCTAGGGCATATTTCCAACAATTAGTCATTGATTTTGGGTCCTGCTGCGATCCGAATGTTTTTGGAACCCCGGGGTCCGGTTACGGGGAACTCGTCAAAACTCGCAGTTTAGCCTATTCTCGCCAGGTTTGTATGCTATTAGTCACGAATTTTGGGTCCTCCTGTGATTCTAACGTTTCGGGAAGCCGGGGTCCGGTTACGGAGAACTCGTCAAAACCCGCAGTTTTGGCCTATTACGACTAGTTTTCTATGCTATTAGTCATTGATTTTGGATCCCCATGCCATCCGAACGTTTCGGGAACCCCGGGGTACGGTCATGGGGAACTCGTCAAGACTTGCAATTTTGGCCTATTCTGGCGAGTTTTGTATGCTATTACACACACATTTTGGTTCCCGCTGCGATCCGAACGTTTCGGGAACCCCGGGGTCCGGTTACGGGGAACTCGTCAAAACTCGCAGTTTTAGCCTATTATCGCCAGGTTTGTATGCTATTAGTCACTGATTTTGGGTCCTCCTGCGATCCGAACATTTTAGGAACCCCGGGGTTCGGTTACGGAGAAATCGTCAAAACCCGCAATTTTGGCCTATTACGACCAGTTTTCTATGCTATTAGTCACTGATTTTGGGACCCGGTGTGATCCGAACGTTTCGGGAACCCCCGGGCCCGGTTACGGGGAACTAGTCAAAACTCGCAGTTTTGGCCTATTCTCGCGAGTTTTGTATGCTATTAGACACTAATTTTGTGTCTCGATGTGATCAGAATGTTTCGGGAATCCGTGGGTCCGGTTACGGGGAACTCGTAAAAACTCACAGTTTTCCCAATTTCGGCCAGTTTTGTATGCTATTAGTCACTGATTTTGGGACCTCCTGCGATCTGAACTTTTTTGGAACCCCGGGGTCCGGTTACGGGGAACTCGTCAAAACTCGCAGTTTTGGCCTATTACGACCAGTTTTCTATGCTATTAGTCATTGATGTTGGGTCCCGGTGTGATCTGAACGTTTCGGGAATCCCCGGGCCTGAGTACGGAGAGCTCGTCAAAACTCGCAGTTTTGGCCTATTCTGGTGAGTTTTTTATGTTATTAGTCACTGATTTTGGGTCATGCTGCGATCGAAACATATTGGGAACCCTGGGGTCCGGTTACGGGCAACTCATCAAAACTCGCAGCTTTGGCCTATTACGGTCAGTTTTGTATGCTATTAGTCACTGATTTTGGGTCCCACTGTGATCCGAACGTTTCGGGAACCCCTGGGTCCGGTTACGGGGAACTCATCTAATCTCGCAATTTTGGCCTATTCCGGCAAGTTTTGCATGCTATCACACACTAATTTTGGGTCCCGATGTGATCCGCATGTTTCGGGAACCCTTGGGTCCGGTTACGGGGAACTCGTAAAAACTAGCAGTTTTGCCAATTTCGGCTAGTTTTGCATGCTGTTAGTCACTCAGTTTGGGTCCTGCTGCGATCCGAACGTTTTGGGAACCCCGGGGTCCGTTTACGGGGAACTCGTCAAAACTCGCAGTTTTAGCCTATTCTCGCCATGTTTGTATGCTATTAGTCACTGATTTTGAGTCCTCTTGCAATTCGAACGTTTCGGGAACCTTGGGGTCCGGTTACGGAGAACTCGTCAAAACCCGGAGTTTTGGCCTATAACGACCAGTTTTCTATGCTATTAGTCATTGATTTTGGGTCAACATGCCATCCGAACGTTTCGGGAACCCTGGGGTCCGGTTATTGGGAACTCGTCAAAACTTGCAGTTTTGGCCTACTCTGGCGAGTTTTGTATGCTATTAATCACTGATTTTGGGTCATGCTGCGATCCAAACGTATTGGGAACCCGGGGGTCCGGTTACGGGGAACTCATCAAAACTCACAGCTTTGACCTATTACGGTCAGTTTTGTATGCTATTAGTCACTGATTTTGGGTCCCGCTGCGATCCGAACGTTTCGGGAACCCGAGGGTCCGGTTACGGAGAACTCGTCAAAACTCCCGCTTTGGTCTATTCTGGCCAGCTTTGTATGCTATTACTCACTTATTTTGGTTCCCCCTGCGATCCGAACATTTCGGGAACCCCGGGGTCTGCTTACGTGGAACTCGTCAAAACTCGCAGTTTTAGCCTATTCTCGCTAGGTTTGTATGCTATTAGTCACTGATTTTGGGTCTCGTACGATCGGAACGTTCCGGGAACCCCGGGGTTCGGTTACGGAGAACTCATCAAAACCCACTGTTTTTGCCTATTACGACCAGTTTTCTATGCTATTAGTCACTGATTTTGGGTCTCGGTGTGATCCGAACGTTTCAAGAACCCCCGAGCGCGGTTACGGGGAACTCGTCAAAACTCGCAGTTTTGGCCTATACTAGTGAGTTTTGTATGCTATTAGTCACTGGTTTTGGGTCCTCCAGCGATCCAAAATTTTTGCGAACCCCGGGGTTTTGTTACGGGGAACTCATCAAAACTCACACCTTTGGCCTATTCCGGCCAATTTTGTATGCTATTAGTCACTGATTTTGGGTCCCGCTGTGATCCGAACATTTCGGGAACCTAGGGTTCGGTTACGGGGAACTCATCAAATCTCGCAATTTTGGCTTATTCTGGCCAGTTTCGTATGCTATTAGACACTAATTTTGGGTCCCGATGTGATCCGAATGTTTCGGGAACCCGTGGGTCCGGTTACGGGGAACTCGTAAAAACTCACCGTTTTGCCAATTTCGGTAGTTTTGTATGCTATTAGTCACTGATTTTGGGTCGTGCTGCGATCCGAACGTTTTTGTAACCCCGGGGTCCGGTTACGGGGAACTCGTCAAAACTCGCAGTTTTGGCCTATACTCGCGAGTTTTGTATGCTATTAGTCACTGGTTTTGGGTCCTGCTGCGATCCGAACGTTCTGTGAACCCCGGGGTCTTGTTACAGGGAACTCATCGAAACTCGCAGCTTTGGCCTATTCCGGCCAGTTTTGTATGCTATTAGTCACTGATTTTGGGTCCCGCTGTGATCCGAACATTTTGGGAACCCGGGGGTCCGGTTACGGGGAACTCATCAAATCTCGCAATTTTGGCCAATTTTAGCCAATTTTGTATGCTATTAGACACTAATTTTGGGTCCCAATGTGATCCGAATGTTTCGGGAACACTTGGATCCGGTTACGGGGAACTCGTAAAAACTCGCAGTTTTGGCCTATTCTGGCGAGTTTTGTATGCTATTAGTCACTGATTTTGGGTCCCGCTGTGATCCGAACGTATCGGGAACCCCGGGGTCCGGTTACGTGGAACTCGTCCAAACTCCAGTTGTGGCCTATTCTGGCCAGTTTTGTATGCTATTACTCACTTATTTTTGGTCCCGCTGCAATCCGAACGTTTCGTATGCAGTGTTGGGGATATTACCTGTTAATAACCCGCCCTAGTTGGGCCGGGTCACCAATCACGCGATTCACCTAAACAGTGATTTGGGCCTTGGCCTGGCCGGATCAAGGTCGTATGGCGGTTTATGATTTCTGGAAGGTCTCCAAGCTTTGAAATACGGCGACTTAGAGACCACAGGGGTCACAATTTGTAGGGAGGAAAGTATCCTTGTAAACCCTAAGGGTTCGACCTGTATATAAAGGCGAGTCCCAGGGAAGGAGAGGGTAGGTTAGAAATCATCGAGTGCTGGGTCTGGCGAGTTACGCCCTCCTTGTAATCGAAACCACATCAATACAAACCAAAGCAGGACGTAGGCCTTTACCTCCTTACGAGGGGCCGAACCTGGGTAAATCGCCGTGTCTCTCCCGCTTAACCCCTTTGATTCGCCACCAAGGTGCGATGGCTCCAGTACTAAGTCCTTTCATGAGGACATCTGCCGTGACAAAACCACGACAGTTGGCGCCCACCATGGGGCCTACGCACGGTGGAGCTGAGTTCTCAAAGGGAGCCCTACCAGGGTTTGGGAGTTACGCGACGCGGCTTATGACCCGGAGCCGCCGCGGGAAAACCTACATCGACAACCAGCGATGGGGACCTGAAGCGGATTCGATTGAATCTGGTTACAGGGTCCCTTTCGGCAAGATCAACATCTTCATCGGCATGATCGGATCATCCGTGCCTGAGCCGGACATCTCCACCGACATCGCCGAGCCGGCCAGGTATGTCCACCCAGTAATAACGCCAAATTTGACTCGCCC
This sequence comes from Hordeum vulgare subsp. vulgare, assembly GCF_904849725.1. Taxonomy (NCBI): domain Eukaryota; kingdom Viridiplantae; phylum Streptophyta; class Magnoliopsida; order Poales; family Poaceae; genus Hordeum; species Hordeum vulgare. The sequence goes on along the minus strand of NC_058523.1, from coordinate 8,936,892 downwards.
GGTCTTTGTGGGGTTCATGCAGGGATCGGAGGAGCCAGAGCGCTCGGCGACTCAGGAAACTACACCGGTCAACTGTGATGACGAATCATCCATGGGCGATTCAGATTCAATCCGGTCTCTGCATGGGGATTGTCTTGGGGGCTTGTCGCTGGCCATGGACCCCGAAGTCCTTGACCGAACCCGCCGCCAGATCGCCATCTACATGGCAGGGGCGACTCAACCCACACAAAACCCTACCGGAGGCGATGGAGCCGGCGAGACGTCCAGGAGCTCGGCCGCAGTCCTGGTGGATCTGGCGGCGGAGATCACAAGGCTGATGGCGACTCCCCTCACACCAGAAAACCAGGAGGAGATAAACACGGAGCTGGCAAAACTCAGAGAGGCAGTGGCAAAGGCACATCGGGATGCCGAGATAGAGTCCGCCAGGATCGAGACTCGGCAAGCTCAAATTACGGCCGAAAGGATGCGTTTAAACACTGACAACTGGCGGCTCGAAAGACAGCAGCACGCATCTGATGTTGTCCATCAACGGAGACACTAGGGTCGCCTACCCCATGATCTCAACCCGACCCGCGTGTTCGACACTCCACGAACCCGTGGGGCGGGAGCTGCCCTGGGGGGAGGACCGTGCCGCCCGCCTAACCCGCCGGCTCAGCCGGCTGAGGATCGCATTCCCCGATTCCGGACGCCTCAAGGCCACTTTTCCAACCCGGTGGACAACGTTCTTGCCGCAACTCGCCATCTGGAATCTCTTCCGATTCACGGCAACACCCCTGCCGAGATAGAAGCAAGGAACACCATCAAGATGTTGAAGACGGCGGTGGTTCAAAACGCCCAGTTCTCACATAGCCTCGAGAGGTTGCATTCCACCCTCGAGGCAAGTTACACCAGGAGCCGGCCAGAGGACCAGCCCGCCGTAAACAGCGGGCCGCAACACGTCCCACAGGACAACCCGCCTGAACAGAACCCGCCGGGCCGGGATCACCCGAACACCCAAGACGCCCCGGCCCCCCTCGTCGGGGGCGGAGGGCGAGTAGGGGTACCATGCTTGGCCCTCGCCCTTCGTAACGAAAGGATGCCCAAAGATTTTAAGGGACCAAGAAAGGTGCCTAATTACACCCCGGACCTTGGGCCGGCATCGTGGATCGAGAGTTATGAAATCGCCATGGACATGCTCGACGTGAACGAGGCGGTTTGCGCCAGATACTTCACGATGATGCTCGAGGGGTCAGCACATACTTGGTTGAAAAACTTACCTCCCAACTCCATCTAGACCTGGGCCGAGTTAAAAGAGCGTTTCATCAAAAACTTCCGAGGAACTTGCAAATGTCCGATGACGATCGTCGATCTATAGCACTGTGTTCAGCGCCCGGATGAGTCGGCTCACCATTGGTCACGGCGGGTTGCAGAAATTATCCATTCGTCAGATGGTACTACGGCGGCTCAAGCTGTGCTGATCCTCGAGCAGAATTGCCATTACGAACCCTTGGTGCAAAAATTGGGGCGACTCAAGCGAAAGGTGCATGACATGGGAGAGCTGATGGACACCCTCACTAGGTACGCTGAGGCAGATGACAACAAAGATCCTGGTGAGGACGGTAAGGCTAATTCGCCCAAGAAGGGCGAGTCATCCAAAAATCATACCCGGTTCCAGGGACGTAACCGCCACAATCAAGGGGCCAATGGAAAGCGAAGACCGCAAGAAGAGCCCTGGACTTAGTCGCCAATACGAACGCCAACAACGGCAACCAACGCCAGAAGAAAAACAGGGGGTTTAGCAGGAAGAGGCCGCGTAACTATGAAGAGCTACTCAAAGGCCCTTTCCCGCACCATGCCACGGCAGACGGTCCGACGACTCACTCCTGGGAGAACTGCTTCGTAATGCGGGAGTTTGTTGGGGAACGTCGCAAGGGAAACAAAATTTTTCCTACGCGCACGAAGACCTATCATGGTGATGTCCATCTACGAGAGGGGATGAGTGATCTACGTACCCTTGTAGATCATACAGCAGAAGCGATTAGAGATCGCGGTTGATGTAGTGGAACGTCCTCACGTCCCTCGATCCGCCCCGCGAACAATCCCGCGATCAGTCCCACGATCTAGTACCGAACGGACGGCACCTCCGCGTTCAGCACACGTACAGCTCGACGATGATCTCGGCCTTCTTGATCCAGCAAGAGAGACGGAGAGGTAGAAGAGTTCTCCGGCGGCGTGACGGCGCTCCGGAGGTTGGTGATGATCTTGTCTCAGCAGGGCTCCGCCCGAGCTCCGCAGAAACACGATCTAGAGGAAAAACTATGGAGGTATGTGGTCGGGCAGCCGTGAGAAAGTCGTCTCAAATCTGCCCTAAAAGCCCCATATATATAGGAGGAGGGAGGGAGACCTTGCCTTGGGGTCCAAGGGAACCCCAAGGGGTCGGCCGAGCCAGGGGGGAGGACTCTCCCCCCCCAAACCGAGTCCTACTTGGTTTGGTGGGAGGGAGTCCTTCCCCCTTCCCACCTCTCCCCTTTTTTTTTTCTTTCCTTTGATATTTTCTCTTCCTTGGCGCATAGGATTTGGTGGGCTGTCCCACCAGCCCACTAAGGGCTGGTGTGACCCCCCCAAATACCTATGGGCTTCCCCGGAGTAGGTTGCCCCCCTCCGGTGAACCCCCGGAACCCATTCGTCATTCCCGGTACATTCCCGGTAACTCCGAAAACCTTCCGGTAATCAAATGAGGTCATCCTATATATCAATCTTCGTTTCCGGACCATTCCGGAAACCCTCGTGACGTCCGTGATCTCATCCGGGACTCCGAACAACATTCGGTAACCAACCATATAACTCAAATACGCATAAAACAACGTCGAACCTTAAGTGTGCAGACCCTGCGGGTTCGAGAACTATGTAGACATGACCCGAGAGACTCCTCGGTCAATATCCAATAGCGGGACCTGGATGCCCATATTGGATCCTACATATTCTACGAAGATCTTTATCGTTTGAACCTCAGTGCCAAGGATTCGTATAATCCCGTATGTCATTCCCTTTGTCCTTCGGTATGTTACTTGCCCGAGATTCGATCGTCAGTATCCGCATACCTATTTCAACCTCGTTTACCGGCAAGTCTCTTTACTCGTTCCGTAATACAAGATCCCGCAACTTACACTAAGTTACATTGCTTGCAAGGCTTGTGTGTGATGTTGTATTACCGAGTGGGCCCCGAGATACCTCTCCGTCACACGGAGTGACAAATCCCAGTCTTGATCCATACTAACTCAACTAACACCTTCGGAGATACCTGTAGAGCATCTTTATAGTCACCCAGTTACGTTGCGACGTTTGATACACACAAAGCATTCCTCCGGTGTCAGTGAGTTATATGATCTCATGGTCATAGGAATAAATACTTGACACGCAGAAAACAGTAGCAACAAAATGACACGATCAACATGCTACGTCTATTAGTTTGGGTCTAGTCCATCACGTGATTCTCCCAATGACGTGATCCAGTTATCAAGCAACAACACCTTGTTCATAATCAGAAGACACTGACTATCATTGATCAACTGGCTAGCCAACTAGAGGCATGCTAGGGACGGTGTTTTGTCTATGTATCCACACATGTAAATGAGTCTTCATTCAATACAGTTATAGCATGGATAATAAACTATTATCTTGATACAGGAATTATAATAATAACTATACATTTATTATTGCCTCTAGGGCATAATTCCAACAGTCTCCCACTTGCACTAGAGTCAACAATCTAGCCCTCACATCACCATGTGAATTACATTGTAATAAATCTAACACCCATACAGTTCTGGTGTCGATCATGTTTTGGCCGTGGAAGAGGTTTAGTCAGCGGGTCTGCTACATTCAGATCCGTGTGCACTTTGCATATATTTACGTCCTCCTCCTCGACGTAGTCGCGGATGAGGTTGAAGCATCGTTTGATGTGTCTGGTCTTCTTGTGAAACCTTGGTTCCTTTGCTAAGGCAATGGCACCAGTGTTGTCACAGAACAAGGTTATTGGATCCAGTGCACTTGGCACCACTCCAAGATCCGTCATGAACTGCTTCATCCAGACACCCTCCTTAGCCGCCTCCGAGGCAGCCATGTACTCCGCTTCACATGTAGAATCTGCTACGACGCTTTGCTTGGAACTGCACCAGCTTACTGCACCCCCATGAAGAATAAATACGTACCCGGTTTGCGACTTAGAGTCGTCCGGATCTGTGTCAAAGCTTGCATCGACGTAACCTTTTACGGCGAGCTCTTCATCACCTCCATACACGAGAAACATCTCCTTAGTCCTTTTCAGGTACTTCAGGATATTCTTGACCGCCGTCCAGTGATCCACTCCTGGATTACTCTGGAACCTACCTGCCATACTTATGGCCAGGCTAACATCCGGTCTAGTGCACAGCATTGCATACATGATAGAGCCTATGGCTGAAGCATAGGGGACGGAGCGCATATGCTCTCTATCTTCATCAGTTGCTGGGCACTGAGTCTTACTCAATCTCGTACCTTGTAACACTGGCAAGAACCCTTTCTTGGACTGTTCCATTTTGAACCTCTTCAAAACTTTATCAAGGTATGTGCTTTGTGAAAGTCCTATCAGGCGTTTTGATCTATCCCTATAGATCTTAATGCCTAGAATGTAAGCAGCTTCTCCTAGGTCCTTCATAGAGAAACTTTTATTCAAGTAACCTTTTATGCTCTCCAAAAGCTCTACGTTGTTTCCAATCAGTAATATGTCATCCACATATAATATTAGAAACGCCACAGAGATCCCACTCACTTTCTTGTAAATACAAGATTCTCCAACCACTTGTATAAACCCAAATGCTTTGATCACCTCATCAAAGCGTTTGTTCCAACTCCGAGATGCTTGCACCAGTCCATAAATGGATCGCTGGAGCTTGCACACTTTGTCAGCATTTTTAGGATCGACAAAACCTTCGGGTTGCATCATATACAACTCTTCCTTAAGGAAACCGTTAAGGAACGCCGTTTTGACATCCATCTGCCAAATTTCATAATCGAAAAATGCAGCTATTGCTAACATGATTCTGACGGACTTAAGCATCGCTACGGGAGAGAAAGTCTCATCGTAGTCAATTCCTGGAACTTGTGAAAAACCCTTTGCCACAAGTCGAGCTTTATAAACGGTCACATTACCGTCAGCGTCCGTCTTCTTCTTAAAGATCCATTTGTTCTGAATAGCCTTGCGGCCCTCAGGCAGTATCTCCAAAGTCCATACTTTGTTCTCATACATGGATCCTATCTCGGATTTCATGGCTTCCAGCCATTTGTTGGAATCTGGGCCCACCATTGCTTCTTCATAATTTGCAGGTTCATTGTTGTCTAACAACATGATTGATAAGACGGGATTACCGTACCACTCTGGAGCAGCGCGTGATCTCGTCGACCTGCGTGGTTTAACAGAAACTTGAACTGGAGTTTCATTATCATCATCATTAACTTCCTCCTCAACCGGCGTCGCAATGACAGAGGTTTCCTCTTGCCCTGCGCCACCATCCAGAGGGATAATAGGTTCGACAACCTCGTCAAGTTCTATCTTCCTCCCACTCAATTCTCTCGAGAGAAACTCCTTCTCGAGAAAAGTTCCGTTCTTAGCAACAAACACTTTGCCCTCGGATTTGAGATAGAAGGTGTACCCAACTGTCTCTTTTGGTTAACCTATGAAGACGCATTTTTCCGCTTTGGGTTCCAGCTTTTCAGGCTGAAGCTTTTTGACATAAGCATCACATCCCCAAACTTTAAGAAACGACAACTTTGGCCTTTTGCCACACCACAGTTCGTATGGTGTCGTCTCAACGGATTTCGATGGTGCCCTATTTAAAGTGAATGCAGCTGTTTCTAATGCATAACCCCAAAACGATAACGGCAAATCAGTAAGAGACGTCATAGATCGCACCATTTCTAATAAAGTACGATTACGACGTTCGGACACACCATTACGCTGTGGTGTTCCAGGCGGTGTTAACTGCGAAACAATTCCACATTGTCTTAAGTGAGTACCAAACTCGAAACTCAGATACTCACCCCCACGATCAGACCGTAGGAACTTGATCTTCTTGTTACGATGATTTTCCACTTCACTCTGAAATTGCTTGAACTTTTCAAATGTTTCAGACTTGTGCTTCATCAAGTAGACATAACCATATCTACTTAGATCGTCAGTGAAGGTGAGAAAATAACGATATCCGCCGCGTGCCTCCACGCTCATTGGACCACACACATCGGTATGTATGATTTCCAACAAGTCACTTGCACGCTCCATTGTTCCGGAGAACGGAGTCTTAGTCATCTTGCCCATGAGGCATGGTTCGCACGTGTCAAGTGAATCAAAGTCAAGTGACTCCAAAAGTCCATCAGCATGGAGTTTCTTCATGCGCTTTACACCAATATGACCCAAGCGGCAGTGCCACAAAAATATGGTGCTATCATTGTTTACTCTAACTCTTTTGGTCTCAATGTTATGTATATGCGTATCTCTATCAAGATTCAATATGAACAATCCTCTCACATTCGGTGCATGACCATAAAAGATGTTACTCATAGAAATAGAACAACAATTATTCTCAGACTTAAAAGAGTAACCGTCTCGCAATAAACAAGATCCAGATATAATGGTCATGCTCAACGCAGGCACTAAATAACAATGATTCAAGTTCATCACTAATCCCGATGGTAGTTGAAGTGACACGGTGCCGACGGCGATTGCATCAACCTTGGAACCGTTTCCTACGCGCATCGTCACTTCGTCTTTCGCCAGCCTCCGTCTATTCCGCAGTTCCTGCTTCGAGTTGCAAATGTGAGCAACAGAGCCGGTATCGAATACCCAGGCACTACTACGAGAGCTGGTTAAGTACACATCAATAACATGTATATCAAATATACCTGATTTTTCTTTGCCCGCCTTCTTATCTGCCAGATACTTGGGGCAATTGCGCTTCCAGTGACCCATACCCTTGCAATAGAAGCACTCTGTTTCAGGCTTAGGTCCAGCCTTGGGTTTCTTCGGCGGATTGGCAACAGGCTTGCCGCTCTTCTTCGAATTGCCCTTCTTGCCTTTGCCGTTTCTCTTGAAACTAGTGGTCTTGCTCACCATCAACACTTGATGTTCTTTACGGAGTTCAGACTCCGCGACTTTCAGCATCGCAAACAACTCGCCGGGAGACTTGTTCATCCCTTGCATGTTGTAGTTCAACACAAAGCCTTTATAGCTTGGCGGCAGTGATTGGAGGATTCTGTCAGTGATAGCTTCTTGCGGGATTTCAATCCCTAGTTCAGCTAGACGGTTTGAGTACCCAAACATCTTGAGTACATGTTCACTGACAGACGAGCTTTCCTCCATCTTGCAAGCATAGAATTTATCGGAGGTCTCATACCTCTCGATCCGGGCGTTCTTCTGAAAGATAAACTTCAACTCCTGGAACATCTCAAATGCTCCATGACGCTCAAAGCGACGTTGAAGTCCCGGCTCTAAGCCATACAAGACTGCACATTGAACTATTGAGTAGTCCTCCTTACGTGCTAGCCAAGCGTTCTTAACATCCTGATCAGCCGTAGCGGGTGGTTCATCTCCTAGCGCAGCATTAAGGACATAATCCTTCTTTCCAGCTTGTAAGATTAGCTTAAGATTACGAGCCCAGTCTACAAAGTTGCTTCCATCATCTTTCAACTTAGCTTTCTCTAGGAACGTATTAAAATTGAGGATGACACTTGCGTGAGCCATGATCTACAACACAAATATATTCAAAGTGGACTTAGACTATGTTCAAGATAATTAGAGTTCAACTTAATCAAATTATATGCTAAACTCCCACTCAAAAAGTACATCTCTCTAGTCATTTGAGTGGTTCATGATCCACTTACACTATCCCAAGTCCGATCATCACGTGAGTCGAGAGTAGTTTCAGTGGTAAGCATCCCTATGCTAATCATATCAACTATATGATTCATGATCGACCTTTCGGTCTCATGTGTTCCGAGGCCATGTCTGCACATGCTAGGCTCGTCAAGCTTAACCCGAGTGTTCCGCGTGCGCAACTGTTTTGCACCCGTTGTATGTGAACGTTGAGTCTATCACACCCGATCATCACGTGGTGTCTCGAAACGACGAACTGTAGCAACGGTGCACAGTCGGGGAGAACACAATTTCGTCTTGAAATTTTAGTGAGAGATCACCTCATAATGCTACCGTCGTTCTAAGCAAAATAAGGTGCATAAAAGGATTAACATCACATGCAATTCATAAGTGACATGATATGGCCATTATCACGTGCTTCTTGATCTCCATCACCAAAGCACCGGCACGATCTTCTTGTCACCGGCGCCACACCATGATCTCCATCATCATGATCTCCATCAACGTGTCGCCATCGGGGTTGTCGTGCTACTTATGCTATCACTACTAAAGCTACATCCTAGCAAAATAGTAAACGCATCTGCAAGCACATATGTTAGTATAAAGACAACCCTATGGCTCCTGCCGGTTGCCGTACCATCGACGTGCAAGTCGATATTTCTATTACAACATGATCATCTCATACATCCAATATATCACATCACATCATTGGCCATATCACATCACAATCATACCCTGCAAAAACAAGTTAGACGTCCTCTAATTTTGTTGTTGCATGTTTTACGTGGTGACCAAGGGTATCTAGTAGGATCGCATCTTACTTACGCAAACACCACAACGGAGATATATGAGTTGCTATTTAACCTCATCCAAGGACCTCCTCGGTCAAATCCGATTCAACTAAAGTTGGAGAAACCGTCACTTGCCAGTCATCTTTGAGCAAAGGGGGTTACTCGTAACGATGAAACCAGTCTCTCGTAAGCGTACGAGTAATGTCGGTCCAAGCCGCTTCGATCCAACAATACCGCGGAATCAAGAAAAGACTAAGGAGGGCAGCAAAACGCACATCACCGCCCACAAAACCTTTTGTGTTCTACTCGAGAAGACATCTACGCATGAACCTAGCTCTGATACCACTGTTGGGGAACGTCGCAAGGGAAACAAAAATTTTCCTACGCGCACGAAGACCTATCTTGGTGATGTCCATCTACGAGAGGGGATGAGTGATCTACGTACCCTTGTAGATCGTACAGCAGAAGCGATTAGAGATCGCGGTTGATGTAGTGGAACGTCCTCACGTCCCTCGATCCGCCCCGCGAACAATCCCGCGATCAGTCCCACGATCTAGTACCGAACGGACGGCACCTCCGCGTTCAGCACACGTACAACTCGACGATGATCTCGGCCTTCTTGATCCAGCAAGAGAGACGGAGAGGTAGAAGAGTTCTCCGGCAGCGTGACGGCGCTCCGGAGGTTGGTGATGATCTTGTCTCAGCAGGGCTCCGCCCGAGCTCCGCAGAAACACGAGCTAGAGGAAAAACTATGGAGGTATGTGGTCGGGCAGCCGTGAGAAAGTCGTCTCAAATCTGCCCTAAAAGCCCCATATATATAGGAGGAGGGAGGGAGACCTTGCCTTGGGGTCCAAGGGAACCCCAAGGGGTCAGCCGAGCCAGGGGGGAGGACTCTCCCCCCCCAAACCGAGTCCTACTTGGTTTGGTGGGAGGGAGTCCTTCCCCCTTCCCACCTCTCCCTTTTTTTTTCTTTCCTTTGATATTTTCTCTTCCTTGGCGCATAGGATTTGGTGGGCTGTCCCACCAGCCCACTAAGGCCTGGTGTGACCCCCCCAAATACCTATGGGCTTCCCCGGAGTAGGTTGTCCCCCTCCGGTGAACCCCCGGAACCCATTCGTCATTCCCGGTACATTCCCGGTAACTCCGAAAACCTTCCGGTAATCAAATGAGGTCATCCTATATATCAATCTTCGTTTCCGGACCATTCCGGAAACCCTCGTGACATCCGTGATCTCATCCGGGACTCCGAACAACATTCGGTAACCAACCATATAACTCAAATACGCATAAAACAACGTCGAACCTTAAGTGTGCAGACCCTGCGGGTTCGAGAACTATGTAGACATGACCCGAGAGACTCCTCGGTCAATATCCAATAGCGGGACCTGGATGCCCATATTGGATCCTACATATTCTACGAAGATCTTTATCGTTTGAACCTCAGTGCCAAGGATTCGTATAATCCCGTATGTCATTCCCTTTGTCCTTCGGTATGTTACTTGCCCGAGATTCGATCGTCAGTATCCGCATACCTATTTCAACCTCGTTTACCGGCAAGTCTCTTTACTCGTTCCGTAATACAAGATCCCGCAACTTACACTAAGTTACATTGCTTGCAAGGCTTGTGTGTGATGTTGTATTACCGAGTGGGCCCCGAGATACCTCTCCGTCACACGGAGTGACAAATCCCAGTCTTGATCCATACTAACTCAACTAACACCTTCGGAGATACCTGTAGAGCATCTTTATAGTCACCCAGTTACGTTGCGACGTTTGATACACACAAAGCATTCCTCCGGTGTCAGTGAGTTATATGATCTCATGGTCATAGGAATAAATACTTGACACGCAGTAAACAGTAGCAACAAAATGACACGATCAACATGCTACGTCTATTAGTTTGGGTCTAGTCCATCACGTGATTCTCCCAATGACGTGATCCAGTTATCAAGCAACAACACCTTGTTCATAATCAGAAGACACTGACTATCATTGATCAACTGGCTAGCCAACTAGAGGCATGCTAGGGACGGTGTTTTGTCTATGTATCCACACATGTAAATGAGTGTTCATTCAATACAATTATAGCATGGATAATAAACTATTATCTTGATACAGGAATTATAATAATAACTATACATTTATTATTGCCTCTAGGGCATAATTCCAACAGAGTTTTGGGCGGAGGTGATCAAGAAAAGTCAAAACGATGACCCGGACCAGCGCCAGGAGCAATTCGCCCCACCCAACCAACGACAGAACCCCTTCGGCGGCTTTCCCGAACAGGGGGCTCAGGGAGGCCCACAGCCAGGCGGCGGCCAATACCCGGTGCACCACCAGCGGCGGTATAACCCGCCAGGAGCCTTTCAGCAGCCACCCCCACAGGGGGCTCCGCAGGGTCAGGACGATAACGGGGGTTTCCGCAGCAACCCCAAACAGTTAAGTAATGGGCAGTATCATGTTTTCACCACCAATGCTTGCAGGCGCGATAAGAAGGTGAGTCACCGGGCGTACAGTGTATCTGAACCGGCGCTTCCCAGATACCTCCATTGGTCTGAGCAAACCATAACAAGGAGCAGGGAGGATCACCCGTCGAGAGTTGACAACCCAGGCGATTTAGCGTTGGTCGTGGCTCCCCAAGTTGGGGGTTACATCCTATCCAAAGAGCTAATGGATGGTGGCAACAACATCAATATCTTATATTTTGACACTTTCCAAAGGATGAACCTATTGGAAAAGGACCTGATGCCTTCAACCACGGTTTTCCACGGAATCGTCCCGGGCAAGTCGGCCTACCCCATAGGCCGGGTCAGGCTCACAGTGGCGTTTGGAACTGCGCAAAATTACAGGTCGGAGTCACTGATTTTCGAGGTGGTCAAATTGAAAAGCCCCTACCATGCGTTGTTTGGGCGGCCGGCTTACGCCCGCTTCATGGCTCGCCCGTGCTATGTTTACCTCAAGCTCAAAATGCCTGGTCCCAAAGGACCTATCACGGTTGATGGATATAAAAGGATTGCAAAGGAATGTGAAGAAGGGGATGCGGCTTATGCGGAAGTCGCCTGCGCTGCAGAAGAGCTCAAACACCATCGGGCCAATGTTGACCCGGCGGACATGTCACCCCTAAAGAAGTCGACTATAGATTCTGAGTCGCCCCTCAAGTTCAAGACAACGGATGACACTAAGACAATCGATTTCGTTTCTGGCGATTCATCCAAGCAGTTCACCATTGGGACGGGTCTGGACCCCAAATAGGAAAGCGCGCTCATCGAATTCATCCGTGAGAATCGGGACATCTTCGCATGGAAACCTTCTGACATGCCTGGTGTGCCGAGAGAATTCGCTGAGCACCATCTTAATGTTGACCCAAAGGCCAAACCCATCCAGCAGTACCTTCGCAGATTTAACGAGGAGCGACGCAAGGTGATTGGGGAAGAGGTTGCCCGTCTTTTAGCCGCCGGATTCATCGTGGAAGTTTTTCACCCCAAATGGTGGCTAACCCGGTTTTGGTACTCAAGAAGAACGGTACCTTTCGTATGTGCATTGACTACACATACCTCAACAGAGCTTGTCCAAAAGATCCCTTCGCTCTTCCCCGCATCAACCAGATCATTGAATCGGTGGCGGGATGCGAACGATTGTGCTTTTTGGACGCCTACTCAGGATATCACCAAATCAAGATGGCCGCGGAGGATCAAGAGAAAACAACCTTTATAACCCCCTTCGGTGCTTTTTGTTATGTGTCCATGCCTTTTGTACTCAAGAGTGCGGGGGCGACTTATCAGCGCTGCATCTAGAATTGCCTTCGCAACCAAATCGGTCACAACGTCCATGCCTATGTCGACGATATTGTGATCAAAACCCGCCAGGGGGAGACACTACTGGAGGATCTCAAGGAAACATTCGATAATCTACGGGTATATCAGATGAAGCTAAATCCCACCAAATGTGCTTTTGGTGTGCCTGCAGGGAAATTGCTGGGTTTCCTGGTATCGGAGCGCGACATTGAAGCTAACCCGGACAAGATCGAAGCAGTTACATCCCTTGGAAAGCCGGCGAACGTTAATCAAGTTCAACGACTGGCGGGTCGCATTGCGGCCCTAAGTCATTTTGTGAGTCGCCTGGGTGAGAAGGCGATTGCTTTTTATTAGTTATTAAGGAAATCTGATCGGTTTGTTTGGACGAATGAGGCAGACGAGGCGCTCGAAGCCCTGAAACGCCAATTGGTTAACCCGCCGGTCCTGGCCGCCCCGACAGAAAAAGAGCCCATGCTTCTGTATATCGCGGCAAATTGCAAAGCAGTAAGTGTGGTAGTGGTCGTTGAAAGAAAGGAGGAAGGGATGGAATACCCAGTGCAACGCCCGGTATATTTTACCAGCGAGGTGTTAACTCTTTCCAAGCAGCGGTACCCACACTGGCAGAAGTTGGTATATGGGGTGTTTATGGCGAGTCGAAAACTTAAGCATTATTTCCAAGAACACCCTATCACAGTGGTTAGCTCTGCCCCCCTTGGGGACATCATCTAGAATCGGGAGGCAACATGGCGGATTGCCAAGTGGGCAATAGAACTTGGGCCGCATCACATACAGTATACCCCCCGCACAGCCATCAAGTCTCAGCCTCTAGTTGATTTCATCAACGACTGGACGGAGTTGCAGGCTCCGAAAGACAGGCCTGATCTCACTTACTGGACTATTTACTTTGATGGATCTAGGCAGCTGGAAGGCTCGGGGGCTGGTGTGGTATTGGTATCCCCTCAAGGAGATAAATTCTGTTACATTCTCCGACTCATGTTTCCGTGCACTAACAATGCGGCGGAATACGAAGCTTTGCTTCACGGCTTGCGACTCGCCAAGGAGATGAATCTAACGGGAGTCAGATGCTTTGGCGACTCTGATTTGGTGGCACAACAAGTTTCAGGTACCTGGGATTCTCGGGACCCCATAATGGCGGCTTACAGAAGAGCTGTGTCTGATGTGGCGGGTCATTTACATGGTTATCAGGTGGACCACATTGATCGGCGCCTCAACGAGGCAGCTGACGCCCTCTCATGACTTGGCTCCGAGCGAAAGCCAGTTCCTCCCAATGTTTTTCTGGATATCTTGCATAAACCATCCGTGATTCTACCATCGGAGGAGGAATTGGCAATACCAGATCCTGAGTCTCAGCTCGTGGCGGCTCTCCACGTCACTCCGGATTGGATTCTTCCTTATCTGGCTTATCTCGCTCGGGGCGAGTTACCAGCAGACGAAGTTTCGGCTCGTCAAATCGTTCGGCGCAGCAAATCCATGGTCATCATCAATGGCGAGTTATATAAGCGGAGCGCCTCTGGAGTTTTTCAGCGATGCATTTCCTCCGAAGAAGGATGCATAATCTTAAATGACATTCATTCCGGAGACTATGGGCATCATGCCGGGTCACGCTCTTTGGTGTCAAAGGCTTTCCGTCATGGTTTCTTTTGGCTGACGGCTCATGCAGATGCAGAAGATATAGTTCGTCGGTGCGAAGGATGCCAGCATTATGGGCGACAGGCTCATGTGCCGGCACAAGAATTAAGAATGATCCCCATCACTTGGCTTTTTGCAGTCTGGGGGCTGGACATGGTCGGCCCCTTTAAAATGTCCTCTAACAAGAAGACCCATCTGCTGGTGGCGGTTGATAAGTTCATCAAGTGGGTTGAGGCGGAATCTATTGGAGCTTGCGATGCGGAAACAACGGTCAAATTCTTGAAAAAGTTGATTTTATGGTTTGGATATCCGCACAGTATCATTACTAATAATGGTACTAACTTGTCCCAAGGGGCGATGCAGGAGTTTTGTCGTCGAGAACATATCCGGCTTGATGTTTCTGCAGTCGCTCACCCACAATCTAATGGGCAGGCGGAGCGGGCGAATCAGGAGGTTTTGCGAGGAATTAAGCCCCGACTCATGGTTCCCCTGGAAAAAACCCCAGGGTGTTGGGTTGAAGAATTACCTTCAGTACTGTGGAGTATTCGGACCACCCCGAACCGGTCCACGGGTTTCACCCCTTTCTTTCTGGTCTACGGTGCAGAAGCTGTTCTTCTTACTGATATAAGGCATGACTCACCTTGAGTCGCCGCATATGTGGAACAAGACAATGAGCTGGCGCGTCAAGACTCTTTGGACGCCTTAGAGGAGGCACGTGACCTGGCTGCGGCCCATTCAGCTATCTACCAGCAGGATCTACGGCATTATCACAACCACCGGGTTAAGAGTCGGACCTTTCAGGAAGGCGACTTGGTTCTTTGGTTGATACAAGATCGTGCAGGCATGCATAAGTTGTCACCACCTTGGGAAGGACCGTTCGTCGTCAGCAAGAATCTCCGCAATGGCTCTTATTATTTGGTGGATCTCCGGCCTAACCGGCCAACCACGGAGGCTGAGTCAACTCGCCCCTGGAATATTGCCCACGTGCGGCCTTATTACACTTGAGCTCTTAAGCTCTGCATTTTGTAAGTTTTTCAGTTTCATTATAAAGTAATAAAGTTAAAAATACTCCCCGACTTGGGGGCTTCTTCATTAAAGAACATTTTTGTCATCCTGTTGCGACCTTATGAGCCGATAGAATCATCATCTTAGGGTGGCGCTTGCGCTTTCTGACTCGCCCCATCCTGTCGCGACCTTATGAGCCGACGAAACCAACATTTTAGGGTGGCGCTTGAGCTTTCTGACTCGTCCCATCCTGTCGCGACCTTATGAGCCGACGAAACCAGCATTTTGGGGTGGCGCTTGAGCTTTCTGACTCGCCCCATCCTGTCGCGACCTTATGAGCCGACGAAACCAGCATTTTGGGGTGGCGCTTGAGCTTTTTGACTCGCCCCATCCTGTCGCGACCTTATGAGCCGACGAAACCAGCATTTTAGGGTGGCGCTTGAGCTTTCTGACTCGCCCCATCCTGTCGCGACCTTATGAGCCGACGAAATCATCATCATCATCTTAGGGTGTGTGCTCGAGCTTTCTGACTCGCCTCATCCTGTCGCGACCTTATGAGCCGACGAAACCAGCATTTTAGGGTGTGTGCTCGAGCTTTCTGACTCGCCCCATCCTGTCGCGACCTTATGAGCCGACGAAATCATCATCATCTTAGGGTGTGTGCTCGAGATTTCTGACTCGCCTCATCCTGTCGCGACCTTATGAGCCAACGAAACCAGCATTTTAGGGTGTGTGCTCGAGCTTTCTGACTCGCCCATCCTGTCGCGACCTTATGAGCCAACGAAACCATCATTTAGGGTGTGTGCTCGAGCTTTCTGACTCGCCCCATCCTGTCGCGACCTTATGAGCCAACAAAACCATCATTTAGGGTGTGTGATCGAGCTTTCTGACTCGCCCCATCCTGTCGCGACCTTATGAGCCAACGAAACCAGCATTTTAGGGTGTGCGCTCGAGTTTTCTGACTCGCCCCATCCTGTCGCGACCTTATGAGCCGACGAAATTGCTGTTTTTATTTTCCTTCATGGCATGGCCACGAGGGTTTCAAAATCTTTTTCCTGATTCATCTTGAAAATATTTGTTATCATTTATTTGGTTTCACATATGTTGTTTTCAAAGCCTAAGTCAGGTTGATGATCAAAGTCACTTCATCCATGGCGGATTAAGCATTTTACAGGATTCTCAAATGGCGGATCAAAATATTTCAAATTGCCTTAAGGGCAATATAAAGATTCTTTCGAGAGTATCACAAAAGCAGTACCGACTTATGAAAAAAAACCTATTACATGGCTCTCAGGCCAAATCGATGAAGTTTACTCTGTTGGCGCCTTCGGATCATCTTGCTGCGAGCTTTGGCCGACTTCAATTTGCAAGTCGCCCAGTACCTAGTTACACTTGGCCAGAGCTGCGAAGTCATCTTCATCGGTCAGGATTGATGCCAGATCTGCTTCCAAGTCAAAAGGGTTCTTGGGTCGCCGAGGAGTTAAACTGGTCGTCACAAAGGTTGGCGGGCTGACCTTCTTGTTCTTACTGTCATAAGCAGCCTGATACTTTGATAAATCCAGACTTGCTGCGAGTTGGGTAGCTGCTAGCCGGGAGTCCTTGACAACACGTTGATAGTCCTCTTCGACGAATTTTGACCCGTCATCTTTGAGTTGAGGAAAGCCTGCCGCTACCTCTTCCGGGTTGATCTCTGGAGCATATGCGAAGCAGTGACTCAAGGCAGTCAGTACCCCCTTCCGGGCGGCTGACCGAGTCAACTCGCCAATCTGAGGGGGAAGCGTAGATAGGCAGCCGAGCATCTTCTTTATGGAAGTTATGGGCTCTTTGGCACCCATCACAGCTTTAACAGTTTGAACACTGCCGGTGTACAGCTGCCCTGTCAGCGTGTAAATCGCCTTCAGCATCAGCACGCAATCATCCTGAAGGTTGGGGGCTCTCAGACCTGTGTAAGGGGTCATGATGATCAGTGACTTACA
The DNA here is from genome assembly GCF_904849725.1 of Hordeum vulgare subsp. vulgare. Lineage (NCBI taxonomy): Eukaryota > Viridiplantae > Streptophyta > Magnoliopsida > Poales > Poaceae > Hordeum > Hordeum vulgare. Next base: position 8,919,791 of record NC_058523.1, on the reverse strand, counting down.
AATAAGAGTTATTGATATAAAAAAAGGGATCAAACGTTTGAGTAAGTTTACCAAAGACGGCTTGCGTCATGTTTGAGATATGACGCTTCAAGCCGGACAATTCTTGTTGCACAGTGGCTAGCCTGGCTTCAGCCTTCTCTGCTCTTTTCGTTGCAGCATCTTGGTCAGCTTGAGCTCTTTCCAAATCAGCTTTGAGTTTTTCCAGCTCAGCCATGACCAATTGATGTTTCTCCTCCGACTTAGCTTGGGCATCTTGCTGACCAGATAAGTTTTTCTTTAAATCGCTAAGTGCCGATTCAGTCTGAGCAAGAGTTTCCTGTTGAAAGTACGGAATAAGGGGCAAGTCTCAGAACTATTGCAAGCAATATCCCTGACACTTGGGGGCTAATGTTTAATATTTCCTTTTCATATGAAATTATACAATATCAAGACCCGACTCATCTTTTTTCTGATGACCCGGCCCTTGGGAGTTACTGGTCGAAAGCTTTTTCTAAATTTATTAAGACCCGACTCATCTTTTTACTGATGACCCGACCCTTGGGGGTTACTCGTCGAATGTTTTTTCTACATTTATTAAGACCCGAGTCATCTTTTTACTGATGACCCGGCCCTTGGGGGTTACTGGTCGAAAGTTTTTTCTAAATTTATCAAGACCCGGCTCATCTTTTTTCTGATGACCCGGCCCTTGGGGGTTACTGGTCGAAAGCTTTTTCTAAATTAATTAAGACCCGACTCCTCTTTTTACTGATGACCTGGCCCTTGGGGGTTACTGGTCGAAAGTTTTTTCTAAATTTATCAAGACCCAGCTCATCTTTTTACTGATGATCCGGCCCTTGGGGGTTAATGGGAGTAATACAATATAACAAAACTTACCTCATGTTTGTTTTTTAGCATCCGCAGCAGGCTTTTCTCCATCTCATAACTCGCCTCCAGGCGACTTGCAAAACTAGAGCAGAGTTCCTTGAACGCCAGATTTTCATATTCAGAAAGCTTAGCCTTGGAGAGTCCAGACTCAGGAATGGTTTGAGAGGAGGATGCCACATGCCTTGACAAAACCATTGCCGCCGGTTTGGAGAAGCCGGTACCAGTAATAACTACAACATCCGGGTCTTCTGCTGTCATCAATGGACTTGGCGGCTTATGGGCATCCATTGTTTCCTTGGGCGAGTTTGGAAGATCCATTTGATTTTCGGGCTCGCCTTGATCCGGGTTATCCTGGATCGGCACTGACTCTTTGATGGGCTCTGAAATTTTGACAGGAGTTGGTCCGCTGAATTTCCTTTTCTTGGCCTGTGCCCTAAAAGAAGGGAGAAGCGCATTAAGGAACTGAAAGTTTATTACCCTCAGATTCAAACTAAGATTATCAAAAGACTTACCCAGGGACTCGAATCATTGGCGGAAGTGTCGACATCACTGAGGCGCCAGATGTAGGAGGAGAGTTCTGCAAGAATTATATGTCAAAAATATAGGCGGGTTACATACGTGATCCAAAGAAACATGAAGAATTGTTATTCATGAGTACCTCATTTGGTTTCCTCTTGTTCGTTGCTGGTAAGCCGGACACCAGATCACCGGAATGACTTCGGGTCTTCCGATTTGAAGTATGTTGTGCTTTCTTCAGTAGGAAATTTGGGTCCAAACAAGCATTTGGGTGTGAGAAGGGAACTTCCCCACAAATTCGCCTGGCTGGCTTAGGTGGAGAAGGAGATGAATCAGAGGAAACAAAAATTACCTCAACAGAGTCCTCCTGGCTTTCGTTGTCTTCATTCTATTCAAGAGAGGCAGAGATATAAATACAAAGTTAACAGTAGTGGATGGCGAGTGAAAAAAGGATAGGTTTTTACCTCCGAAAGTGCATCGCCAACTTGAGGCTCATCGACTTCGGATGGCTCAGCCGCAACAGCTTTGCCCTTGCCCTTGGTTTTCTTTAGGGGCGGCTTAGCGTTTTTCATGGATGGCCTTTTGGGTTTCTTGGACCAAAATTTATCGCCTTTCTGAAATAGCATATGTTACAAAAGCCACAATACAGTGAAACATAAGAAGTAAAGACAAAAGGCGGGTTAGATTTTCTCACCTTGGGCGACGGATTAATTTTGCAGAAAGGCTTGAGGCCGATTTGGCCGCATTTTCCCGCAGGCTCGCCAGTCAGCTTCTTGATGATGGTGACAATATCCTTCTCTGTTAAAGCCGTATGGAAATAACATTGAGGATGATCTAAGGTGCCATCAAATTCGCACATTAGCCCGTCCCGGCGACTCAGAGGGAGGATGCGCCATTCGACCCAGCAGCGGATCAGGTCAACCCCAGTAAGGCCGTTGTTTGTCAAAGATCTTAACTCGGACCATACTGGGATGAATTATGATTCCTCCTCCTCGGTGAGCTTGTCTAGAAGCTTGAAGTTCATTGGAAGGCGATCTTTCCTGTAGCCCAGAAGCTTGTTTTCGCCTGCAGGTGAGGTCTCTTGACAATAGAACCAAGACTCGCCCCAACCTTTGGGATGGCTGGGCATGGCGATTGAGGGAAACGGGCTATCCCTGCGGCGCTGGACATTGACACCGCTGAGTTCCAGGCTGGGGCCATTGTGAAATTCCGTTTGGCGATTCTGATGGGAAAAGTGCCAGAATAAAGGGACAGAGGGTTCAATCCGGAGATAAGCCTCACAGAACACTTGGAATTGGCATAGGTTACTTATTGAGTTAGGTCGCAGATCCTGGAGGCGGACGTTCATGAAAGCCATGGCGTCTCTAAGAAACTTCGATCCGGGCGGCTTAAAACCTCGCTCTAGGTGTTCAACGAAAACGACTATCTCCCCTTCTTTGGGGTTGGGGAGATCCTCTCCGAACCCGGTACGCCAGCCGATAACATTCTGAGGGTCCAAGTTGCCCATTTTCACATAGTCTGCTAGTATGGTGTCATTGACTTTGGTAGGAAGCCAGGCACTTTTGAAGATGGTGCCCATGCTACAAAGAAGTAAAGTATGGATGAATTTACACGCCTCGAACATCTACTGTAAGGGTGAAATAAGTTCATTTAACTCGCTAAGTAATTTGTCCATGGTCTGAGGGAAAAAACTTGACCCGCCATATTAAGAGCCGAGTTGGGTTGCTATGGCGACTTACGAAGTTTGGCTATTCACGAGAGCTGCGTTCTAAAGATGATGGAGACGTTCGTTCAAAACATCAAAGTGTGAAGACTACAAACAACTTTTTGCAAATAGTAGGTAAATTATGGATCTACTGGACAGATGAAAAAACATGAGAAAGGTGGCTGGATGTAGCAATTTATTACCACGACAAGGTGATGCCCTTCGCTTGATGAAACATTATTCTAGATTCGCAAGTAAGAGCGGATAAATGAAGGTATTCAAAGCATTGTCTATCTCGTCGACATTTGTGCTAATCAGTTCAGGACAGGCAACAAATGCTCGCGAAGAACATCAAGAACATGGCAGTACTGGAGCTTCGAACGGAGATTAGATCTGTTCTTAAATGGGCGGTGGCCTAACCTGATGCTTTCGGTCGGAAAAGGTCGACAGTGACGGAGGCTGTTGGAGAAGCACGGAGGTCCCGTCGAGCGAATAGATCTTCGACGGCGGCGGAGTTCTTGGCGAGCGACAAGACGGTCGACGATGATGCGGTGGTCAATGGCGGCGTACGGATCGGCCGCGGTGTGAAGCTTGACGACGACGAAGATCTATGGGCGGCGCCGAAGCCTCTCGGGCGAAGATGGAAAGTGCGGTCAGCGGCGGAGCCCTCGGGAGGCGATGAGACTTCCTTGCTGTGATAATGGGGAGGAGATTGACAAGACTGGTAGGTGGGAAGCGCTAGTCCTGTCCCCCCCATCTATTTAACAGGGCGGGCGCTGGAATCGAGGCGCCATGAGCGGGAGCCACCGGGGAATAAAAAGATTCGCCATAATAGCGTTCCGAAGATTTTAGGATAACGATGCACCACGATCCGTTGGGATTATGTCAGTCTTCCCGGAAATCGAGGGATAAGAAGATGCCAACAAGAAATGGTTTGGCGACTTAAAGATTTTTCGGTGCGAGATGGCGGGTTACAATTTCTGACGTATGGAGAAAAATGAGGAATGAATCGCCTTTAACTGAGCAGAAGTATTGGCGTGAAAAGAGTTCAAGTCAATCTGGGGCCTAATGTTGGGGATAATGCCTGTTAATAACCCGCCCTAGTTGGGCCGGGTCACCAATCAGGCGATTCACCTAAACAGTGATTTGGGCCTTGGCCTGGCGGGATCAAGGTCGTATGGCAGTTTATGATTTCTGGAAGGTCTCCAAGCTTTGAAAGACGGCGACTTAGAGACCACAGGGGTCACGATTTGTAGGGAGGAAAGTATCCTTGTAAACCCTAAGGGTTCGACCTGTATATAAAGGCGAGTCCCACGGAAGGAGAGGGTAGGTTAGAAATCATCGAGTGCTGGGTCTAGCGAGTTACGCCCTCCTTGTAATCGAAACCACATCAATACAAACCAAAGCAGGACGTAGGCCTTTACCTCCTCACGAGGGGCCGAACCTGGGTAAATAGCCGTGTCTCTCCCGCTTAACCCCTTTGTGTCGCCACCAAGGTGCGATGGCTCTAGTACTAACTCCTTTCACGAGGACATCTGCCGTGACAAAACCACGACACCCGGGGTCCGGTTACGGAGAACTCATCAAATCTCGCAATTTTTGCCTATTCCGGCCAGTTCTATATGCTATTAGTCACTCATTTTGGGTCCCGCTGTGATACGAACATTTTGGGAACCCCGAGGTCCGATTATGGGGAACTCATCAAATCTCGCAATTTTGGCCTATTTCGGCCAGTTTTGTATGCTATTAGACACTAATTTTCGGTCCTGATGTGATCCGAATGTTTCGGGAGCCCTTGGGTTCGGTTACGGGGAACTCGTAAAAACTCGTAGTTTTGCCAAATTCGGCCAGTTTTGTATGCTATTAGTCACTGACTTTGGGTCCTGCTGCGATCGGAACTTTTTTGGAACCCCGGGGTCCGGCTACGGGGAACTCGTCAAAACTCGCAGTTTTAGCCTATTCTCGCCAGGTTTGTATGCTATTAGTCACTAATTTTGGATCCTGCTGCGATTCTAACATTTCGGGAAGCCGCGGTCCGGTTACGGAGAATTCGTGAAAACCCACAGTTTTGGCCTATTACGACTAGTTTTCTATGCTATTAGTCATTGATTTTGGGTCCCCATGCCATCCGAACGTTTCGGGAACCTCGTGGTCCGGTTACGGGGAACTCATCTAATCTCGCAATTTTGGCCTATTCCGGCAAGTTTTGCATGCTATCACAAACTAATTTTGGGTCCCGATGTGATCTGAATGTTTCGTGAACCCTTGGTTCCGGTTACGGGGAACTCGTAAAAACTAGTAGTTTTGCCAATTTCGGCTAGTTTTGCATGCTATTAGTCACTGAGTTTGGGTCCTGCTGCAATCCGAACGTTTTGGGAACCCCGGGGTCCGTTACGGGGAACTCGTCAAAACTCGCAGTTTTAGCCTATTCTCGCGAGGTTTGTATGCTATTAGTCACAGATTTTGAGTCCTCTTGCAATTTGAACGTTTCGCGAACCCTGGGGTCCGGTTACGGAGAACTCGTCAAAACCCGGAGTTTTGGCCTATAACGACTAGATTTCTATGCTATTAGTCATTGATTTTGGGTCAAAATGACATCTGAATGTTTCGGGAACCCCGGGGTCCGGTTATGGGGAACTCGTCTAAACTTGCAGTTTTGGCCTATTCTGGCGAGTTTTGTATGCTATTACACACTCATTTTGGTTCCAGCTGCGATCCGAATGTTTCGAGAACCCTAGGGTCCGGCTACGGAGAACTCGTCAAAACTCCCGTTTTGGTCTATTCTGGCCAGTTTTGTATGCTATTACTCACTTATTTTGGGTCCCCCTGCGATCCGAACGTTTCGGGAACCCCGGGGTCCTGTTACGGGGAACTCGTCAAAACTCGCAGTTTTAGCCTATTCTCGCTAGGTTTGTATGCTATTAGTCACTGATTTTGGGTCTCCTACGATCGGAACATTCCGGGAACCCCGGGGTTCAGTTACGGAGAAGTCATCAAAACCCATTGTTTTGGCCTATTACGACCAGTTTTCTATGCTATTAGTCACTGATTTTGGGTCCCGGTGTGATCCGAACGTTTCAAGAACCCCCGGGCGCGGTTACGGGGAACTCGTCAAAACTCGTAGTTTTGGCCTATACTAGTGAGTTTTGTATGCTATTAGTCACTGGTTTTGGGTCCTGCAGCGATCCAAAATTTTTGCGAACCCCGGGGTTCGGTTACGGGGAACTCATCAAATCTCGCAATTTTGGCCTATTCTGGCCAGTTTTGTATGCTATTAGACACTAATTTTGGGTCCCGATGTGATCTAAATGTTTCGGGAACACTTGGATACGGTTATGGGAACTCGTAAAAACTCACAGTTTTGGCCTATTCTGGCGAGTTTTGTATGCTACTAGTCACTGATTTTGGGTCCCACTGCGATCCGAACGTTTCGGGAACCCCGGGGTCCGGTTACGTGGAACTCGTCAAAACTCAAGTTTTGGCCTATTCTGGCCAGTTTTGTATGCTATTACTCACTTATTTTGGGTCCCGCTGCGATCCGAACATTTCGGGAACCCTCGGGTCCGCTTACGGGGAACTCATCAAATCTCGCAATTTTTGCCTATTCCGGCCTGTTTTGTATTAGTCACTGATTTTGGGTCCCGCTGTGATCCGAACATTTCGGGAACCCTGGGGTCCGGTTACGGGGAACTCATCAAATCTCGCAATTTTGGCCTATTCCAGCCAGTTTTGTATGCTATTAGACACTAATTTTGGGTCCCGATGTGATCCGAATGTTTCGGGAACCCGTGGGTCCGGTTACGGGGAACTCGTAAAAACTCACAGTTTTGCCAATTTCGGCAGTTTTGTATGCTATTAGTCACTGATATTGGGTCGTGCTGCGATCCGAATGTTTTTGTAACCCCGGGGTCCGGTTACGGGCAACTTGTCAAAACTCGCAGTTTTGGCCTATACTGGCGAGCTTTGTATGCTATTAGTCACTGGTTTTGGGTCCTGCTGCGATCCGAACGTTTTGTGAACACCAGGGTCTTGTTACGGGGAACTCATCAAAACTCGCAGCTTTGGCCTATTCCGGCCAATTTTGTATGCTATTAGTCACTGATATTGGGTCCCGCTGTGATCCGAACATTTCGGGAACCCGAGGGTCCGGTTACGTGGAACTCATCAAATCTTGCAATTTTGGCCAATTCTAGCCAATTTTGTATGCTATTAGACACTAATTTTGGGTCCCAAGGTGATCCGAATGTTTCGGGAACACTTGGATCCGGTTACGGGGAACTCGTAAAAACTCGCAGTTTTGGCCTATTCTGGCGAGTTTTGTATGCTATTAGTTACTGATTTTGGGTCCCGCTGCGATCCGAACGTTTCGGGAACCCCGGGGTCCGGTTACGTGGAACTCGTCAAAACTCCATTAGTGGCCTATTCTGGCCAGTTCTGTATGCTATTACTCACTGACTTTGGGTCCTCCTGCGATCCGAACGTTTCGGGAACCCCGGGGTCCGGTTACGGGGAACTCTTCAAATCTCGCAATTTTTGCCTATTCCGGCCAGTTTACTACGCTATTAGTCACTCATTTTGGGTCCCGCTGTGATCCGATCATTTTGGGAACCCCTGGACCCGGTTATGGGAAACTCATCAAATCTCGCAATTTTGGCCTATTCTGGCAAGTTTTGTATGCTATTAGACACTAATTTTGGGTCCCGATGTGATCCGAATGTTTCGGGAGCCCTTGGGTCCGGTTACGGGGAACTCGTAAAGACTCGTAGTTTTGCCAATTTCGGGCAGTTTTGTATGCTATTAGTCACTGACTTTTGGTCCTGCTGCGATCGGAACTTTTTTGGAACCCCGGGCTCCGGTTACGGGGAACTCGTCAAAACTCGCAGTTTTAGCCTATTCTCGCCAGGTTTGTATGCTATTAGTCACTAATTTTGGGTCCTGCTGCGATTCTAACGTTTCGGGAAGCCGGGGTCCGGTTACGGAGAACTCGTCAAAACCCGCAGTTTTGGCCTATTACGACTAGTTTTCTATGCTATTAGTCATTGATTTTGGGTCCCCATGCCATCCGAACGTTTCGGGAACCCCGGGGTACGGTTATGGGGAACTCGTCAGGACTTGCAGTTTTGGCCTATTCCGGCGAGTGTTGTATGCTATTACACACTCATTTTGGGTCCCGCTGCGATCCGAGCGTTTCGTGAACCCCGGGGTCCGGTTACGGGGAACTCGTCAAAACTCGCAGTTTTAGCCTATTATCGCCAGGTTTGTATGCTATTAGTCACTGACTTTGGGTCCTCCTGCGATCCGAACGTTTCGGGAACCCCAGGGTTCGGTTACGTGGAACTCTTCAAATCTCGCAATTTTTGCCTATTCCAGCCAGTTTTCTACGATATTAGTCACTCATTTTGGGTCCCGCTGTGATCCGAACATTTTGGGATCCCCTAGGCCCTGTTATGGGGAACTCATGAAATCTCGCAATTTTGGCCTATTCCGGCCAGCTTTGTATGCTATTAGACACTAATTTTGGGTCCCGATGTGATCCGAATGTTTCGGGAACCCTTGGGTCCGATTATGGGGAACTCGTAAAAACTCACAGTTTTGCCAATTTCGGTCAGTTTTGTACGCTATTAGTCACTGATTTTTGGTCCTCCTACGATCGGAACTTTTTTGGAACCCCGGGCTCCGGTTACGGGGAACTCGTCAAAACTCGCAGTTTTAGCCTATTCTCGCCAGGTTTGTATGCCATTAGTTACTAATATTGGGTCCTGCTGCAATTCTAACGTTTCGGGAAGCCGGGGTCCGGTTACGGAGAACTCGTCAAAACCCGCAGTTTTGGCCTATTACGACTAGTTTACTATGCTATTAGTCATTGATTTTGGGTCCCCATGCCATCCGAACGTTTCGGGAACCCCGGGGTACGGTTATGGGGAACTCGTCAAGACTTGCAGTTTTGGCCTATTCTGGCGAGTTTTGTATGCTATTACACAATCATTTTGGTTCCCGCTGCGATCCGAGCGTTTCGGGAAACCCGGGGTCCGGTTACGGGGTACTCGTCAAAACTCACGGTTTTAGCCTATTATCGCCAGGTTTCTATGCTATTAGTCACTGACTTTGGGTCCTCGTCCGATCCGAACGTTTCGGGAACCCCGGGGTTCGGTTACGGAGAACTCGTCAAAACCCGCAATTTTGGCCTATTACGACCAGTTTTCTATGCTATTAGTCACTGATTTTGGGTCCCGATGTGATCTGAACGTTTTGGGAACACGTGGGCCCGGTTACGGGGAATTCGTAAAAACTCGAAGTTTTGGCCTATTCTGGCGAGTTTTGTATGCTATTAGACACTAATTTTGGGTCCCGATGTGATCCGAATGTTTCGGGAACACGTGGGGTCCGGTTACGGGGAACTCGTAAAAACTCGTAGTTTTGCCAATTTCGACCAGTTTCGTATGCTATTAGTCACTGACTTTGGGTCATGCTGCGATCGGAACTTTTTTGGAACCTTGGGGTCCGGTTACGGGGAACTCGTCAAAACTCGCAGTTTTAGCCTATTCTCGCCAGGTTTGTATGCTATTAGTCACTAATTTTGGGTCCTGCTGCGATTCTAACGTTTCGGGAAGCTGGGGTCCGGTTACGGAGAACTCGTCAAAACCCAGAGTTTTGGCCTATTACGACTAGTTTTCCATGCTATTAGTCATTGATTTTGGGTCCCCATGCCATCCGAACGTTTCGGGAGCCCCGGGGTACGGTTATGGGGAACACGTCAAGACTTGCAGTTTTGGCCTATTCTGGCGAGTTTTGTATGCTATTACACAATCATTTTGGTTCCCCTGCGATCCGAGCGTTTCGGGAACCCCGGGGTCCGGTTTCGGGGAACTCGTCAAAACTCGCAGTTTTAGCCTATTATCGCTAGGTTTGTATGCCATTGGTCACTGACTTTGGGTCCTCCTGCGATCCGAACATTTCGGGAATCCCGGGGTTCGGTTACGGAGAACTCGTTAAAACCCGCAATTTTGGCCTATTACGACCAGTTTTCAATGCTATTAGTCACTGATTTCGGGTCCCGGTGTGATGTGAACGTTTCGGGAACCCCTGGGCCCGGTTACGGGGAACTCATCAAAACTCGCAGTTTTGGCCTATTCTGGCGAGTTTTGTTTGCTATTAGACACTAATTTTGGGTCCCGGTGTGATCCGAATGTTTCGGGAACCCGTGTGTCCGGTTACGGGGAACTCGTAAAAACTCGTAGTTTTGCCAATTTCGGCCAGTTTTGTATGCTATTAGTCACTGACTTTTGGTCCTGTTGCAATCGGAATTTTTTTGGAACCCCGGGGTCTGGTTACGGGGAACTTGTCAAAACTCGTAGTTACGATGATCTCGGCCTTCTTGATCCAGCAAGAGAGATGGAGAGGTAGATGAGTTCTCCGGCAGCGTGACGGCGCTCCGGAGGTTGGTGGTAATCTATCCCAGCAGGGCTCCGCCTGAGCTCCGTAGAAATACAATCTAGAGGAAAAACCGTGGAGGTATGTGGTCGGGCTGCCGTGGCAAAGTTGTCCCAAATCAGCCCTAATACCTCAGTATATATAGGAGGGAGGGGGAGGGACCTGCCTTAAGGCTCAAGAGAGCCCCAAGGGGTCGGCCAAAGCAAGGGGAGGAGTCCTCCTCCTCCAATCCTAGTCCAACTAGGATTGGAAGGTGGAGTCCTTCTCCTCCTTCCCACTTCCTTTTTTCCCCTTTTTCCTTTGATTCCTACGCATAGGGCCTCTCGGGTTGTCCCACCAGCCCAGTAAGGGCTGGTGCGGCACCCCTATGGCCTATGGGCTTCCCCCGGGTGGGCTGGCCCCCCCGGTGAACATCCGGAACGCATTCGTCACTCCCGGTACATTCCCGGTAATGTCTGAAAACTTTTCGGTAATCAAATGAGGTCATCCTATATATCAATCTTCGTTTCCGGACCGTTCCGGAAACCCTCGTGACGTCCGTGATCTCATCGGGGACTCCGAACAACATTCGGTAACCAACCATATAACTCAAATACGCATAAAACATTGCCGAACCTTAAGTGTGCAGACCCTGCGGGTTCGAGAACTATGTAGACATGACCCGAGAGACTCCTCAGTCAATACCAATAGCGGGAACTAGATGCCCATATTGGATCCTACATATTCTCCGAAGAACTTATCGGTTGAACCTCAGTGTCAAGGATTCATATAATCCCGTATGTCATTCCCTTTGTCCTTCGGTATGTTACTTGCCCGAGATTCGACCGTCGGTATCCGCACCTACTTCAATCCCGTTTACCGGCAAGTCTCTTTACTCGTTCCATAATACAAGATCCCGAGACTTACACTAAGTCACATTGCTTGCAAGGCTTGTGTTTGATGTTGTATTACCGAGCGGGTCCCGAGATACCTCTCCGTCACACGGAGTGACAAATCCCAGTCTTGATCCATACTAAGTCAACGGACACCTTCGGAGATACCTATAGAGCATCTTTATAGTCACCCAGTTACGTTGTGACGTTTGATACACACAAGGTATTCCTCCGGTGCCAGTGAGTTATATGATCTCATGGTCATAGGAATAAATACTTGACACGCAGAAAAACTGTAGCAACAAAATGACATGATCAACATGCTACGTTCATTAGTTTGGGTCTAGTCCATCACATGATTCTCCTAATGATGTGACCCCGTTATCAAGTGCCAACACTTGCCTATGGTCAGGAAACCTTGACCATATTTGATCAACGAGCTAGTCAACTAGAGGCTTACTAGGGACAGTGTTTTGTCTATGTATCCACACTAGTATTGTGTTTCCATTCAATACAATTATAGCATGGATAATAAACTATTATCATGAACAAAGAAATATAATAATAACTAATTTGTTATTGCCTCTAGGGCATATTTCCAACAATTAGTCACTGATTTTGGGTCCCGCTGCGATCCAAATGTTTTTGGATCCCCGGGGTCCGGTTACGGGGAACTCGTCAAAACTCGCAGTTTTAGCCTATTCTCGCCAGATTTGTATGCTATTAGTCACTTATTTTGGGTCCTCCTGCGATTCTAACGTTTCGGGAAGCCGGGGTCCGGTTACGGAGAACTCGTCAAAACCCGCAGTTTTGGCCTATTACGACTAGTTTTCTATGCTATTAGTCATTGATTTTGGGTCCCCATGTCATCCGAACGTTTCGGGAACCCCGGGGTACGGTTATGGGGAACTCGTCAATACTTGCAGTTTTGGCCTATTCTGGCGAGTTTTGTATGCTATTACACAATCATTTTGGTTCCCGCTGCGATCCGAGCGTTTTGGGAACCCTGGGGTCCGGTTACGGGGAACTCGTCAAAACTCGCAGTTTTAGCCTATTATTGCGAGGATTGTATGTTATTAGTCACTGACTTTGGGTCCTCCTGCGATCCGAACATTTCGAGAACCCCGGGGTTCGGTTACGGAGAACTCGTCAAAACCCGCAAATTTGGCCTATTACGACCAGTTTTCTATGCTATTAGTTACTGATTTTGGGTCCCGGTGTGATATGAACGTTTCGGGAACCCCTGGGCCCGGTTACGGGGAATTCGTCAAAACTCGCAGTTTTGGCCTATTCTAGCGAGTTTTGTATGCTATTAGACACTAATTTTGGGTCCCGATGTGATCCGAATATTTCGGGAACCCGTGGGTCCGGTTACGGGGAACTCGTAAAAACTCGTAGTTTTGCCAATTTCGGCCAGTTTTGTATGCTATTAGTCACTGACTTTGGGTCTTGCTGCGATCGGAACTTTTTTGGAACCCCGGGGTCCGGTTACGGGGAACTCGTGAAAACTCGCAGTTTTAGCCTATTCTCGCCAGGTTTGTATGCTATTAGTCACTGATTTTGGGTCCGGTTACGGAGAACTCATCAAAACCCACAGTTTTGGCCTATTGCAACCAGTTTTCTATGCTATTAGTCACTGATTTTGGGTACCGGTGTAATCCGAACGTTTCAAGAACCCCCGGGCGTGGTTACGGGGAACTCGTCAAAACTCGCAGTTTTGGCCTATACTAGTGAGTTTTGTATGCTATTAGTCACTGGTTTTGGGTCTTGTAGCGATCCAAAAATTTTGCGAACCCCGGGGTCTTGTTACGGGGAACTCATCCAACCTCGCAGCTTTGGCCTATTCTGGCCAATTTTGTATGCTGTTAGTCACTGAATTTGGGTCCCGCTGTGATCCGAACATTTCGGGAACCAGGGTTCGGTTACGGGGAACTCATCAAATCTCGCAATTTTGGCCTATTTTGGCCAGTTTTATATGCTATTAGACATTAATTTTGGGTTCCGATGTGATCCGAATGTTTCGGGAACACTTGGATACGGTTACGGGGAACTCGTAAACACTCAAAGTTTTGGCCTATTCTGGCGAGTTTTGTATGCTATTAGTCACTCATTTTGGGTCCCACTTCGATCCGAACATTTCGGGAACCCCGGGGCCGGTTATGTGGAACTCGTCAAAACTCAAGTTTTGGCCTATTCTGGCCAGTTTTGTATGCTATTACTCACTTATTTTGGGTCCCACTGCGATTCGAACGTTTCGTGACCCCTGGGGTCCGCTTACTGGGAACTCTTCAAATCTCACAATTTTTGCCTATTCCGGCCAGTTTTGTATGCTATTAGTCACTGATTTTGGGTCCCGCTGTGATCCGAACATTTCGGGAAACCCGGGGTCCGGTTACGGGGAACGCATCAAATCTCGCAATTTTGGCCTATTCCACAACCGGTTTTGTATGCTATTAGACACTAATTTTGGGTCCCGATGTGATCCGAATGTTTCGGGAACCTGTGGGTCCCGTTACGGGGAACTCGTAAAAACTCACAGTTTTGCTAATTTCGGCAGTTTTGTATGCTATTAGTCACTGATTTTGGGTCGTGTTGCGATCCGAACGTTTTTGGAACCCCAGGGTCCAGTTACGGGGAACTCATCAAAACTCGCAGTTTTGGCCTATACTCGAGAGTTTTGTATGCTATTACTCACTGGTTTTGGGTCCTGCTATGATCCGAACGTTTTGTGAACCCCGGGGTCCGGTTACGTGGAACTCGTCAAAACTTCAGTTGTGGCCTATTCTGGCCAGTTTTGTATGCTATTACTCACTTATTTTTGGTCCCGCTGCGATACAAACGTTTCGGGAACCCCGGGGTCCGGTTATGGGGAACTCATTAAATCTCACAATTTTTGCCTATTCCGGCCAGTTCTATATGCTATTAGTCACTCATTTTGGGTCCGCTGTGATCCGAACATTTTGGGAACCCCGAGATCCGATTATGGGGAACTCATCAAATCTCGCAATTTTGGCCTATTCCGGCCAGTTTTGTATGCTATTAGACACTAATTTTGGGTCCCGATGTGATCCGAATGTTTCGGGAGCCCTTGGGTCCGGTTACGGGGAACTCGTAAAAACTCGTAGTTTTGCCAATTTCGGCCAGTTTTGTATGCTATTAGTCACTGACTTTGGGTCCTCCTGCGATCGGAACTTTTTTGGAACCCCGGGGTCCGGTTACGGGGAACTCGTCAAAACTCGCAGTTTTAGCCTATTCTCGCTAGGTTTGTATGCTATTAGTCACTAATTTTGGGTCCTGCTGCGATTCTAACGTTTCGGGAAGCCGGGGTCCGGTTACAGAGAACTCGTCAAAACCCACAGTTTTGGCCTATTACGACTAGTTTTCTATGCTATTAGTCATTGATTTTGGCTCCCCATGCCATCCGAACATTTTGGGAACCCCGAGGTACGGTTATAAGGAACTCGTCAAGACTTGCAGTTTTGGCCTATTCGTGCGAGTTTTGTATGATATTACACACTCATTTTGGGCCCCGCTGCGATCCGAGCATTTCGTGAACCCCGGGGTCCGGTTACGGGGAACTCGTCAAAACTCGCAGTTTTAGCCTATTATCGCGAGGTTTGTATGTTATTAGTCACTGACTTTGGGTCCTCCTGCGATCCGAATGTTTCGGGAACCCCGGGGTCCGGTTACGGGGAACTCTTCAAATCTCGCAATTTTTGCCTATTCCGGCCAGTTTTCTATGCTATTAGTCACTCATTTTTGGGTCCCGCTGTGATCCGAACATTTTGGGACCCCTCGGCCCGGTTATGGGGGAACTCATCAAATCTCGCAATTTTGGCCTATTCCGGCCAGTTTTGTATGCTATTAGACACTAATTTTGGGTCCCCATGTGATCCGAATGTTTCGGGAACCCATGGGTCCGGTTACGGGGAACTCGTAAAAACTCGTAGTTTTGCCAATTTCGGACAGTTTTGTATGCTATTAGTCACTGACTTTGGGTCGAGCTGCGATCGGAACTTTTTTGGAACCCCGGGGTCCGGTTACGGGGAACTCGTGAAACCTCGCAGTTTTAGCATATTCTCGCCAGGTTTGTATGCTATTAGTTACTAATGTTGGGTCCTGCTGCGATTCTAACGTTTCGGGAAGCCGGGGTCCGGTTACGGAGAACTCGTCAAAACCCACACTTTTGACCTATTACGACTAGTTTTCTATGCTATTAGTCATTGATTTTGGGTTCCCATGTCATCCGAACGTTTCGGGAACCCCGGGGTACGGTTATGGGGAACTCGTCAATACTTGCAGTTTTGGCCTATTCTGGCGAGTTTTGTATGCTATTACACAATCATTTTGGTTCCCGCTGCGATCCGAGCGTTTTGGGAACCCCGGGGTCCGGTTACGGGGAACTCGTCAAAACTCGCAGTTTTAGCCTATTATTGCGAGGTTTGTATGTTATTAGTCACTGACTTTGGGTCCTCCTGCGATCCGAACATTTCGGGAACCCCGGGGTTCGGTTACGGAGAACTCGTCAAAACCCGCAATTTTGGCCTATTACGACCAGTTTTCTATGCTATTAGTTACTGATTTTGGGTCCCGGTGTGATCTGAACGTTTCGGGAACCCCTGGGCCCGGTTACGGGGAACTCGTCAAAACTCGCAGTTTTGGCCTATTCTAGCGAGTTTTTATGCTATCAGACACTAATTTTGGGTCCCGATGTGATCCGAATGTTTCGGGAACCCGTGGGTCCGGTTACGGTGAACTCGTAAAAACTCGTAGTTTTGCCAATTTCGGCCAGTTTTGTATGCTATTAGTCACTGACTTTGGGTCCTGCTGCGATCGGAACTTTTTTGGAACCCCGGGGTCCGGTTACGGGGAACTCGTGAAAACTCGCAGTTTTAGCCTATTCTCGCCAGGTTTGTATGCTATTAGTCACTAATTTTTGGTCCTGCTGCGATTCTAACGTTTCATGAAGCCGGGGTCCGGTTACGGAGAACTCGTCAAAACCCGCAGTTTTGGCCTATTCTGGTGAGTTTTGTATGCTATTACACACTCATTTTGGTTCCCGCTGCGATCCGAGCGTTTCGGGAACCCCGGGGTCCGGTTACGGGGAACTCGTCAAAACTCGTAGTTTTAGCCTATTATCGCTAGGTTTGTATGCTATTAGTCACTGACTTTGGGTCCTCCTGCGATCCGAACGTTTCGGGAACCCCGGGGTTCGGTTACGGAGAACTCGTCAAAACCCGCAATTTTGGCCTATTACGACCAGTTTTCTACGCTATTAGTCACTCATTTTGGGTCCCGCTGTGATCCGAACATTTTGGGAACACCTGGGCCCGGTTATGGGGAACTCATCGAATCTCGCAATTTTGGCCTATTCCGACTAGTTTTGTATGGTATTAGACACTAATTTTGGGTCCCGATGTGATCCGAATGTTTCGGGAGCCCTTGGGTCCGGTTACGGGGAACTCGTAAAAACTCGTAGTTTTGCCAATTTCGGCAAGTTTTGTATGCTATTAGTCACTGATTTTGGGTCCTGCTGCGATCTGAACTTTTTTGGGAACCCCGGGCTCCGGTTACGGGGAACTCGTCAAAACTCGCAGTTTTAGCCTTTTCTCGCCAGGTTTGTATGCTATTAGTTACTAATATTGGGTCCTGCTGCGATTCTAACGTTTCGGGAAGCCGGGGTCCGGTTCCGGAGAACTCGTCAAAACCCGCACTTTTGGCCTATTACGACTAGTTTTCTATCCTATTAGTCATTGATTTTGGGTCCCCATGCCATCCGAACGTTTCGGGAACCCCGGGGTACGGTTATGGGGAACTCGTCAAGACTTGGAGTTTTGGCCTATTCTGGCGAGTTTTGTATGCTATTACACAATCATTTTGGTTCCCGCTGCGGTTCGAGCGTTTCGGGAACCCCGGGGGTCCGGTTACGGGGAGCTCGTCAAAACTCGCAGTTTTAGCCTATTATTGCCAGGTTTGTATGCTATTAGTCAGTGACTTTGGGTCCTCCTGCGATCCGAACATTTCGGGAACCCCGGGGTTCGGTTACGGAGAACTCGTCAGAACCCGCAATTTTTGCCTATTACGACCAGTTTTCTATGCTATTACTCACTGACTTTGGGTCCCGGTGTGATCTGAACGTTTCGGGAACCCCTGGGCCTGGTTACGGGGAACTCTTCAAAATTCGCAGTTTTGGCCTATTCTGGCGAGTTTTGTATGCTATTAGACACTAATTTTGGGTCCCCATGTGATCCGAATGTTTCGGGAACCCATGGGTCCGGTTACGGGGAACTCGTAAAAACTCGTAGTTTTGCCAATTTCGGCCAGTTTTGTATGCTATTAGTCACTGACTTTGGGTCCAGCTGCGATCGGAACTTTTTTGGAACCCCGGGCTCCGGTTACGGGGAACTCGTCAAAACTCGCAGTTTTAGCATATTCTCGCCAGGTTTGTATGCTATTAGTTACTAATATTGGGTCCTGCTGCGATGCTAACGTTTCGGGAAGCCGGGGTCCGGTTACGGAGAACTCGTCAAAACCAACACTTTTGGCCTATTACGACTAGTTTTCTATGCTATTAGTCATTGATTTTGGGTCCCCATGTCATCCGAACGTTTCGGGAACCCTAGGGTACGGTTATGGGGAACTCGTCAATACTTGCAGTTTTGGCCTATTCTGGCGAGTTTTGCATGCTATTACACAATCATTTTGGTTCCCGCTGCGGTCTGAGCGTTTCGGGAACCCCGGGGTCCGGTTACGGGGAGCTCGTCAAAACTCGCAGTTTTAGCCTATTATTGCGAGGTTTGTATGTTTATAGTCACTGACTTTGGGTCCTCCTGCGATCCAAACATTTCGAGAACCCCGGGTTCGGTTACGGAGAACTCGTCAAAACCCGCAATTTTGGCCTATTACGACCAGTTTTCTATGCTATTAGTAACTGATTTTGGGTCCCGGTGTGATCTGAACGTTTCGGGAACCCCTGGGCCCGGTTACGGGGAACTCGTCAAAACTCGCAGTTTTGGCCTATTCCAGCGAGTTTTGTATGCTATTAGACACTAATTTTGGGTCCCGATGTGATCCGAATATTTCGGGAACCCGTGGGTCCGGTTACGGGGAACTCGTAAAAACTCGTAGTTTTGCCAATTTCGGCCAGTTTTGTATGCTATTAGTCACTGACTTTGGGTCTTGCTGCGATCGGAACTTTTTTGGAACCCCGGGGTCTGGTTATGGGGAACTCGTGAAAACTCGCAGTTTTAGCCTATTCTCGCGAGGTTTGTATGCTATTATTCACTAATTTTGGGTCCTGCTGCGATTCTAATGTTTCGGGAAGCCGGGGTCCGGTTAGAGAGAACTCGTCAAAACCCGCACTTTTGGCCTATTACGACTAGTTTTCTATGCTATTAGTCATTGATTTTGGGTCCCCATGCCATCCGAACGTTTCGTGAACCCCGGGGTACGGTTATGGGGAACTCGTCAAGACTTGCAGTTTTGGCCTATTCTGGCGAGTTTTGTATGCTATTACACACTCATTTTGGTTCCCGCTGCGATCCGAGCGTTTTGGGAACCCCGGGGTCCGGTTACGGGGAACTCGTCAAAACTCACAGTTTTAGCCTATTATTGCCAGGTTTGTATGCTATTAGTCACTGACTTTGGGTCCTCCTGCGATCCGAACGTTTCGGGAACCCCGGGGTTCGATTACGGAGAACTCGTCAAAACCAGCAATTTTTGCCTATTATGACCAGTTTTCCATGCTATTAGTCACTGATTATGGGTCCTGGTGTGATCTGAACGTTTCGGGAACCCCTGGGCCTGGTTACGGGGAACTCGTCAAAATTCGCAGTTTTGGCCTATTCTGGCGAGTTTTGTATGCTATTAGACACTAATTTTGGGTCCCGATGTGATCCGAATGTTTCGGGAACCCGTGGGTCCGGTTACGGGGATCTCGTAAAAACTCGTAGTTTGCCAATTTCGGCCAGTTTTGTATGCTATTAGTCACTGACTTAGGGTCCTGCTGCGATCGGAACTTTTTTGGAACCCCGGGGTCCGGTTACGGGGAACTCGTGAAAACTCGCAGTTTAAGCCTATTCTCGCCAGGTTTGTATGCTATTAGTCATTAATTTTGGGTCCTGCTGCGATTCTAACGTTTCGGGAAGCCGGGGTCCGGTTACGGAGAACCCGTCAAAACCCACAGTTTTGGCCTATTACGACTAGTTTTCTATGCTATTAGTCATTGATTTTGGGTCCCCATGCCATCCGAACGTTTCGGGAACCCCGGGGTACGGTTATGGGGAACTCGTCAAGACTTGCAGTTTTGGCCTATTCTGGCGAGTTTTGTATGCTATTACACACTCATTTTGGTTCCCGCTGCGATCCGAGCGATTCGGGAA
Source organism: Hordeum vulgare subsp. vulgare (assembly GCF_904849725.1). Lineage (NCBI taxonomy): Eukaryota > Viridiplantae > Streptophyta > Magnoliopsida > Poales > Poaceae > Hordeum > Hordeum vulgare. Next base: position 8,900,022 of record NC_058523.1, on the reverse strand, counting down.
CCCCGGGGTCCGGTTACGGGGAACTCGTTAAAACTCGGAGTGTTAGCCTATTATCGCCAGGTTTGTATGCTATTAGTCACTGACGTTGGGTCCTCCTGCGATCCGAACGTTTCGGGAACCCCGGGGTTCGGTTACGGAGAACTCGTCAAAACCTGCAATTTTGGCCTATTACGACCAGTTTTCTACGCTATTAGTCACTCATTTTGGGTCCCGCTGTGATCCGAACATTTTGGGAACACCTGGGCCCGGTTATGGGGAACTCATCAAATCTCGCAATTTTGGCCTATTCCGACTAGTTTTGTATGGTATTAGACACTAATTTTGGGTCCCGATGTGATCCGAATGTTTCGGGAGCCCTTGGGTCCGGTTACGGGGAACTCGTAAAAACTCGTAGGTTTGCCAATTTCGGGTAGTTTTGTATGCTATTAGTCACTGATTTTGGGTCCTGCTGCGATCTGAACTTTTTTGGGAACCCCGGGTTCCGGTTACTGGGAACTCGTCAAAACTCGCAGTTTTAGCCTTTTCTCGCCAGGTTTGTATGCTATTAGTTACTAATATTGGGTCCTGCTGCGATTCTAACGTTTCGGGAAGCCGGGGTCCGGTTACGGAGAACTCGTCAAAACCCGCACTTTTGGCCTATTACGACTAGTTTTCTATGCTATTAGTCATTGATTTTGGGTCCCCATGCCATCCGAACGTTTCGGGAACCCCGGGGTACGGTTATGGGGAACTCGTCAAGACTTGGAGTTTTGGCCTATTCTGGCGAGTTTTGTATGCTATTACACAATCATTTTGGTTCCCGCTGCGGTCCGAGCGTTTCGGGAACCCCGGGGGTCCGGTTACGGGGAGCTCGTCAAAACTCGCAGTTTTAGCCTATTATTGCCAGGTTTGTATGCTATTAGTCAGTGACTTTGGGTCCTCCTGCGATCCGAACATTTCGGGAACCCCGGGGTTCGGTTACGGAGAACTCGTCAGAACCCGCAATTTTTGCCTATTACGACCAGTTTTCTATGCTATTACTCACTGACTTTGGGTCCCGGTGTGATCTGAACGTTTCGGGAACCCCTGGGCCTGGTTACGGGGAACTCTTCAAAATTCGTAGTTTTGGCCTATTCTGGCGAGTTTTGTATGCTATTAGACACTAATTTTGGGTCCCCATGTGATCCGAATGTTTCGGGAACCCATGGGTCCGGTTACGGGGAACTCGTAAAAACTCGTAGTTTTGCCAATTTCGGCCAGTTTTGTATGCTATTAGTCACTGACTTTGGGTCCAGCTGCGATCGGAACTTTTTTGGAACCCCGGGCTCCGGTTACGGGGAACTCGTCAAAACTCGCAGTTTTAGCATATTCTCGCCAGGTTTGTATGCTATTAGTTACTAATATTGGGTCCTGCTGCGATGCTAACGTTTCGGGAAGCCGGGGTCCGGTTACGGAGAACTCGTCAAAACCAACACTTTTGGCCTATTACGACTAGTTTTCTATGCTATTAGTCATTGATTTTGGGTCCCCATGTCATCCGAACGTTTCGGGAACCCTAGGGTACGGTTATGGGGAACTCGTCAATACTTGCAGTTTTGGCCTATTCTGGCGAGTTTTGCATGCTATTACACAATCATTTTGGTTCCCGCTGCGGTCTGAGCGTTTCGGGAACCCCGGGGTCCGGTTACGGGGAGCTCGTCAAAACTCGCAGTTTTAGCCTATTATTGCGAGGTTTGTATGTTTATAGTCACTGACTTTGGGTCCTCCTGCGATCCAAACATTTCGAGAACCCCGGGGTTCGGTTACGGAGAACTCGTCAAAACCCGCAATTTTGGCCTATTACGACCAGTTTTCTATGCTATTAGTAACTGATTTTGGGTCCCGGTGTGATCTGAACGTTTCGGGAACCCCTGGGCCCGGTTACGGGGAACTCGTCAAAACTCGCAGTTTTGGCCTATTCCAGCGAGTTTTGTATGCTATTAGACACTAATTTTGGGTCCCGATGTGATCCGAATATTTCGGGAACCCGTGGGTCCGGTTACGGGGAACTCGTAAAAACTCGTAGTTTTGCCAATTTCGGCCAGTTTTGTATGCTATTAGTCACTGACTTTGGGTCTTGCTGCGATCGGAACTTTTTTGGAACCCCGGGGTCTGGTTATGGGGAACTCGTGAAAACTCGCAGTTTTAGCCTATTCTCGCGAGGTTTGTATGCTATTATTCACTAATTTTGGGTCCTGCTGCGATTCTAATGTTTCGGGAAGCCGGGGTCCGGTTAGAGAGAACTCGTCAAAACCCGCACTTTTGGCCTATTACGACTAGTTTTCTATGCTATTAGTCATTGATTTTGGGTCCCCATGCCATCCGAACGTTTCGTGAACCCCGGGGTACGGTTATGGGGAACTCGTCAAGACTTGCAGTTTTGGCCTATTCTGGCGAGTTTTGTATGCTATTACACACTCATTTTGGTTCCCGCTGCGATTCGAGCGTTTTGGGAACCCCGGGGTCCGGTTACGGGGAACTCGTCAAAACTCACAGTTTTAGCCTATTATTGCCAGGTTTGTATGCTATTAGTCACTGACTTTGGGTCCTCCTGCGATCCGAACGTTTCGGGAACCCCGGGGTTCGATTACGGAGAACTCGTCAAAACCCGCAATTTTTGCCTATTATGACCAGTTTTCCATGCTATTAGTCACTGATTATGGGTCCTGGTGTGATCTGAATGTTTCGGGAACCCCTGGGCCTGGTTACGGGGAACTCGTCAAAATTCGCAGTTTTGGCCTATTCTAGCGAGTTTTGTATGCTATTAGACACTAATTTTGGGTCCCGATGTGATCCGAATGTTTCGGGAACCCGTGGGTCCGGTTACGGGGATCTCGTAAAAACTCGTAGTTTTGCCAATTTCGGCCAGTTTTGTATGCTATTAGTCACTGACTTAGGGTCCTGCTGCGATCGGAACTTTTTTGGAACCCCGGGGTCCGGTTACGGGGAACTCGTGAAAACTCGCAGTTTGAGCCTATTCTCGCCAGGTTTGTATGCTATTAGTCATTAATTTTGGGTCCTGCTGCGATTCTAACGTTTCGGGAAGCCGGGGTCCGGTTACGGAGAACCCGTCAAAACCCACAGTTTTGGCCTATTACGACTAGTTTTCTATGCTATTAGTCATTGATTTTGGGTCCCCATGCCATCCGAACATTTCGTGAACCCCGGGGTACGGTTATGGGGAACTCGTCAAGACTTGCAGTTTTGGCCTATTCTGGCGAGTTTTGTATGCTATTACACACTCATTTTGGTTCCCGCTGCGATCCGAGCGATTCGGGAACCCCGGGGTCCGGTTACGGGGAACTCGTTAAAACTCGGAGTGTTAGCCTATTATCGCCAGGTTTGTATGCTATTAGTCACTGACGTTGGGTCCTCCTGCGATCCGAACGTTTCGGGAACCCCGGGGTTCGGTTACGGAGAACTCGTCAAAACCCGCAATTTTGGCCTATTACGACCAGTTTTCTACGCTATTAGTCACTCATTTTGGGTCCCGCTGTGATCCGAACATTTTGGGAACACCTGGGCCCGGTTATGGGGAACTCATCAAATCTCGCAATTTTGGCCTATTCCGACTAGTTTTGTATGGTATTAGACACTAATTTTGGGTCCCGATGTGATCCGAATGTTTCGGGAGCCCTTGGGTCCGGTTACGGGGAACTCGTAAAAACTCGTAGGTTTGCCAATTTCGGCCAGTTTTGTATGCTATTAGTCACTGATTTTGGGTCCTGCTGCGATCTGAACTTTTTTGGGAACCCCGGGTTCCGGTTACGGGGAACTAGTCAAAACTCGCAGTTTTAGCCTTTTCTCGCCAGGTTTGTATGCTATTAGTTACTAATATTGGGTCCTGCTGCGATTCTAACGTTTCGGGTAGCCGGGGTCCGGTTACGGAGAACTCGTCCAAACCCGCACTTTTGGCCTATTACGACTAGTTTTCTATGCTATTAGTCATTGATTTTGGGTCCCCATGCCATCCGAACGTTTCGGGAACCCCGGGGTACGGTTATGGGGAACTCGTCAAGACTTGCAGTTTTGGCCTATTCTGGCGAGTTTTTTATGCTAGTACACAATCATTTTGGTTCCCGCTGCGGTCCGAGCGTTTCGGGAACCCCGGGGTCCGGTTACGGGGAACTCGTCAAAACTCGCAGTTTTAGCCTATTATTGCCAGGTTTGTATGCTATTAGTCACTGACTTTGGGTCCTCCTGCGATCCGAACATTTCGGGAACCCCGGGGTTCGGTTACAGAGAACTCGTCAGAACCCGCAATTTTTGCCTATTACGACCAGTTTTCTATGCTATTAGTCACTGACTTTGGGTCCCGGTGTGATCTGAACATTTCGGGAACCCCTGGGCCTGGTTACGGGGAACTCGTCAAAATTCGCAGTTTTGGCCTATTCTGGCGAGTTTTGTATGCTATTAGACACTAATTTTGGGTCCCCATGTGATCCGAATGTTTCGGGAACCCATGGGTCCGGTTACGGGGAACTCGTAAAAACTCGTAGTTTTGCCAATTTCGGCCAGTTTTGTATGCTATTAGTCATTGACTTTGGGTCTAGCTGCGATCGGAACTTTTTTGGAACCCCGGGGTCCGGTTACGAGGAACTCATCAAAACTCGCAGTTTTAGCCTATTCTCGTCAGGTTTGTATGCTATTAGTCACTAATATTGGGTCCTGCTGCGATTCTAACGTTTTGGGAAGCCGGGGTCCGGTTAGAGAGAACTCGTCAAAACCCGCACTTTTGGCCTATTACGACTAGTTTTCTATGCTATTAGTCATTGATTTTGGGTCCCCATGCCATCCGAACGTTTCGTGAACCCCGGGGTACGGTTATGGGGAACTCGTCAAGACTTGCAGTTTTGGCCTATTCTGGCGAGTTTTGTATGCTATTACACACTCATTTTGGTTCCCGCTGCGATCCGAGCGTTTCGGGAACCCCGGGGTCCGGTTACGGGGAACTCGTCAAAACTCGCAGTTTTAGCCTATTATTGCCAGGTTTGTATGCTATTAGTCACTGACTTTGGGTCCTCCTGCGATCCGAACATTTCGGGAACCCCGGCTTTCGGTTACGGAGAACTCGTCAGAACCCGCAATTTTTGCCTATTACGACCAGTTTTCTATGCTATTAGTCACTGATTTTGGGTCCCGGTGTGATCTGAACGTTTCGGGAACCCCTGGGCCTGGTTAAGGGGAACTCGTCAAAATTCGCAGTTTTGGCCTATTCTGGCGAGTTCTGTATGCTATTAGACACTAATTTTGGGTCCCGATGTGATCCGAATGTTTCGGAAACCCATGGGTCCGGTTACGGGGAACTCGTAAAAACTCGTAGTTTTGCCAATTTCGGCCAGTTTTGTATGCTATTAGTCACTGACTTTGGGTCCAGCTGCGATCGGAACTTTTTTGGAACCCCGGGGTCCGGTTACGGGGAACTCATCAAAACTTGCAGTTTTAGTCTATTCTCGTCAGGTTTGTATGCTATTAGTCACTAATATTGGGTCCTGCTGCGATTCTAACGTTTCGGGAAGCTGGGGTCCGGTTACGGAGAACTCGTCAAAACCCGCACTTTTGGCCTATTACGACTAGTTTTCTATGCTATTAGTCATTGATTTTGGGTCCCCATGCCATCCGAACGTTTCGGGAACCCCGGGGTACGGTTATGGGGAACTCGTCAAGACTTGACTTTTGGCCTATTTTGGCGAGTTTTGTATGCTATTACACACTCATTTTGGTTCCCGCTGCGATCCGAGCGTTTCGAGAACCCCGAGGTCCGGTTACGGGGAACTCGTCAAAACTCAGAGTTTTAGCCTATTATCGCCAGGTTTGTATGCTATTAGTCACTGACTTTGGGTCCTCCTGCGATCCGAACGTTTCGGGAACCCCGTAGTTCGGTTACGGAGAACTCGTCAAAACCCGCAATTTTGGCCTATTACGACCGGTTTTCTACGCTATTAGTCAGTGATTTTGGGTCCTGGTGTGATGTGAACGTTTCGGGAACCCCTAGGCCCGATTACGGGGAACTCGTCAAAACTCGCTGTTTTGGCCTATTCTGGCGAGTTTTGTATGCTATTAGACACTAATTTTGGGTCCCGATGTGATCCGAATGTTTCGGGAACCCGTGGGTCCGGTTACGGGGAACTCGTAAAAACTCGTAGTTTTGCCAATTTCGGCCAGTTTTGTATCCTATTAGTCACTGACTTTGGGTCCTGCAGCGATCGGAACTTTTTTGGAACCCCGGGGTCCGGTTACGGGGAACTTGTCAAAACTCGCAGTTTTAGCCTATTCTCGCGAGTTTTGTATGCTATTAGTCACTAATTTTGGGTCCTGCTGCGATTCTAACGTTTCGGGAAGCCGGGGTCCGGTTACGGAGAACTCGTCAAAACCCGTAGTTTTGGCCTATTACGACTAGGTTTCCATGCTATTAGTCATTGATTTTGGGTCCCCATGCCATCCGAACGTTTAGGGAACCCCGGGGTACTGTTATGGGGAACTCTTCAAGACTTGCTGTTTTGGCCTATTCTGGCGAGTTTTGTATGCTATTACACAATCATTTTGGTTCCCCCTGCGATCCGAGCGTTTCGGGAACCCCGGGGTCCGGTTTCGGGGAACCCGTCAAAACTCGCAGTTTTAGCCTATTATCGCTAGGTTTGTATGCCATTAGTCACTGACTTTGGGTCCTCCTGCGATCCGAACATTTCGGGAATCCCGGGGTTTGGTTACGGAGAACTCGTCAAAACCCGCAATTTTGGCCTATTACGACCAGTTTTCTATGCTATTAGTCACTGATTTTGGGTCCCGGTGTGATGTGAACGTTTCGGGAACCCCTGGGCCCGGTTACGGGGAATTCATCAAAACTCGCAGTTTTGGCCTATTCTGGCGAGTTTTGTATGCTATTAGACACTAATTTTGGGTCCCGATGTGATCCGAATGTTTCGGGAACCCGTGTGTCCGGTTACGGGGAACTCGTAAAAACTCGTAGTTTTGCCAATTTCGGCCAGTTTTGTATGCTATTAGTCACTGACTTTGGGTCCTGCTGCAATCGGAATTTTTTTGGAACCCCGGGGTCCGGTTACGGGGAACTTGTCAAAACTCGCAGTTACGATGATCTCGGCCTTCTTGATCCAGCAAGAGAGACGGAGAGGTAGATGAGTTCTCCGGCAGCGTGACGGCGCTCCGGAGGTTGGTGGTAATCTATCCCAGCAGGGCTCCGCCCGAGCTCCGTAGAAATACGATCTAGAGGAAAAACCGTGGAGGTATGTGGTCGGGCTGCCGTGGCAAAGTTGTCCCAAATCAGCCCTAATACCTCAGTATATATAGGAGGGAGGGGGAGGGACCTGCCTTATGGCTCAAGAGAGCCACAAGGGGTCGGCCGAAGCAAGGGGAGGAGTCCTCCTCCTCCAATCCTAGTCCAACTAGGATTGGAAGGTGGAGTCCTTCTCCTCCTTCCCACTTCCCTTTTTTTCCTTTTTCCTTTGATTCCTACGCATAGGGCCTCTTGGGCTGTCCCACCAGCCCACTAAGGGCTGGTGCGGCACCCCTATAGCCTATGGGCTTCCCCCGGGTGGGCTGGCCCCCCCCCGGTGAACATCCGGAACCCATTCGTCACTCCCGGTACATTCCCGGTAATGTCCGAAAACTTTCCAGTAATCAAATGAGGTCATCCTATATATCAATATTCGTTTCCGGACCGTTTCGGAAACCCTCGTGAAGTCTGTGATCTCATCCGGGACTCCGAACAACATTCGGTAACCAACCATATAACTCAAATACGCATAAAACATTGCCGAACCTTAAGTGTGCAGACCCTGCGGGTTCGAGAACTATGTAGACATGACCCGAGAGACTCATCAGTCAATACCAATAGCGGGAACTGGATGCCCATATTGGATCCTACATATTCTCCGAAGATCTTATCGGTTGAACCTCAGTGTCAAGGATTCATATAATCCCGTATGTCATTCCCTTTGTCCTTCGGTATGTTACTTGCCCGAGATTCGACCGTCGGTATCCGCACCTATTTCAATCTCGTTTACCGGCAAGTCTCTTTACTCGTTCCGTAATACAAGATCCCGAGACTTACACTAAGTCACATTTCTTGCAAGGCTTGTGTTTGATGTTGTATTACCGAGTGGGTCCCGAGATACCTCTCCGTCACACGGAGTGACAAATCCCAGCCTTGATCCATACTAAGTCAACGGACACCTTCGGAGATACCTGTAGAGCATCTTTATAGTCACCCAATTACGTTGTGACATTTGATACACACAAGGTATTCCTCCGGTGCCAGTGAGTTATATGATCTCATGGTCATAGGAATAAATACTTGACACGCAGAAAAACTGTAGCAACAAAATGACATGATCAACATGCTACGTTCATTAGTTTGGGTCTAGTCCATCACATGATTCTCCTAATGATGTGATCCCATTATCAAGTGCCAACACTTGCCTATGGTCAGGAAACCTTGACCATATTTGATCAACGAGCTAGTCAACTAGAGGCTTACTAGGGACAGTGTTTTGTCTATGCATCCACACTAGTATCGTGTTTCCATTCATTACAATTATAGCATGGATAATAAACGATTATCATGAACAAAGAAATATAATAATAACTAATTTATTATTGCCTCTAGGGCATATTTCCAACAATTAGTCACTGATTTTGGGTCCTGCTGCGATCCAAATGTTTTTGGAACCCCGGGGTCCGGTTATGGGGAACTCGTCGAAACTCGCAGTTTTAGCCTATTCTCGCCAGATTTGTATGCTATTAGTCACTAATTTTGGGTCCTCCTGCGATTCTAACGTTTCGGGAAGCCGGGGTCCGGTTACGGAGAACTCGTCAAAACCCGCAGTTTTGGCCTATTACGACTAGTTTTCTATGCTATTAGTCATTGATTTTGGGTCCCCATGCCATCCGAACGTTTCGGGAACCCCGGGGTATGGTCATGGGGAACTCGTCAAGACTTGTAATTTTGGCCTATTCTGGCGAGTTTTGTATGCTATTACACACACATTTTGGTTCCCGTTGCGATCCGAACGTTTCGGGAACCCCGGGATCCGGTTACGGGGAACTCGTCAAAACTCGTAGTTTTAGCCTATTATCGCAAGGTTTGTATGCTATTAGTCACTGATTTTGGGTCCTCCTGCGATCCGAACATTTTAGGAACCCCGGGGTTCGGGACGACCAGTTTTCTATGCTATTAGTAACTGATTTGGTGTCCCGATGTGATCAGAATGTTTCGGGAACCCGTGGGTCCGGTTACGGGGAACTCATAAAACTCGAAGTTTTGGCCTATTACGACCAGTTTTCTATGCTATTAGTCATTGATTTTGGGTCCCGGTGTGATCTGAACGTTTCGGGAATCCCTGTGCCCGATTACGTGGAACTCGTCAAAACTTACAGTTTTGGCCTATTCTGGTGAGTTTTGTATGCTATTAGTCACTGATTTTGGGTCATGCTGCGATCCAAACGTATTGGGAACCCCGGGGTCCGGTTGCAGGGAACTCATCAAAACTCGCAGCTTTGGCCTATTACGGACAGTTTTGTATGCTATTAGTCACTGATTTTGGGTCCCACTGTGATCCGAACGTTTCGGGAACCCCTGGGTCCGGTTACGGGGAACTCATCTAATCTCGCAATTTTGGCCTATTCCGGCAAGTTTTGCATGCTATCACACACTAATTTTGGGTCCCGATGTGATCCGGATGTTTCGGGAACCCTTGGGTCCGGTTACGGGGAACTCGTAAAAACTAGCAGTTTTGCCAATTTCGGCTAGTTTTGCATGCTATTAGTCACTGAATTTGGGTCCTGCTGCGATCCGAACGTTTTGGGAACCCCGGGGTCCGGTTACGAGGAACTCGTAAAAACTCGCAGTTTTAGCCTATTCTCGCCAAGTTTGTATGCTATTAGTCACAGATTTTGAGTCCTCGTGCAATTCGAACGTTTCGGGAACCCTGGGGTCCGGTTAGAGAACTCGTCAAAACCCGGAGTTTTGGCCTATAACAACAAGTTTTCTATGCTATTAGTCATTGATTTTGGGTCAACATGCCATCCGAACGTTTCGGGAACCCCGGGGACCGGTTATGGGGAACTCGTCAAAACTTGCAGTTTTGGCCTATTTTGGCGAGTTTTGTATGCTATTACACACTCATTTTGGTACCCGCTGCGATCCGGATGTTTCGGGAACCCTGGGGTCCGGTTACGGAGAACTCGTCAAGACTCCCGTTTTGGTCTATTCTGGCCAGTTTTGTATACTATTACTCACTTATTTTGGGTCTCCCTGCGATCCGAACGTTTCGGGAACCCCGGGGTCCGGTTACGGGGAACTCGTCAAAACTCGTAGTTTTAGCCTATTCTCGCTAGGTTTGTATGCTATTAGTCACTAATTTTGGGTCCGGTTACGGAGAACTCATCAAAACCCACAGTTTTGGCCTATTGCAACCAGTTTTCTATGCTATTAGTCACTGATTTTGGGTGCCGGTGTAATCCGAACGTTTCAAGAACCCCCGGGCGTGGTTACGGGGAACTCGTCAAAACTCGCAGTTTTGGCCTAAACTAGTGAGTTTTGTATGCTATTAGTCACTGGTTTTGGGTCCTGCAGCGATCCAAAAAATTTGCGAACCCCGGGGTCTTGTTACGAGGAACTCATCAAACCTCGCAGCTTTGGCCTATTCTGGCCAATTTTGTATGCTGTTAGTCACTGATTTTGGGTCCCGCTGTGATCCGAACATTTCGGGAACCCAGGGTTCGGTTACGGGGAACTCATCAAATCTCGCAATTTTGGCCTATTCTGGCCAGTTTTGTATGCTATTAGACATTAATTTTGGGTCCCGATGTGATCCGAATGTTTCGGGAACACGTGGATACGGTTACAGGGAACTCGTAAAAACTCATAGTTTTGGCCTATTCTGGCGAGTTTGGTATGCTATTAGTCACTGATTTTGGATCCCACTACGATCCGAACGTTTCGGGAACCCCGGGGTCCGGTTATGTGGAACTCATCAAAACTCAAGTTTTGGCCTATTCTGGCCAGTTTTGTATGCTATTACTCACTTATTTTGGGTCCCACTGCGATCCGAACGTTTCGGGAACCCTGGGGTCCGCTTACTGGGAACTCTTCAAATCTCGCAATTTTTGCGTATTCCGGCTAGTTTTGTATGCTATTAGTCACTGATTTAGGGTCCTGCTGTGATCCGAACATTTCGGGAACCCCGGGGTCCGGTTACGGGGAACTCATCAAATCTCGCAATTTTGGCCTATTCCACAGCCAGTTTTGTATGCTATTAGACACTAATTTTGGGTCCCGATGTGATCCGAATGTTTTGGGAACCCGTGGGTCCGGTTACGGGGAACTCGTAAAAACTCACAGTTTTGCTAATTTTGGCAGTTTTGTACGCTATTAGTCACTGATTTTGGGTCGTGCTGGGATCTGAACGTTTTTGGAACCCCGGGGTCGAGTTACGGGGAACTCGTCAAAACTCGCAGTTTTGGCCAATACTGGAGAGTTTTGTATGCTATTAGTCACTGGTTTTGGGTCCTGCTATGATCCAAACGTTTAGTGAACCCCGGGGTCCGATTACGTGGAACTCGTCAAAACTTCAGTTGTGGCCTATTCTGGCCAGTTTTGTATGCTATTACTCACTTATTTTTGGTCCCGCCGCGATACAAACGTTTCGGGAACCCCGGGGTCCGGTTACGGGGAACTCATCAAATCTCACAATTTTTGCCTATTCCGTCCAGTTCTATATGCTATTAGTCACTCATTTTGGGTCCGCTGTGATCCGAACATTTTGGGAACCCCGAGATCCGATTATGGGGAACTCATCAAATCTCGCAATTTTGGCCTATTCCGGCCAGTTTTGTATGCTATTAGACACTAATTTTGGGTCCCGATGTGATCCGAATGTTTCGGGAGCCCTTGGGTCCGGTTACGAGGAACTCGTAAAAACTCGTAGTTTTGCCAATTTCGGCCAGTTTTGTATGCTATTAGTCACTGACTTTGGGTCCTGCTGCGATCGGAACTTTTTTGGAACCCCGGGGTCCGGTTACGGGGAACTCGTCAAAACTCGCAGTTTTAGCCTATTCTCGCTAGGTTTGTATGCTATTAGTCACTAATTTTGGGTCCTGCTGCGATTCTAACGTTTCGGGAAGCCGGGGTCCGGTTAGAGAGAACTCGTCAAAACCCGCAGTTTTGGCCTATTACGACTAGTTTTCTATGCTATTAGTCATTGATTTTGGCTCCCCATGTCATCCGAAGGTTTGGGGAACCCCGGGGTACGGTTATGGGGAACTCGTCAAGACTTGCAGTTTTGGCCTATTCTGGCGAGTTTTGTATGCTATTACACACTCATTTTGGGCCCCGCTGCGATCCGAGCATTTCCTGAACCCCGGGGTCCGGTTACGGGGAACTCGTCAAAACTCGCAGTTTTAGCCTATTATCGCGAGGTTTGTATGTTATTAGTCACTGACTTTGGGTCCTCCTGCGATCCGAATGTTTCGGGAACCCCGGGGTCCGGTTACGGGGAACTCTTCAAATCTCGCAATTTTTGCCTATTCCGGCCAGTTTTCTACGCTATTAGTCACTCATTTTTGGGTCCCGCTGTGATCCGAACATTTCGAGAACCCTTGGGCCCGGTTATGGGGAACTCATCAAATCTCGCAATTTTGGCCTATTCCGGCCAGTTTTGTATGCTATTAGACACTAATTTTGGGTCCCGATGTGATCCGAATGTTTCAGGAGCCCTTGGGTCCGGTTACGGGGAACTCGTAAAAACTCGTAGTTTTGCCAATTTCGGCCAGTTTTGTATGCTATTAGTCACTGACTTTGGGTCCCGCTGCGATCGGAACTTTTTTGGAACCCCGGGGTCCGGTTACGGGGAACTCGTCAAAACTCGCAGTTTTAGCCTATTCTCGCTAGGTTTGTATGCTATTAGTCACTAATTTTGGGTCCTGCTGCGATTCTAACGTTTCGGGAAGCCGGGGTCCGGTTACAGAGAACTCGTCAAAACCCACAGTTTTGGCCTATTACGACTAGTTTTCTATGCTATTAGTCATTGATTTTGGGTCCCCATGCCATCCGAACGTTCCTCGAACCCCGGGGTACGGTTATGGGGAACTCGTCAAGACTTGCAGTTTTGGCCTATTCTGGTGAGTTTTGTATGCTATTACACACTCATTTTGGTTCCCGCTGCGATCCGAGCGTTACGGGAACCCCGGGGTCCGGTTACGGGGAACTCGTCAAAACTCGCAGTTTTAGCCTATTATTGCCAGGTTTCCATGCTATTAGTCACTGATTTTGGGTCCTGGTGTGATCTGAACGTTACGGGAACCCCGGGGTCCGGTTACGGAGAACTCGTCAGAACCCGCAATTTTTGCCTATTACGACCAGTTTTCCATGCTATTAGTCACTGATTTTGGGTCCTGGTGTGATCTGAACGTTTCGGGAACCCCTGGGCCTGGTTACGGGGAACTCGTCAAAATTCGCAGTTTTGGCCTATTCTGGCGAGTTTTGTATGCTATTAGACACTAATTTTGGGTCTCGATGTGATCCGAATGTTTCGGGAACCCGTGGGTCCGGTTACGGGGAACTCGTAAAAACTCGTAGTTTTGCCAATTTCGGCCAATTTTGTATGCTATTAGTCACTGACTTAGGGTCCTGCTGCGATCGGAACTTTTTGGGAACCCCGGGGTCCGGTTACGGGGAACTCGTGAAAACTCGCAGTTTTAACCTATTCTCGCCAGGTTTGTATGCTATTAGTCACTAATTTTGGGTCCTGCTGTGATTCTAACGTTTCGGGAAGCCGGGGTCCGCTTACGGAGAACTCGTCAAAACCCACAGTTTTGGCCTATTACGACTAGTTTTATATGCTATTAGTCATTGATTTTGGGTCCCCATGCCATCCGAACGTTTCGGGAACCCCGGGGTACGGTTATGGGGAACTCGTCAAGACTTGACTTTTGGCCTATTTTGGCGATTTTTGTATGCTATTACACACTCATTTTGGTTCCCGCTGCGATCCGAGCGTTTCGGGAACCCCGGGGTCCGGTTACGGGGAACTCGTCAAAACTCGCACTGTTAGCCTATTATCGCCAGGTTTGTATGCTATTAGTCACTGACTTTGGGTCCTCCTGCGATCCGAACGTTTCGGGAACCCCGGGGTTCGGTTAAGGTGAACTCGTCAAAACCCGCAATTTTGGCCTATTACGACCAGTTTTCTACGCTATTAGTCACTGATTTTGGGTCCTGGTGTGATGTGAACGTTTCGGGAACCCCTGGGCCCGGTTACGGAGAACTCGTCAAAACTCGCTGTTTTGGCCTATTCTGGCGAGTTTTGTATGCTATTAGACACTAATTTTGGGTCCCGATGTGATCCGAATGTTTCGGGAACCCGTGGGTCCGGTTACGGGGAACTCGTAAAAACTCGTAGTTTTGCCAATTTCGGCCAGTTTTGTATGCTATTAGTCACTGACTTAGGGTCCTGCTGCGATCGGAACTTTTTGGGAACCCCGGGGTCCGGTTACGGGGAACTCGTGAAAACTTGCAGTTTTAACCTATTCTCGCCAGGTTTGTATGCTATTAGTCACTAATTTTGGGTCCTGCTGTGATTCTAACGTTTCGGGAAGCCGGGGTCTGGTTACGGAGAACTCGTCAAAACCCACAGTTTTGGCCTATTACGACTAGTTTTATATGCTATTAGTCATTCATTTTGGGTCCCCATGCCATCCGAACGTTTCGGGAACCCCGGGGTACGGTTATGGGGAACTCGTCAAGACTTGACTTTTGGCCTATTTTGGCGAGTTTTGTATGCTATTACACACTCATTTTGGTTCCCGCTGCGATCCGAGCGTTTCGGGAACCCCGGGGTCCGGTTACGGGGAACTCGTCAAAACTCGCAGTGTTAGCCTATTATCGCCAGGTTTGTATGCTATTAGTCACTGACTTTGGGTCCTCCTGCGATCCGAACGTTTCGGGAACCCCGGGATTCGGTTAAGGTGAACTCGTCAAAACCCGCAATTTTGGCCTATTACGACCAGTTTTCTACGCTATTAGTCACTGATTTTGGGTCCTGGTGTGATGTGAACGTTTCGGGAACCCCTGGGCCCGGTTACGGAGAACTCGTCAAAACTCGCTGTTTTGGCCTATTCTGGCGAGTTTTGTATGCTATTAGACACTAATTTTGGGTCCCGATGTGATCCGAATGTTTCGGGAACCCGTGGGTCCGGTTACGGGGAACTCGTAAAAACTCGTAGTTTTGCCAATTTCGGCCAGTTTTGTACGCTATTAGTCACTGACTTAGGGTCCTGCTGCGATCGGAACTTTTTGGGAACCCCGGGGTCCGGTTACGGGGAACTCGTGAAAACTTGCAGTTTTAACCTATTCTCGCCAGGTTTGTATGCTATTAGTCACTAATTTTGGGTCCTGCTGTGATTCTAACGTTTCGGGAAGCCGGGGTTTGGTTACGGAGAACTCGTCAAAACCCACAGTTTTGGCCTATTACGACTAGTTTTATATGCTATTAGTCATTGATTTTGGGTCCCCATGCCATCCGAACGTTTCGGGAACCCCGGGGTACGGTTATGGGGAACTCGTCAAGACTTGACTTTTGGCCTATTTTGGCGAGTTTTGTATGCTATTACACACTCATTTTGGTTCCCGCTGCGATCCGAGCGTTTCGGGAACCCCGGGGTCCGGTTACGGGGAACTCGTCAAAACTCGCAGTTTTAGCCTATTATTGCCAGGTTTCCATGCTATTATTCACTGACTTTGGGTCCTCCTGCGATCCGAATGTTTCGGGAACCCCGGGGTTCGGTTACGGAGAACTCGTCAGAACCCTCAATTTTTGCCTATTACGACCAGTTTTCCATGCTATTAGGCAATGATTTTGGGTCCTGGTGTGATCTGAACGTTTCGGGAACCCCTGGGCCTGGTTACGGGGAACTCGTCAAAATTCGCAGTTTTGGCCTATTCTGGCGAGTTTTGTATGCTATTAGACACTAATTTTGGGTCCCGATGTGATCCGAATGTTTCGGGAACCCGTGGGTCCGGTTACGGGGAACTCGTAAAAACTCGTAGTTTTGCCAATTTCGGCCAGTTTTGTATGCTATTAGTCACTACCTTAGGGTCCTGCTGCGATCGGAACTTTTTGGGAACCCCGGGGTCCGGTTACGGGGAACTCGTGAAAACTCGCAGTTTTAACCTATTCTCGCCAGGTTTGTATGCTATTAGTCACTAATTTTGGGTCCTGCTGTGATTCTAACGTTTCGGGAAGCCGGGGTCCGGTTACGGAGAACTCGTCAAAACCCACAGTTTTGGCCCATTACGACTAGTTTTATATGCTATTAGTCATTGATTTTGGGTCCACATGCCAATCGAACGTTTCGGGAACCCCGGGGTACGGTTATGGGGAACACGTCAAGACTTGACTTTTGGCCTATTTTGGCGAGTTTTGTATGCTATTACACACTCATTTTGGTTCCCGCTGGGATCCGAGCGTTTCGGGAACCCCGGGGTCCGGTTACGGGGAACTCGTCAAAACTCGCAGTGTTAGCCTATTATCGCCAGGTTTGTATGCTATTAGTCACTGACTTTGGGTCCTCCTGCGATCCGAACGTTTCGGGAACCCCGGGGTTCGGTTACGGAGAACTCGTCAAAACCCGCAATTTTGTCCTATTACGACCAATTTTCTACGCTATTAGTCACTGATTTTGGGTCCTGGTGTGATGTGAACGTTTCGGGAACCCCTGGGCCCGGTTACGGAGAACTCGTCAAAACTCGCTGTTTTGGCCTATTCTAGCGAGTTTTGTATGCTATTAGACACTAATTTTGGGTCCCGATGTGATCCGAATGTTTCGGGAACCCTTGGGTCCGGTTATGGGGAACTCGTAAAAACTCGCAGTTTTGCCAATTTCGGCCAGTTTTGTATGCTATTAGTCACTGATTTTGTGTCCTGCTGCGATCGGAACTTTAATGGAACCCCGGGGTCCGGTTACGGGGAACTCGTCAAAACTCGCAGTTGTAGCCTATTCTCGCCAGGTTTGTATGCTATTAGTCACTAATTTTGGGTCGTACTGCGATTCTAACATTTCGGGAAGCCGCGGTCCAGTTACGGAGAACTCATCAAAACCCGCAGTTTTGGCCTATTACGACTAGTTTTCCATGCTATTAGTCATTGATTTTGGGTCCCCATGCCATCCGAACGTTTCGGGAACCCCGGGGTACGGTTATGGGGAACTCGTCAAGACTTGCAGTTTTGGCCTATTCTGGCGAGTTTTGTATGCTATTACACACTAATCTTGGTTCCCGCTGCGATCCGTCAAAACTCGCAGTTTTAGCCTATTATCGCCAGGTTTGTATGCTATTAGTCACTGACTTTGGGACCTCCTGCGATCCGAACGTTTCGAGAACCCCGGCGTTCGGTTACGGAGAACTCGTCAAAACCCATAATTTTGGCCTATTACGACCAGTTTTCTACGCTATTAGTCACTGATTTTGGGTCCTGGTGTGATGTGAACGTTTCGGGAACCCCTAGGCCCGGTTACGGGGAACTCGTCAAAACTCGCAGTTTTGGCCTATTCTCGCGAGTTTTGTATGCTATTAGACACTAATTTTTCGTCCCGATGTGATCCGAATGTTTCGGGAACCCATGGGTCCGGTTACGGCGAACTAGTAAAAACTCGCAGTTTTGCCAATTTCGGCCAGTTTTGTATACTATTAGTCACTGACTTTGGGTCCTGCTGCGATCAAACTTTTTTGGGACCCCGGGGCCCGGTTACGGGGAACTCGTCAAAACTCGCAGTTTTGGCCTATTCTGGCGAGTTTTGTATGCTATTAGACACTACTTTTGGGTCCCGATGTGATCCGAATGTTTCTTAACCCGTGGGTCCGGTTACGGGGAACTCGTAAAGACTTGCAGTTTTGCCCTATTCTAGCGAGTTTTGTATGCTATTAGTCACTGATTTTGGGTCCTGCTGCGATCGGAACTTTTTTGGAACCCCGGGGTCCGGTTACGGGGAACTCGTCAAAACTCGCAGTTTTAGTCTATTTTCGCCAGGTTTGTATGCTATTAGTCACTGACTTTGGGTCCTCCTGCGATCCGAACGTTTCGGGAACCCTGGGGTCCGGTTACGGAGAACTCGTCAAAACCCATAATTTTGGCCTATTACGACCAGTTTTCTACGCTATTAGTCACTGATTTTGGGTCCTGGTGTGATGTGAACGTTTCGGGAACCCCTGGGCCCGGTTACGGGGAACTCGTCAAAACTCGCAGTTTTGGCCTATTCTCGCGAGTTTTGTATGCTATTAGACACTGATTTTGGGTCCCGATGTGATCCGAATGTTTCGGGAACCCGTGCGTCCGGTTACGGGGAACTCGTAAAAACTCGTAGGTTTGCCAATTTCTGCCAGTTTTGTATGCTATTAGTCACTGACTTTGGGTCCTACTGCGATCGGAACTTTTTTGGAACCCCGGGGTCCGGTTACGGGGAACTCGTCAAAACTCGCAGTTTTAGCCTATGTTTGCCAGGTTTGTATGCTATTAGTCGCTAATTTTGGGTCCTGCTGCGATTCTAACGTTTCGGGAAGCCGGGGTCCGGTTAAGGAGAACTCGTCAAAACCCGCAGTTTTGGCCTATTACGACTAGTTTTCTATGCTATTAGTCATTGATTTTGGGTCCCCATGCCATCCGAACGTTTCGGGAACCCCGGGGTACGGTTATGGGGAACTCGTCAAGACTTGTAGTTTTGGCCTATTCTGGCGAGTTTTGTATGCTATTACACACTCATTTTGGTTCCCGCTGCGATCCGAGCGTTTCGGGAACCCCGGGGTCCGGTTACGGGGAACTCGTCAAAACTCGCAGTTTTAGCCTATTATCGCCAGGTTTGTATGCTATTAGTCACTGACTTTGGGTCCTCCTGCGATCCGAACGTTTCGGGAACCCCGGGGTTCGGTTACGGAGAACTCGTCAAAACCCGTAATTTTGGCCTATTGCGACCAGTTTTCTACGCTATTAGTCACTGATTTTGGGTCCTGGTGTGATGTGAACGTTTCGGGAACCCCTGGGCCCGGTTACGGGGAACTCGTCAAAACTCGCAGTTTTGGCCTATTCTGGCGAGTTTTGTATGCTATTAGACACTAATTTTGGGTCCCGATGTGATCCGAATGTTTCGGGAACCCGTGGGTCCGGTTACGGGGAACTCGTAAAAACTCGTAGTTTTGCGAATTTCGGCCAGTTTTGTATGCTATTAGTCACTGACTTTGGGTCCTGCTGCGATCGGAACTTTTTTGGATCCCCGGGGTCCGGTTACGGGGAACTCGTCAAAACGCGCAGTTTTAGCCTATTCTCGCCAGGTTTGTATGCTATTAGTCATTGACTTTGGGTCCTCCTGCGATCCGAACGTTTCGGGAACCCGGGGGTTCGGTTACGGAGAACTCGTCAAAACCCGCAATTTTGGCCTATTACGACCAGTTTTCTACGCTATTAGTCACTGATTTTGGGTCCCGGTGTGATCTGAACGTTTCGGGAACACCTGGGCCCGGTTACGGGGAACTCGTCAAAACTCGCAGTTTTGGCCTATTCTGGCGAGTTTTGTATGCTATTAGACACTACTTTTGGGTCCCGATGTGATCCGAATGTTTCGGAACCCGTGGGTCCGGTTACGGGGAACTTGTAAAAACTCGCAGTTTTGCCAATTTCGGCCAGTTTTGTATGCTATTAGTCACTGATTTTGTGTCCTGCTGCGATCGGGACTTTTTTGGAACCCCGGGGTCCGGTTACGGGGAACTCGTCAAAACTCGCAGTTTTAGCCTATTCTCGCCAGGTTTGTATGCTATTACACTAATATTGGGTCCTGATGCGATTCTAACGTTTCGGGAAGCCGGGGTCCGGTTACGGAGAACTCGTCAAAACCCGCACTTTTGGCCTATTACGACTAGTTTTCTATGCTATTAGTCATTGATTTTGGGTCCCCATGCCATCCGAACGTTTCGGGAACCCCGGGGTACGGTTATGGGGAACTCGTCAAGACTTGACTTTTGGCCTATTTTGGCGAGTTTTGTATGCTATTACACACTCATTTTGGTTCCCGCTGCGATCCGAGCATTTCGAGAACCCCGAGGTCCGGTTACGGGGAACTCGTCAGAAGTCGCAGTTTTAGTCTATTGTCGCCAGGTTTGTATGCTATTAGTCACTGACTTTGGGTCCTCCTGCGATCCGAACGCTTCGGGAACCCCGGGGTTCGGTTACGGAGAACTCGTCAAAACCCGCAATTTTTTCCTATTACGACCAGTTTTCTACGCTATTAGTCACTGATTTTGGGTCCCGGTGTGATGTGAACATTTCGGGAACCCCTGGGCCCGGTTACGGGGAACTCGTCAAAACTCGCAGTTTTGGCCTATTCTGGCGAGTTTTGTACACCATGATCTCCATCATCATGATCTCCATCATCGTGTCTCCGTGAAGTCGTCACGCCAACTACTACTATCACTACTACTATAGCTAACCATTAGCAATGAAGTAAAAGTAGTAAGCACATGGCGTTGCATCTCATACAATAAATTAAGACAACTCCTATGGCTCCTGCCGGTTGTCATACCCATCGACATGCAAGTCGTGAAACCTATTACAATAACATGATCATATCATACATCATACATGCAACATCACAACTTTGGCCATATCACATCACATGTCAAACCCTGCAAAAACAAGTTAGACGTCCTCTAATTGTTAATGCAAGTTTTACGTGGCTGATTTGGGTCTCTAGCAAGAACGCCTTCTTACCTACGTGACAGCCACAACGATGATATGCCAAAGCTATTTACACTTCATAAGGACCCTTTTCATCAAATCCAATCCAACTAGAGTAGGAGAGACAAACACCCTCTAGCCACCTTTATGCACGGTGTGCATGTCTGTCGGTGTAACTAGTCTCACGTAAGCGTACGTGTAATGTTGGTCCGGGCCGCTTCATCCCACAATACCGCCGGAAAAGAATAAGACTAGTAGTGGCAAGCAATTGAAAAATCATCGCCCACAACCTTTTGTGTTATGCTCGTGCATAGAATCTACGCATTGAAAACCAGGCTCGGATGCCACTGTTGGGTAACATAGCATAAATTCAAAATTTTCCTACGCCATATTCAGATCTTCCTATGGAGAGACCAGCAACGAGAGAGGGGTGAGTGCATCTTCATACCTTTGAAGATCGCTAAGCGGAAGCGTTGCTAGAACGCGGTTGATGGAGTCGTACTCGCGGCGATTCAGATCGCGGTGTGATTCCGATGTAGTGCCGAACCACGGCACCTCCGTGTTCAACACATGTGCAGCCCGGTGACGTCTCCCGCACCTTGATCCAGCAAGGAGGAGGGAGAGGTTGGGGAAGATATCCGGTAGCACGATAGCGCGGTGTCAATGGAGATACGAGGTCTCCCGGCAGGGCTTCGCCAAGCACCATGGGAGAGGAGGAAGGAGGGGGGCAAGGCTGCGCCGAGGGAGAGGGAAAACCGTGTGCAAAACAGACCCAAAACCCCCACTATATATAGGAGGAGGGAAGGGGATGCCACCCCTAGGGTTCCCACCCTAGGTGGTGCAGCAGCCCCCCCAGATGGGAGGTGCGGCGGCCAGGGCAGGGGGAGGGGGTAGCGCACCCCTAGGTGGGCCTTAGGCCCACCAGCGCCTAGGGTTTCCCCCTTTCTCCACCTCCTGTGCCTTGGGCCTCTTTGTGGGAGGCGCACCAGCCCACTTTGGGCTGGTTGCCCTCCCTCTTTTGGCCCATGCTACCTCTTGGGGCTGGTGGCCCCTCCCGGTGGACCCCCGGGACCATTTCCGATGGTCCCGGTGGTCCCAGTACACTATCAGTGACGCCCGAAACATTTCCGGTGTCCAAAACCATCCATCCTATATATCAATCTTTACCTCCGGACCATGCCCTAGCTCTTCGTGACATCCGGGATCTCATCCGAGACTCCGAACAACTTTCGGTAACCTCATATAAAAATTCCCTATAACCCTAGCGTCATCGAACCTTAAGTGTGTAGACCCTACGGGTTTGGGAGACACGCAGACATGACCGAGACACCTCTTCGGCCAATAACAATCAGCGGGGTCTGGATACCCATGGTGGCTCCCACTTTCTCCATGATGATCTCATCGGATGAACCACGATGTCAAGGATTCAATCAATCCCGTATACAATTCCCTTTGTCTGTCGGTATGGAACTTGCCCGAGATTCGATCGTCGGTATACCTATACCTTGTTCAATCTCGTTACCGGTAAGTCTCTTTACTCGTTTCGTAGCACGTCATCGTGTGACTAACTCCTTAGTCACATTGATCTCATGATGATGTTCTACCGAGTGGGCCCAGAGATACCTCTCCGTCACGCGGAGCGACAAATCCCGATCTCGATTCGTACCTACCCAACAGACACTTTCAGAGGTACCCGTAGTGCAGCTTTATAGTCACCCAGTTACGTTGTGACGTTTGATACACCCAAAGCACTCCTACGGTATCCGGGAGTTGCACAATCTCACGGTCGAAGGAAAAGATACTTGACATTATAAAAGCTTTAGCATACGAACAATACGATCTAGTGTTATGGTTAGGATTGGGTCTTGTCCATCACATCATTCTCCCAATGATGTGATCCCGTCATCAATGACATCTAATGCCCATGACCAGGAAACCATGATCATCTATTGATTAACGAGCTAGCCAACTAGAGGCTTGCTAGGGACACATTGTGATCTATTTATTCACACATGTATTATTGTTTCCTGTTAATACAATTATAGCATGAATAATAGACGATTATCTTGAACAAGGAAATATGATAATAACCATTTTATTATTGCCTCTAGGGCATATTTCCAACAGTGTCCTTTCCTTATTGCGCCGTAACCATGGATAATCTTCATCATTTATTAGGATGCTTGGGTCCGCCTTGACTTTGAAGGGAGGAATTTCATGAAACTTTTCATAATCTTCGGACATGTCTGTCTTGCCCTCCAATCCCAAGATGTCCCTTTTTCCTGAAAGAACTTTGTGGCGCTTTGGCTCATCGTATGATGTATTCGCTTCCTTATATTTTCTTTTTCTCGGTTTGGTAGACATGTCCTTCACATAGATAACCTGTGCCACATCATTGGCTAGGACGAACGGTTCGTCAGTGTACCCAAGATTATTCAGATCCACTGTTGTTATTCCGTACTGTGGGTCTACCTGTACCCCGCCTCCTGACAGATTGACCCATTTGCACTTAAACAAAGGGACCTTAAAATCATGTTCTTAGTCAAGTTCCCATATGTCCACTATGTAACCATATTATGTGTCTATTCCCCTCTCAGTTGCTGCATCAAAGCGGACACCGCTGTATTGGTTGGTGCTCTTTTGATCTTGGGCGACCGTGTAAAATGTATTCCCATTTATCTCGTATCCTTTGTAAGTCAATACAGTCGAAGATCGTCCCCTGGACAATGAGTACAACTCAGCACAAACAGTATTCTCACCTCTGAGCCATGTTTCCAACCAACTGCTGAAAGTACTGATGTGTTCACTTGTAATCTAGTCGTCGCACCGCTTCGGGTGTTTGGAGTGCAGACTGTTCTTGTGTTCATCGACATACGGGGTCACCAAGGTAGAGTTCATTAGTACTGTGTAGTGTGCTTGAGACCAAGAATATCCGTCCCTGCATATTATTGAGTCCCCTCCAAGCGTGCCTTTTCCAGTCAGTCTCCCCTCATACCGCGATTCAGGGAGACCTATCTTCTTAAGGCCAGGAATGAAGTCAACACAAAACCCAATGACATCCTCTCTTTAATGGCCCATGGAGATCCTTCCTTCTGGCCTAGCGCGGTTACGGACAGATTTCTTTAGGACTCCCATGAACCTCTCAAAGGGGTACATATTGTGTAGAAATACGGGGCCCAGAATGACAATCTCGTCAACTAGATAAACTAGGACGTGCGTCATGATATTGAAGAAGGATGGTGGGAACACCAGCTCGAAACTGACAAGACATTGCAACACATCACTCCTTAGCCTTGGTATGATTTCTAGATCGATCACCTTCTGAGAGATTGCATTGAGGAATGCACATAGCTTCACAATGGCTAATCTTACGTTTTCTGGTAGAAGCCCCTTCAATGCAACCGGAAGAAGTTGCGTCATAATCACGTGGCAGTCATGAGACTTTAGGTTCTGGAACTTTTTCTCTGCCATATTTATTATTCCCTTTATATTCGACGAGAAGCCAGTTGGGACCTTCATACTAAGCAGGCATTCACAGAAGATTTCCTTCTCTTCTTTGGTAAGAGTGTAGCTGGCATGACCTTCATACTGCTTTGGAGGCATGCCATATTTTTCATGCACACGTTGCAGGTCCTCCCGTGCCTCAGCTGTATCTTTTGTCTTTCCATACATGCCCAAGAAGCCTAGAAGGTTCACACAAAGGTTCTTCGTCACGTGCATCACGTCGATCGAAGAGCGGGCCTCTAGGTCTTTCCAGTAGGGTAGGTCCCAAAATATAGATTTCTTCTTCCACATGGGTGTGTGTCCCGCAACGTCACTCGGAACAGCTAGTCCGTCGGGACCCTTTCCGAAGATTACTTTTAAATCATTGACCATAGGAAGTACGTGATCACCGTTACGCATGGCGGGCTTCTTCCGGTGATCTGCCTCGCCTTTGAAATGCTTGCCTTTCTTTCTACATTGATGGTTGGTCGGCAGAAATCGACGATGGCCTAGGTACACATTCTTCCTACATTTGTCGAGGTATATACTTTCGGTGCCAGCTGAACAGTGTGTGCATGCGTGGTATCCCTTGTTTGTTTGTCCTGAAAGGTTACTGAGAGCGGGCCAATCGTTGATGATTACAAACAGCAACGCGTGCAGGTCAAATTCCTCCTCTGTGTGCTCATCCCACACACATACAACGTTTCCATTCCACAGCTGTAAAAGTTCTTCAACTAATTGCCTTAGGTACACATCAATGTTTCTGCAGGGTCGCTTAGGGCCGTGGATGAGAACTAACATCATAATGAACTTCCGCTTCATGGACATCCAAGGAGGAAGGTTATACATACATAGAGTCATGGGCCAGATGCTGTGATTGCTTCTCTGCTCCCCGAAAGGATTAATGCCATCCGCGCTTAAACCAAACCATACGTTCCTTGGGTCACATGCAAACTCAGCCCAGTACTCTCTCTTGATTTTTCTCCACTGCGACCCGTCAGCGGGTGCTCTCAACTTCCCGTCTTTCTTACGGTCCTCACTGTGCCATCGCATCAACTTGGAATGCTCTTTGTCTCTGAACAGTCGTTTCAACCGTGGTATTATAGGAGCATACCACATCACCTTCGCAGGAACCCTCTTCCTGCGGGGCTCGCCATCAACATCACCAGGGTCATCTCGTCTGATCTTATACCGCAATGCACCGCATACCGAGCATGCATTCAAATCCTTGTACGCACCGCGGTAGAGGATGTAGTCATTAGGGCATGCATGTATCTTCTGCACCTCCAATCCTAGAGGGCATACGACCTTCTTTGCTGCGTCGTACTGTCGGGCAATTCATTATCCTTTGGAAGCTTCTTCTTCAATATTTTCAGTAGCTTCTAAAATCCTTTGTCAGGCACAACATTCTCTGCCTTCCACTGCAGCAATTCCAGTACGGTACCCAGCTTTGTGTTGCCATCTTCGCAATTGGGGTACAACCCTTTTTTGTGATCGTCTAACATGCGATCGAACTTCAGCTTCTCCTTTTGACTTTCGCATTGCGTCTTTGCATCGACAATGACCCGGCGGAGATCATCATCATGAGGCACATCGTCTGGTTCCTCTTGATCTTCAGTAGCTTCCCCTGTTGCAGCATCATCGGGCACATCGTCTGGTTCCTCTTGATCTTCAGCAGCTCCCCACATTGCAGCATCACCGTATTCAGGGGGCACATAGTTGTCATCGTCCTCTTCTTCTTCACCGTCTTCCATCATAACCCCTATTTCTCCGCGCCTCGTCCAAACATTATAGTGTGGCATGAAACACTTGTAAAGAAGGTGGGTGTGAAGGATTTTCCGGTCAGAGTAAGACTTCGTATTCCCACATTTAGGGCATGGACAACACATAAAACCATTCTGCTTGTTTGCCTCAGCCACTTCGATAAAATTATGCACGCCCTTAATGTACTCGGAGGTGTGTCTGTCACCATACATCCATTGTCGGTTCATCTGCGTGCATTATATATAATTATGTGTGTCAAAAGTAAGAAAATCAGACAAGTATCTATCTAAAGTAAGAAAACCAGACAAGTCTCTATCTAAAGTAAGAAAATCAGAAAGAAGATAAGAACAAGAGGATCACCACGGTGCTGCCGGCGTCGAGATCGGCGCGGGCGATCAACGGCGGTGAAAACAGGGACGGGGCGTGACGGACCGCTAAATCTAGACAAATCTCGGGAAAAATGGAGCTCCGAGGTCGAGCTTCGAGAGGAGAAAGCTTAACTAGTGTGGCTCGGGCATTTCATAGAACACCTCATGTGCATAGGAGGTGAGCTAGAGCACCCAAATGCCCTCCCCTCTCCGGCCAGAAAAAATAGAGTGCTCTGCCGCGGCGATGGGTATATATAGGCAAATTATTTGTCCCAGTTCGTGGCATAAACCGGGACTAAAGCCCTCCCCCCTTCTATACAGGTTCAAGGCATGAACCGGTACCAATGGATGTGGGCCAGGAGCGCGGCCCATTGGTCCCGGTTCGTGCCTAGAACCGGGACAAATGGGTCCAGACGAACCGGGACCAATGCCCCGGCCGGCCCCTGGGCTCATGAACCGGGTCTAATGCCCCCCATGGGTCCTGGTTCGTGAAGAACTGAGACTAATGGGCTGGCCAGGCCCGAACCAAAGCCATGTTTTCTACTAGTGATGCTATTATCACTATTTTTGGGTCCTGCTGTGATCCTAACATTTCGGGAACCCCGGGGTCCGGTTACGCGGAACTCATCAAATCTCGCAATTTTGGCATATTCCGGCCAGTTTTATAAGCTATTAGAAACTAATTTTGGGTCCCGATGTGATCCGAATGTTTCGGGAACACTTGGATCCGATTATGGGGAACTCGTAAAAACTCGCAGTTTTGGCCTATTCTGAAGAGTTTTGTATTCTATTAGTCACTGATTTTGGGTCCCGCTGCGATCCCAACGTTTCGGGAACCCCCAGGGTCCGGTTACAGCGAACTCGTCAAAACTCCAGTTTTGGTCTATTCTGGCTAGTTTTGTATGCTATTACTCACTTATTTTAGGTCCCGCAGCGATCCGAACATTTCGGAAACCCCGGGGTCCGGTTACGGGGAAGTCATTGTCGTGGGTATAAGCCTGACAGTAGATGTGTGGGGTACGAAAAGGATGGGCAGAGCCTTAGCTACGGCGAGGTTGTATGAGTTCAGGCCCCTCTGCGGTGGAGGTAATAGCCCTACGTCTCAGTGCTCTGGGAGCTTGTTGTCGAGTGGAATATGGAATACAATGAGTTGCTAACCCCTGCACCAGTGGGGGAGGGTGGCTTATATAGAGTGCGCTGCCCTCCACAACGGTTCGGTGCACAGGGGTGGAGTAGTGGCGAATAAATGCCTACGTTACAGGTAACGTACGTCTTAAATGCTAATAAAGGCGTGTGGAAACGTATGACCGTTTCCCCCCAGGGGGGTTATGATGCACAGAGTGGAATCCAGTCGGTTAGTTTGATATGCTCCGAATGCTCGTCTCCGACTGGATGGTTGAAGATCTGTTACCGACTGGATGATGGGAACTTCTTAGTTCAGTCGGAACTGACTAAGGGCCTTGTCTCTTATGAAGGGTAGTCCTTGGGTAGGACCTTCAGGGCAGGCCTATGACCCTATCCAAGGACTATAACCCCATCATAAGTCCCCGAATGGATTGGGGTTGGAACGACGAAGTGATGCTTGAAGTTTGGATCCGACTGGAACGATGTGACTTTGGCGTTACCTGCCTTGATCCATTTTATCTTTTCTGACCAACGATCCGAGTGGAAGTATTTGTGAAACAAACTGTCGGAAACCGAGTGCTTCCGCGGTATCTTCTAACGTGACCAGTCAACTGACAGAGGCGGATTTTCCGGGATCCTCAAATTTCGGTTACCGCGCGCTCAGCGGGGATGACGCCATCGTGCTCGAGTAGCGCCTGACGCCTCGATTCTCACGCCTTCAACCTCTCCACTAATATCGCCGCGGTTGGTTGGGGGATAAGGTTTCGGGGCCACCTGCCAGTGACCCAGTCGGAACCTTACTTAAATCCCAACGGCGAGGGTTTTTCGTTACGCTCGCCGAATCTTTTGCCTTCGCTCGCCCCGTCCTTCTCGCCACTTCCAGCGCACCTAAACTCCTTCCTCCTTCTTCCCCTCCACGGATCCGCAGCTTCCGCCATGACCAAGGGTCAGACCAGCAAGATGGAGGCGAGGAAGAAGAAGGGGAAGGCGGCGGCTCCTGCTCAGCGGCGGCAGCGACCGCTGCCGACGGGGTGGATCCAAGGCGACTTCCTCCCCTCCACAGTGACGGAGGGGGATCTGCTGCAGCTGGTGGAGCACGGGATGATCGTGCACAAGTCGTGGAGGCTGCCGGCAGAGAATGAGGTCGAGCCGGCGCCCCGGGAGGGGGAGCGCGTCCTGCTGCTCAGCCATGTCTATCGAGGTTTCTCTCTGCCCCCGCATCCTTTCTTCAAAGGCGTTATGAACCACTTCGGGGCGCAGCTTCACCACTTTCCCCCGAATGCTATACCCATCTCTCTGCTTTCATAGTTCTGTGTGAGTGCTTCATCGGCTGTCCTCCCCATTAGGGGCTGTTCAAGCATATATTCTCTGCTAGATCCCAAACTATCAAACGACTCAACCAGTCGGATGATAAAACACATCTTCTCCAGCTCTGCGGAGTCTTAGGTTTCGAGAAAAAGAGTCGGAGTAGCTATCCTGCCCTTCAGCTGAGTGAGTCGGTTAGGAACTCGCAGTCGACGTGGTTCTACTGCCAAGACGTTGCCTGCCCGAATGCCTCGACAGGGTTGCCTCCCTTTAGCATAGACCGACCCGCTCCGCCTAAGCAGCTTGCGCTCACGAAGGCGGAGAAGAACGACATCCAGCCTCTGGTCGATGCACTCGTAGATGTCGTCAGGAGGGGGGTCACCGGCATAGACTTGCTGGAGGTTTTCCTCGGTCGGCGCATCCAACCTCTGCAGGCTCGCGACCACACCATGTGGCATTATACGGGGCCTGAAGATTCCACTCGGACCATCGTTGTGGGCGCGACCGAGGAGAAGGTGGCATCGTAGGTGCTCCAGATCACAGGCGCTTGCGAGAACCCCAGAGGATCCCGGCGAGTGAAGCCTTTCTGCGCAGACAATCCTCCTCCGAATCAGGTGAGTGCCATTTGTCGAGTGCACGTAACTGTCTTAGTTTTATTGCTTGCTTGAATCTCTGTGTGACGTCTGATGTCGCCGACTGTATTTTATGCAGAAGTGGACCAACTGGTTTTCTCCCGTCTCGAACGGGAACCCGACCGAGGAGGAGGAGGAAGGTAGCCAGGAAGGCAGCATGGAGAGCGCCGAGTATGTCTCCGACGGCGGGGAAACGAAGGAAGAGATTAGTGAGGAAGAGGAGGAATACGAAGAGCAGGACTCGCCACCCCCGCAGCTAGAGCATCGGACCAAGCGCCGACATGAACCTGCAGTTCCCTCGGTCCCTCCGGCATCCTCGAGTGCTCCGCCCACTGCTCCCGTGGTTCCGAGTGCTCGGAGCACCAAGAGGGCCAGGGATGTTGCTGCTGAGCCTGTGGGTCAGCCTTCCAAGGCGGCCAAACCGAGTGGATCTAAACCTCGGAAGGCTTTGCCGCGGATGAGGGTCACGGTTCCCGTCACCTCCACGTAAGTGCATTGATCTTCTAATTTCCTCTGATATCCGATTGGACTCCTATTTATTGGTCGAACGAATTTCACTCGACAGAGTTACTACCTCCGCCACCTCTCCGGCACGCTAGAAGGATGACCCCATGGACACGGACAACGTCGTCTCGTCCCAGCCAGGTGCGTTGTAGTGACTCCGAGAGTTTTATATTATCGCGTCGCAAATTCTATCTTCGGTCTTGCCTCTTTCTTTTTCTGAGACCTCGCGCCGTTCGGTCTGCCAGGGGCGATTTGCGTGGACGAGGGTGACCAGGGGAAACCTGAGCAAGCTGCGGAGCCTGTTCTTGAGGCCGCTCCGCCAGTTACTGCTCTCGCCGCAGACGTGTTGCCGACTAAGGCGGTGCCGCCGACTGAAACGGCACTGGTGGCTGATGAACCGACTGGAGCGGGCCTTGGGATGCCCAAGAGCTTCCTACGATGCCAGGCTCGTCGAATATCGAGTTCAACATCCAGCGCCTCCCGGAGGATCAGGTGGGAGCGGCCAAGGGGGCCATAGTGCAGGCGAAGCTGATGGCGGGAGAAGACAAGAAGGCATACGACTCCATCGCATCCGTGTACCGGCGGAGCTTGGAGCTGCGGGACGATATCCGAGTAAGTGGGCTAGTAAGTATTTACTTTTCTCTTGTAACCCACTAGGTGTTCTCGGATACCGTATGATGTTTGCAATGGGTTCACTCTGAGTGAACCCAGTGGGTGTAGTCCCCGAGACTTCTGTCGAGTGCTTGCACCGGCAGTTGTCTTTATACATATTGTCTTTGACTTGGTCAAATCCGTAAATAATATGGTCGACAGCGAACAGTTGTGGCACTCGGGGTGCACTTACTGTAAGAGTCCCCAAGAGTAATTTTACTCAGGTCGGGTAGCATTAGCCTCGTAGGCGTAGGTGTTATCGTGTATCTCAATAGGGCGGACCTGCTTGAGTTGCATGCCAGTGGGGTCACTCTCAGTGAACCCACTGGGTGTAGTCCCCGAGACAGCTGTCGACTGCTTGCGTCGGCAGGGGTCTGAAGAACTTAGACTTTTTATTGTTGGATTGTCTGATTGTCTCTTGGTGCTGGCTGGCAGAAAACTTGTGAAATGGGGACAGCATATGAGACTCTCAGGGCGGAGACGATTCAGTTTGCTGGTGAGCTGGATGCGGCACTGCTTGCAATGGCTGGTATGAAGGAGGTTCTGGCGGAACGAGAGAAGTCGTTGGAGCAGGCTCGTGAAGCAAACAAAGTGCTGACCGAGGAAGTTGAGAAGATGGGGAAACAAAGGACTGCTCTGATGGGACAAATGGATTTGCTGAACAAACGGTGTATAGCGCATGAGAAATACGTCAGTGACTGGGCTCGGCAGATGATGACGCGTCTGGCTGGTAAGTCCTGCTTTTTCCAAGTGCTTGTGGTATGTGCGTCACACTCAGCGCTTATTGTTTTCTTGTCCTGTTGTTGCAGATTTTTGCATTGACGCTGAAGCTGAAGCAGCTGACGTGGAGCGGTCGATTCGCGAGAACGTTCCACTCGGCGAGGACGCCAATCGAGATCTGCTCCGAGCGCACATCCGCGTGGGCAAAGTTGGCCCTTTCATCGATCGACTGAGAGAAGTCGTCGGCCGGATCGACAAGGAGCTTTGGCCTGAAGATGAGTCGCGGCACGAGATGGAAAACTTGATGACTTGACTGGAGGAGATCCCGAACTGAGTGCAGTCATGGAAGAAATCTGCGGCTCGTTGTGGTGCAGATGTTGCTCTGTCCCTGGTCCGAGTTCATTGCAAGGAGGTGTGCGAGGACAAGCTGAAAGCATTGAAGGTCGCCAACACGAAGAAACTTCGATTCGAAGACTTCATGGAAACCTTCCTTGAGAGTGCCACCCGCATCGCCGACGGTATCGATCTGCACACTTTCGTAGAGCCCTCCAGTCCTGGCGCTAATCCTGATGACGCGTAAGAAAACTTTATCCTCGGTATGCCGAGTGTTGATTTGTAAGGAACTTTGGCCACTATTGTTGGCCGTCACATTCTTGGATCGGTGCGGGTAAGCTTGATCCGCACCGAGTGAACTATCTTATTTTGAGCTTTGAATCTGAATCAAATCGTTTGCTCTTGTGTTGCAATTTTTCCTCGAGTTTTTGTTTGTCGTTTCTTGGTGAAGCCAATGGCAAACATGCGTAACATGTAAGTGTCAGTTGTCTTGACATCTGCATGAGCCTGTGTGAGGGTCTTGCGGGGTCTCCGAGTGGATCTGTAAGGTACACTCGAAGGCAATAGAGTACTTAGGCGATTCATGATCGCAGCTAAGTCGTCGAGTGCGTCGGACAGGCCTCACTCGAAGGGAGTTGGTACTCATGTAATTGTCAGTGGTCTTGACATGCACATGAGCCTCAATGAGGGTCCGGTGAGTCTCCGAGTGGATCTGAAGGACACACTCGAAGGTCAAAAAATACTTGGGCGATATGGGATCGCAGCTATGTTGTCGAGTGCGACTATGAGGTCGCACTCGGTGCGATGTGTTAGTCATGTAGTTGTCAGTTATTTTGACATCCACATGAGCCTCAATGAGGGTCTATTACTCATGTACTTAGGCGATTCTGGATCGCAGTTAAGCCCCCGAGTGCACACTCGGAGAGAGCTAACACTTAGGCGATTTTGGATCGCAGCTAAGTCCCCGAGTGTGGCGTTTAGTGCACACTCGGAGAAAGTTAGAACTTAGACGATTCTTGATCGCAGCTAAGTCCCCGAGTGCGACGTTAAGTGCACACTCGAAGAAAGTTAATACTCAGGCGATTCTTGATCGCAGCTAAGTCCCCGAGTGTGACGTTAAGTGCACACTCGAAGAAAGTTAATACTTAGGCGATTCTTGATCACAGCTAAGTCTCCGAGTGCGAAGTTTAGTGCAAACTCAGAGAAAGTTAGAACTTAGGCGATTCTTGATCGCAGCTAAGTCCCCGAGTGCGATGTTTAGTGCACACACGGAGAAAGTTATTACTTAGGTGATTCTTGATCACAGCTAAGTCCCCGAGTGCGACGTTGTAGTGCACACTCGGAGAAAGTTAATACTTAGGTGATTCTTGATCACAGCTAAGTCCCCGAGTGCGACGTTTAGTGCACACTCGGAGAAAGTTAGAACTTAGGCGATTCTAGATTGCAGCTAAGTTTTTTTTTTAGACCGGAGTCTGTGACCGCGGAAGAATTCTGAATCTGCAAAAGCTCAATCTGCTTTATATTATTTCATCAATACTTGTTCTTTACATTGCTTCAGTCGACGGTCACGTGTAGAAGCGCTTCAGGAGATCTCCGTTCCATGCTCGCGGCTCGTCTGTCTCCCTGTCGATGTTGTAGAGTCTGTATGCTCCATTGTTCAGCACCTTGGAGATGATGAACGGTCCTTCCCAGGCAGGAGCCAACTTGTGAGGTCTTTGCTGATCCACTCGGAGCACCAGGTCGCCTGCTTGGAACGTACGACTCCTGACGTGGCGTGCATGAAAGCGCCGCAGATCTTGTTGATAAATGGTTGAGCGAGTCAGTGCCATCTCGCCCTCCTCCTCTAGAAGGTCCACTCCATCTTGCCTTGCTTGTTCTGTTTCAGCTTCGGAGAAGAGTTCGACTCGTGGAGCATTGTGAAGCAAGTCACTCGGAAGGACCACTTCTGCTCCATAAACGAGGAAGAACGGTGATCGCCCTGTAGATCTGTTCGGGGTTGTGCGAAGACCCCAAAGCACTGAAGGTAACTCGATGACCCATGCGCCAGCGGCATGTCCCACCTCTCGCAGGAGTCGGGGCTTCAAACCTTGCAGAATAAGTCCATTCGCCCGCTTTGCTTGTCCATTGGATTGAGGATGTGCCACGGAAGCAAAATCCACTCGGATACCTTGGCTTGCACAGAAACCTTTGAATCTGTCCGAGTCGAAGTTTGTTCCGTTGTCCGTGATTATGCTGTGAGGCACGCCGAATCTGGAGATGATATCCCTGACAAACTTGATGGTTGTTAGGGCGTCGAGCTTCTTGATGGGCTTGGCTTCAATCCATTTTGTGAAGTTGTCGACTGCCACCAACAGATGTGTGTATCCTCCTTGGCTTGTCTTGAATGGACCGACTGTATCTAATCCCCATACTGCAAACGGCCACACAAGAGGGATTGTCTTCAACGTAGATGTCGGCTTGTGGGACTTGTTGGAGTAGAACTGACAGCCCTCACATCGGTCGACCATATCTTTAGCCATCTCGTTTGCCTGCAGCCAGAAGAAACCAGCTCTGAATGCCTTGGCGACGATTGCTCTCGAAGAGGCGTGATGACCGCAGGTCCCCGAGTGAATATCTTCCAGGATTAGCTGCCCCTCCTCTGGGGAGATGCATCATTGAAGAACGCCTGAAACGCTTTCCTTGTACAATTGGCCATCAATGACAGTGAATGACTTCGACCTGCGGACTATCTGCCTGGCCTGGACTTCGTCTTCTGGTAATTCCCGCCTCAGGATATATGCAATGATCGGCATAGTCCAATCGGGGATGACAGCAAGAATCTCCATGACCAGATCAACCACAGCAGGTACATCGACTTCAGTTGGATCTGTTGAACTCTTTGGTTGTACTGGTTCCTCCGTGAAAGGATCTTCTTTGACTGAGGGAAGGTGGAGGTGCTCGAGGCAGACGTCACTCGGGACTGGTCTCCGAGTGGATCCGAGTTTTGACAACTCATCAGCTGCTTGGTTCTTCAGTCTCGGAACATGGTGAAGTTCTAGACCTTCAAACTTCTTCTCAAGCTTCCTCAATGCATTGCAGTATGTGGTCATGGTGGGGTTCCTGACGTCCCATTCTTTCATCACTTGATTGACCACCAAATCCGAATCGCCGTAGACCATCAGGCGACGGACGCCGAGTGAGATGGCCATGCGCAATCCGTAGAGGAGAGCTTCATACTCTGCCTCGTTGTTGGAGGAATCAAAGTGTATGTGTAGCACGTACTTGAGCTTGTCGCCCTTTGGCGATATGATCACAACGCCAGCGCCGGAGCCATTCAACATCTTGGACCCATCGAAGAACATTGTCCAATGAGCCGCGTAGATGTGGGTCGGTTGCTGTTGTTCTACCCATTCTGCTATGAAGTCAGCCAGAGCTTGAGACTTAATAGCTTTCTCGGCCTCGAACTTGATATCGCAGTACAGCATCTCCATTGCCCACTTCGCCACTCGGCCTGACGCGTCCTGATTATGGAGGATTTCCGACAACGGAGCATCAGAAACGACAGACACCGAGTGGTCTTGGAAATAATGGGCCACCTTCTTCGCAGTCATGTAAATCCCGTAGATAAGTTTTTCATAGTGGGGATACCTATGCTTGGAAGGAGTCAGGACTTCGGAGACGTAGTACACTGGCCGCTGAACCTTGTATGCTTTGCCTTCTTCTTCCCGCTCGACTGTAAGAACAGTACTGACGACTTGATTTGTAGTCGCGATATACAGAAGAAGGGGCTCTTTACTGAGCGGAGCAGTAAGAACCGGCTGGGTGGAAAGTAGAACTTTGAGGTCGTAGAATGTGACTTGGGCTTCGTCTGTCCACTCGAAAGTATCTGATTTCTTCATGAGTCGGTACAGAGGAAGTGCCTTCTCGCCGCGTCGACTGATGAACCTGCTCAAAGCCGCTAGGCAACCTGTGAGCCGTTGAACAACGTGTATTCTGCCCGGCCTCTCCATTCGGACGATGGTCCCGATCTTTTCGGGGTTGACATCGATCCCTCGTTCAGAAACGAAGAAACCGAGTAACTTTCCGCTGGGAATGCCGAATGAACATTTGGCGGGGTTGAGCTTGATATCGTACCTACGAAGGTTGGTGAATGTTTCTGCCAAGTCAGCCAACAGGTCGGAACCTTTGCATGACTTGACTACGATATCATCCATATATGCTTCTACATTCTGACCGATCTGGTCGAGGAGGCATTTTTGGATCATGCGCATAAAGGTAGCTCCTGCATTCTTCAAACCAAATGGCATAGTGATGTAGCAGAAGCACCCGAATGGGGTGATGAAGGCTGTCTTCAATTCATCGGGGCCATACAGACGGATCTGATGATAGCCCGAGTAGGTATCAAGAAATGACAAATGCTCGCAGCCCGCAGTCGAATCGACAATCTGATCCATGCGGGGGAGCGGAAAATGATCTTTTGGGCAGACCTTATTGAGATGCTTGAAGTCGATGCACATTCGGAGCGACTTGTCCTTCTTGGGCACCATGACAACATTGGCGAGCCACTCGGAGTGGTGAACCTCGCGAAGGAAGTTGGCTGCCAGCAGCTTGGCCACCTCTTCCCCAATTGCCTTCTTCTTGTGTGCGGCGGACCGGCGCAGGCGTTCTAGGACGGGCCAAGCGCTGGGATCCACATGCAGTCGGTGCTCAGCCAACTCCCTGGGTACACCTGGCATGTCAGAGGGTTTCCATACGAAGATGTCCCAGTTCTCACCGAGGAATTGGGTGAGCTCGGCTTCCTATTTAGGATCGAGGGTGGTGGAGATGTTCGTCGGGGCAGCAATGTCGTCCGTCGGGTGGATGCTGACCTTCTTCGTCTCTCCCGCCGACTGGAATGCAGACTCTGAAGCTGGCTTCTTCGAGCGCATCAGATCGGCGGGGTCAACTGTTTTCTTGTACTCGTCGAGCTCGAGGACGGCCATCTGCTGGTCGGCGATTCTTGATCCCTGCTGCAGACACTCTTCGGCCCGTTGTCGATTGCCCGTGATGGTGATCACGCCTTTCGGGCCTGGCATCTTCAGCTTCAGGTATACGTAACATGGACGAGCCATGAAACGCGCATACGCTGGGCGGCCCAGAATTGCATGGTAAGCGCTCTGGAAATCCACCACCTCAAACGTGAGCTTTTCCTTGCGAAAGTTCTTGTCAGAGCCGAAAACGACGTCCAACGCGATCTGGCCGAGTGACTTGGCCTTCCGTCCAGGGACGACTCCATGGAACTGCATGCTGCTCTCACTGAGTTTGGACATCGGAATGCCCATCCCATTGAGAGTGTCGGCGTACATGATGTTCAAGCCGCTGCCGCCGTCCATGAGGACTTTGCGCAGTCGGACTCCTTCCACCACCGGGTCGACGACCAGAGCCCGTCTCCCTGGGGTGGGTACGTGTGCTGGATGATCCGACTGGTCAAAGGTGATCGCAGTCTGAGACCATTTGAGGAACTTGGGGTTGGTAGGGGTGGCCATGTTCACCTCCCTGTTCACCAGCTTCAGTCGACTCTTGCTCTCAATGTCTGCAAAAATCATGAGTGTTGCATGGACTTGGGGGAACGGATCCTCCTTATCCTCTTCATCCTGTCTGTTGTCCTTTTCACTCGGTTGCCCTTCGCCGAACCCCTGGATCAGGAGGCGACACTGTCGAGTGGTATGCTTTGGATATATGGGATTGCCTTCTTCATCCATCTTCGTATGAACCAGACATGGCTGGTCCAGGATGGGATTATTGAACTGCTTCTTCTTGGGGGTAAACTGCGCCTTCCCTTTGCCCTTGAACTTGGCATTGGTCACTGCTGCAGCTTCTGCCTGCGGAGTGGACGGAGCTTTTTGCTTCTGCTTCCGAGTGTTACTCCCGTCTCCGTCGCCGACTGTCTTGTGCTTGCCGCTTTGGATGCGGTCCTCTTCTTCGCCATTTGCATAGCCTGCTGCTATCTCCATCATCTTTCTCATGGAGATGTCACATGTTCGGCCGAACTTTTGGTACAGATCCTTGTACCGCACGCCTGCCTTGAAGGCGCAAACTGCTTGATGCTCTGTGACGTTCTCCACCGTGTGGTAGAGAGTTGTCCAACGCTGAATGAAATCTCGCAAGGGCTCATTCTGCTTCTGGACACAATGCTGGAGCTCCACGAGGCCCGCCGGGCGCTTGCACGTCCCTTCGAAGGTCTTGATAAACCCTCGGGCCAGATCTGCCCAACTGTAGATGCTGGAGGGGGCCAACTGGTTCAGCCACGCTCGCGTCGAGCCGTCAAGCATCAGAGGGAGGTGTTTCATGGCGACATGGTCGTCCCCTCCTCCGATCTGGACTGCCACTCGATAATCATCCAGCCACGTTTCTGGCTTGGACTCTCCTGTAAACTTGTTGATTCCCGTCGCCAATCGGAAGTTGGGCGGGATGTCAGCCGAACGGATGGCTCGACTGAAACACTCGGGACCAGACACAATGGTCCTGCTTCCACTCGGACAGTCCATATTGTAACCATCACGGTGGGCTCGGCCCCTGTCGACCCTTTGCTGGGCGATACGCCCTCTTGCATCGGGCCTTGGGTCATAAGTGTCGCCGACTGAACGCCGATCATCATGATGTCAGGGCCCGTAGGGCCCACCCCACGGAGGGGTGCGTGAACAGCGGCGATCTTCGTGATTTATGGAACGGCTGCCTCCCCTGTGCCGCTGATTGGAACCAGGGCTGTGAACCGACCGATGCGTATTCGCATGAACAGAACTATTATGGATCCTGTTGTGCGACTGGGAGACTGCCGAATTCTGCTGCTGCGCCGTGTGCAACAGGGTGCGGATCTGCTCGATCCCTCTACCAGCCTGTGAATCAGTCGGCTGAAGGGAATCGGCTATCTTGGCAGCCGCAGCCAAGTTGAGGAGGGGTGTGCGGAACAACTCCACGTTGCTCCGCCCAGTGTGCCGACTGGCAGAACGGCGAGGCGGACGACGCGCGCCGGATGTTTCGCCGATCTCGTGCTCGTTCCGGCCAGCTTGACGGGGATCTTCATGGGAGTTGGCCATGTGTACTTCTGCTGCAGGCCCGCGACCCGCGTACTTGGAAGGAAACTCAGTCGGAACCGAGCCTGAGTGCTGGGACAGCGGGGCAACCACAACAGACTCTAGAACTGCCACTTGTGAAGACGCGTTTCGGCGCACCTGGGCGTGTTGCACCCAACGCTGGAGCCGCGGACGGCAGGACCGCTTGCTGCGGCGCGTGACAGCGATGTAGGTCGACACCGGAGCCGACTGCTGGAGAAGAAGAATGCCGCGGGCGCCGGCACGGAAGTGCGTAGCCCCACGACGGGGAAGCGCCTCGACGTCGAGAGGAGCATCCCGAAGCCACGCCGAATCGTCGACGATGAAGGAGAGAGCGCCGAAGAAGATCTGGTGACCCATGCTCGAATCTCCACCGGACGACATGACGAAAGGAAGTAGTCGCAAACTCGCCGGAAGTCGCTTAGACGCCTGCCCGACGGTGGGCGCCAACTGTTGTGGGTATAAGCCTGACAGTAGATGTGTGGGGTACGAAAAGGATGGGCAGAGCCTTAGCTACGGCGTGATTGTATGAGTTCAGGCCCCTCTGCGGTGGAGGTAATAGCCCTCCGTCTCAGTGCTCTGGGAGCTTGTTGTCGAGTTGAATATGGAATACAATGAGTTGCTAACCCCTACACCAGTGGGGGAGGGTGGCTTGTATAGAGTGCGCTGCCCTCCACAACGGTTCGGTGCACAGGGGTGGAGTAGTGGCGAATAAATGCCTACGTTACAGGTAACGTACGTCTTAAATGCTAATAAAGGCGTGTGGAAACGTATGACCGTTTCCCCCCAGGGGGGGTTACGATGCACAGAGTGGAATCCAGTCGGTTAGTTTGATATGCTCCGAATGCTCGTCTCCGACTGGATGGTTGAAGATCTGTTACCGACTGGATGATGGGAACTTCTTAGTTCAGTCGGAACTGACTAAGGGCCCTGTCTCTTATGAAGGGTAGTCCTTGGGTAGGACCTTCACGGCAGGCCTATGACCCTACCCTAGGACTATAACCCCATCAGTCATCAAATCTCGCAATTTTGGCCTATTTCGGCCAGTTTTTATGCTATTAGTCACTGATTTTGGGTCCCGCTATGATCCGAACATTTCGGGAACCCCGGGGTCCGGTTACGGGGAAGTCATGAAATCTCGCAATTTTGGCCTATTCCGGCCAGTTTTGTATGCTATTCGACACTAATTTTGGGTCCTGATGTGATCCGAATGTTTCGGGAACCCTTGGGTCCACTACGGGGAACTCATAAAAACTCGTAGTTTTGCCAATTTCGGACAGTTTTGTATGCTATTAGTCACTGATTTTGGCTCCTGTTGCAATCCAAAAGTTTTTGGAATCCCGGGGTCCTGTTACGGGGAACTCGTCAAAACTCGCAGTTTTAGCCTATTCTCGCCAGGTTTGTATGCTATTAGTCACTGATTTTAGGTCCTCCTACGATCTGAACATTTTGGGAACCTCGGGGTCCGGTTACGGGGAACTCGTCAAAACTCGCAGTTTTAGCCTATTCGCGCCAGGTCTGTATGCTATTAGTCAATGATTTTGGGTCCTCCTGCGATCCGAACATTTCGCGAACCCCGGGGTCCGGTTACGGAGAACTCGTCAAAACCCGCAGTTTTGCCCTATTACGACCAGTTTTCTATGCTATTAGTCATTGATTTTGGGTCACCATGTCATCCGAACGTTTCGGGAACCCCGGGGTACGGTTATGGGGAACTCGTCAAAACTTGTAGTTTTGGCCTATTCTCGCGAGTTTTGTATGCTATTACACACTCATTTTGGTTCCTGCTGTGATCCAAACATTTTGGGAACCCTGGGTTCCGGTTACGGAGAACTCGTCAAAACTCGTAGTTTTAGCCTATTCTTGCTAGGTTTGTATGCTATTAGTCACTGATTTTGGGTCCTCCTGCGATTCGAACGTTTCGGCAACCCCGGGGTCTGGTTACGCAGAACTCATCAAAACCCGCAGTTCTGGCCTATTACGACCAGTTTTCTATGCTATTAGTCACCGATTTTGGATCCTGGTGTGATCCGAACGTTTCGGGAACCCTCGGGCCCGGTTACGTGGAACTCGTCGAAACTCGCAGTTTTGGCCTATACTAGCAAGTTTTATATGCTATTAGTCACTGATTTTGGGTCCTGCTGCGATCCGAACGTTTTGGGAACCTCGGGGTCCGGTTACGGGAAACTAATCAAAACTCGCAGCTTTGGCCTATTTTGGCCAATTTTGTTTGCTATTAGTCACTTATTTTGGGTCCCGTTGTGATCCGAGCATTTTAGGAACCCTGGGTCTGGTTACGGGGAACTCAACAAACCTTGCAATTTTGGCCTATTCCGGCCAGTTTTGTATGCTTTTAGACACTAATTTTGGGTCCCGATGTGATCCGAATGTTTCGCGAATACTCGGATCCGGTTACGAGGAACTCGTAGAAAGTCGCAGTTTTGGCCTATTCTGTTGAGTTTTGTATGCTATTTGTCACTCATTTTGGGTCCCGCTGCGATCCGAACGTTTAGGGAACCCCGGGGTACGATTACGGGGAACTCGTCATAACTCCAGTTTTGGTCTATTCTGGCCAGTTTTGTATGCTATTACTCACTTATTTTAGGTCCCGCTGCGATCTGAACATTTCGGGAACTTCGGGGTCCGGTTACGGGGAACTCATCAAATCTCGCAATTTTGGCCTATTCCGGCCAGTTCTGTATGCTACTAGTCACTGATTCTGAGTCCCGCTGTGATGTGAACATTTCGGGAACCCCGGGGTCCGGTTACAGGGAACTCATCAAATCTCGCAGCTTTGGCCTATTCCGGCCAGTTTTGTATGCTATTAGACAATAATTTTGGGTCCCGATGTGATACGAATGTTTCGGGAACACTTGGATCCGGTTACAGGGAACTCATAAAAACTCGTTGTTTTGGCCTATTCTCGCAAGTTATGTATGCTATTACTCACTGATTTTGGGTCCCGCTGCGATCTGAACGTTTCGGGAACCCCGGGGTCCGGTTACGGGGAACTCGTCAAAACTCCAGTTTTGGTCTGTTCTGGCCAGTTTTGTTTGCTATTACTCACTTATTTTGGGTCCCGCTGCGATCTGAACATTTCGGGAACCCCGGGTCCGGTTACGGGGAACTCGTCAAAACTCGCAGTTTTACACTATTCTCGCCAGGTTTGTATGCTATTACTCGGTGATTTTGGGTCCTCCTGCGATCCAAATGTTTCGGGAACCCCGGGGTCCGGTTACGGAGAACTCGTCAAAACCCGCAGTTTTGGCCTATTACGACAAGTTTTCTATGCTATTAGTCACTGATTTTGGGTCCTCGTGTGATCCAAACGTTTCAGGAACCCCCGGGCCCGGTTACGTGGAACTCGTCAAAACTCGCAGTTTTGGCCTATTCTAGCGAGTTTGGTATGCTATTAGTCACTGATTTTGGGTCCTACTGCGATCCAAACGTTTTGGGAACCCCGGGGTCCGGTTATGGGGAACTCACAAAACTCGCAGCTTTGGCCTATTCCGGCCAGTTTTGTATGCTATTTGTCACTGATTTTGGGTCCCGCTATGATTCAAACGTTTCGGGAACCCCAGGGTCCGGTTACGGGCAACTCATCGAGTCTCGCAATTTTGGCCTATTCCGGCCAGTTTTCTATGCTATTAGACACTAATTTTGGGTCCCGATGTGATCCGAATATTTCGGGAACCCTTCAGTCCGGTTACGGGGAACTCGTAAAAACTCGCAGTTTTGCCAATTTCGGGCAGTTTTGTATGCTATTAGTCATTGATTTCGGGTCCTGCTGCGGTCCGAACTTTTCGGAACCCCGGGGTCCGATTACAGTGAACTCGTCAAAACTCGCAGTTTTAGCCTATTCTCGCGAGGTTTGCATGCTATTAGCCACTGATTCAGGGTCCTCGTGCGATCCAAACGTTTCGGTAACCCCGGGGTCCGGTTACGGAGAAGTCGTCAAAACCCGCAGTATTGGCCTATTACGACCAGTTTTCTACGCTATTAGTCACTGATTTTGGGTCCCTCTGTGATCCGAACGTTTTGCGAACCCCGGGGTCCGGTTACTGGGAACTCATCAAATCTCGCAATTTTGGCCTATTCCCGTGAGTTTTGTATGCTATTAGACAATAATTTTGGGTCCCGATGTGATAAAAAATGATTCCGGAACACTTGGATCCGGTTACGGGGAACTCGTAAAAACTCGCAGTTTTGGCCTATTCTCGCGAGTTTTGTATGCTATTAGTCACTGATTTTGGGTCCTGCTGTGATCCGAATGTTTCGGGAACCCCGAGGTCCGGTTACGGGGAACTCGTCAAAACTCCAGTTTTAGTCTATTTTGGCCAGTTTTGTATGTTATTACTCACACTACTGGAATTCAGTTATTTGCTGTCAGCCTCTTCTTTGTTGTTTGCTAGCTGATGGCAAAGACCCTATTTGCCGTCAGTCAAAAAACGGACGGCAAAGACCACACACATGGCAAATATACTCTTTCCCATCAGTGTGGTCTTTGTTGTGCGCCAGCACACGGCAAAGAGCAGGACGGTAGACGGCAAAGAACACGGGGCAGCCCACCACGCACCCCGTCTCTCCCCATAACGGCCGCTCTCTTTGTCGTCTTCCTTACACCTCTGTTCCGTCGGGGGGCAGACGGCAAAGAGAGGCGCCCCTAACGGCCGTCTCCCCAACCCCACGTCCCCCTCTCTCCGACAGGATCTATCTCTGTCTCTCTCACCCCCTCTCTCTGCGAGCGCCGCCTCCCTAGCCGTCCCCCCTCCGCCCGCGCCCTCGCCCTCGCCCTCCTCGCTGTCCTCTCTCCGCCCGCACCCTCGCCATCGGCCTCCCTCTCCGTCCACCCTCCGCCCGCGCCCGCGCCCTCCTCGCCGTCCTCC
Organism: Hordeum vulgare subsp. vulgare; assembly: GCF_904849725.1. Classification (NCBI taxonomy): domain Eukaryota; kingdom Viridiplantae; phylum Streptophyta; class Magnoliopsida; order Poales; family Poaceae; genus Hordeum; species Hordeum vulgare. The sequence goes on along the minus strand of NC_058523.1, from coordinate 8,856,425 downwards.
CTCCGCCCGCGCCCACGCCGTCGGCCTCCCTCGCCATCCACCCTCCACCCACACCCTCGCCCTCGCCCTCCTCGCTGTCCTCCCTCAGCGCCTCCCTCGCCCTCACCCTCACCCTCCCATTGCCGGCCAGACCCCTCCTCGCCTACAGATCCGGCCATCCGGGCCTCTTTCCCGTCGGATCCCCTGCTTAGCGGCACCCCTCCCTCCACCGGCTTGGAGCAGCAACCACATGGCAATGACGAGGTCACCCGGACGACATTGACTCCCGAGACCAGCGCCGGAGCCAGGAGCAGCAGCCATTCGACCGAGTCCTCTTGCCCAAACCACAAGGTGAGCTCCAACAATGGATTTCTACCTATGTCAGACATGTTGTTCCTGTACTGTTACTTAAAACTGAATTTTTGTTTAAGATATTAATGGTTTGACATAGTATGTGTACTACTAAGATAGTAGCAGTATTGCTAAGATATTAGATTGTTTGTTTATTGTAGTTCAGGTTTGACATGATTTTGGCTTTGCAAAAAACTTCAGTTTTCATATTATCCTAGTACATGTAAGGACCAATGTGACATGCATTTTCGTAGAGAAGTGTCAAGCATGACTGCTGAATGGAGCGCTGAAAACACTCGAATTGTGTGTGAGTTGTTTTGCCGATGAAGTGGATGTTGGAAATAGGCCAGGCAATTATCTGACCCTCGTCCCCTGACCCCCGACGAGGAAGAAGAAAGAAGAGGAAAAAGGAACCCCGGCACCCTGGCACTGACCCTCGATCCCGACCCCCGACGACCGACGCCACTGACCCTCGACCTCGACCCCCGACGCCACTGACCCTCGACCCCGAACCCCCGACACCACCCGACCCCGACCCCCGACCCCCTACCCCTGACCCCCGACGCCACTAACCCCAACCCCCAACCCCCGACACCTCTTCGGCCTCTTGTTAACCAAAAAGACCCCCGACCCCAGACGCCACAAACCCTCGACCCCCGACACCTTTTCGGTCTCTTGTTAACTGAAAAGAACCCCGACCCCAGACGCCACAAACCCTCGACCCCCGACGACACTGACCCCCGACCATTGTCGCCACTAACCCCAACCCCCGACGCCACCGACACCCGACACCACCGACCCTCGACAGCACTGACTCCCAACGCCACTAAGCCCCGACGGGGTCATAGTTTTGTAAATTATGATTTACGTCACATATTTTCCGATTATGTTAATTATAAAAACGTCATATTTGTGTTGATCGGGTGAATTTCAATGTGCAGTTGTTCGACGACCTCCACGTGCGTTGGACGAGCTCCGCCCCTGCGTTTGTTGGTGAGCACAAATGACTTCTCCTCCTACCCCCTTAATTTTTCTGTTCCGGTCTTCGTGCCAATGAAACTTGCTATCTATAGGTTTCTTCAATCATGAGTATGCGTGACCAGTATTCCTCTCCCGTTCGAAAGGGCGACATCTATAAATATGCATGTCTCTGCATATTTATAACTACCATCCTTTCGAATTGTCCAACGTTATCAATGGACAGCCCAAGTATGTGTAGATTGGGTTCGTTTTCCCGTATGTTGTGCTCCGGATCCGATGCGGAATTTCTTCAGTGTCTCCCTGTTGTTCTCCGGGTACACATCCTCTCTGCTTATTGCCGAGACATGTATTAGCAGAATAGCGGGGAGGTGATGCCGAATTTCTGCGTTGCATCTGGAGCAGAGCATGGGAAAACGAACACAATCTACACATACTCGGGTGGGATTAGGACCTATCTTTACCTATTAGCATGTTGGTTGCATGGACGTAATAAAACTGACAAACTTGATTAGCGGATGAATATAGATCATGAATTATATATTTATTTCTTGTGCGCCCATAGGTAGCTAGGCAACATGAGTGATTGTGCTTGGATGTACACTGGTCACCCTAATCAGAAAGACATGACCAATGAATGGTTAACAAAAACCAGGGGGTTTGTGAGAGCCGCATTTGCAAATGGCCAGCAAAAAACATGGTGCCCCTGTCCCAACTGCGACAACTGGAAAAAGCAGACAAAGTTTGAAATGGGTAAACACCTGTGGGGTTTTACGCCTAATTATACGGTGTGGACTTTTCATGGTGAGTCTGACCAATGTGCCAGAGCTGAGGTGATTCGTCGTTGCACCGACGAGCATGGTACCGGGATCGAAGACGTGGTGCAAGACTTTAATGATGCTCGGGATTCGGACGATGAGATGGAGGAATCTGCAAAGGCCTTCTATGAAATGTTGGAGTCTTCAAAACGTCCTCTCCACGAGCAGACTGAGCTTTGTCAGCTGGATGCCATCGTGCAAGTACTGGCTCTGAACGCTCAATTCAACCTAGGCGGAGAATGCTACGACGCAATGATGACGATATTTGGGCACTTTCTACCCAAAGGCCATGTACACAAGATCTATGAGTCATTGAGGAGTTTGAGATATTTGAAGAATATCGAGTCTTCAGTTGAATAAATTGGTCTGGAGCTGAAGAAATGAATCGCGAGGAATCTGCGATGAAATTGATATTCCTCATGAAGATATTGATATTGAGAAGATCGGTGGTTCCTGAAGAAAATTGTTCTGAAGAAATTGAAGCGTGAAGATTTACGTTTTCTGTTTTACTTTCTTCGCATTTGATGAATAGGAACACCGTACTGTTAAAGGGGGTCAAAGTAACGCTATGGAATGAATTTCCTGATGATGCTCAACCCAAGCCAAATCCTACCAAAAGCCTCAAGTGAGGAATATGAGTGACATGAGGACTCTCACAGTTGAGGGTCCCGACCATTTCGATAGCCACGCCAAGTCACTGGTCTTATCCACTCCAACGGTCATATTATTTAAGGGCATTAATGTCAAAGCATGTCAGGATGCTCCCAGGCTATAAATAGCCGCCCCCCACAACCACTAGCTGGTTGGCTGCTCCGTTCGAAACTGACACTTTTCATAAGAGCAACCCAAATTCCTCAGAGCTCTCGAGAGTAATTCATCAGTGAGGAAATACCCCATACACCGAAACCACAAACCAAACCTAGTGATTGAGCATCACTGAAGTTGTTCCTGTGTGGGACTGAAGCCTTTTACCTTTGAGGACTATGCATCCTCCAGACGGTTAGGCGTCATGGTCTAGAGCAATCCAGCAGTCAATTGTGGATCGCCGGGTGACCTAGTTTGTGAGGGTTTGGAAGTCTGCCCTGAAGACTTACCACGAGTGTTGGGCGAGGACTGTGTGTCCTTAGCTCAAGGAGAATACGGTAGGGACTGTGTGTCTCGGGACTGGGTGTCCTTTGGTTTCAATACCAAGCCGCTCCAAACCAGATGTACAACTGTCACAGCAGTAGGAACTGGGTCATCAACAACAGTCTTCACCAAGAATCGGGTTCTAATTCCTCAACTCTTTACTTTCTCTGTATTATGTGTTGATGACTTTCACTGTGACTGTTTGAAGAATTTGCTGAAGACTTTCTCTGAATTTCCTCAACCCCAAATTCTTCACTTAAGTTAATCATCATCTGTATTCAGCGTGCCTGCTTACTGTGCAATCTGTTTTCACAATCTTCACTCTGTAATACTGCTGTTGTGAACGTTTGCACGTCTGATCCTTAACTGTTTCCGCTGTAAGTTAGTCATCAGTGAGGAATTTCCTCAAAAGGAATTTCCTCAGTGATGAAATTCTAAAAATCTCCTATTCAGCCCCCCTCTTGTCGATATAACGCACTTTCAATTGGTTTCAGAGCAAGGTACTCCCTTGTTCTGTGTGATTTTGGTTTAACCACCTGGAGTTTTAGTTATGTAGACTGCAGGCATGTTTAAGGTGACTGCAGCATGTCCTACCTACGAAGGAAAGAATTCCCCTTTCTGGAAGAACAAAATGCAAATGCATCTACAAGCTATTGACAATGATCTCTGGTATATTGTGGAAAATGGTGTCCCCATCATTTCTGTCAGTGTCACTGCAGCTGATGTGAAGAAATTCAAGCAACTCGATTCTCAAGCGAAGAACATCATCTGTGGTCATCTGAGCCCTGGTCAGTTTGGAAGAGTAAGTGCCTTGGGCTCTGCAACACTGATCTGGGAGAGACTGTGCAAGGTAAATGAAGGAGTATCAACCCAACGTGACTCTCGTGTTGATATTCTTCGCAATCTCTTCAATCGCTTCAAGAGACATGACAATGAAAGCTGCCAAGACACCTTTGATCGCCTCACTGATATATCAAATGAACTGCAAGCACTGGGAGCTCGAGACATCACTGATCACGAAGTTGTGAAGAAACTGCTGAGATCCTTAGATTCTTCATTTGACACTCTAGTTCTGATGATTCAAGAAAGGCCAGACTACAAGATACTAGATCCAGCTAATATCCTTGAAAGGCTAAATACTCATGAATTCCAGCTAGAAGAAAAGAGAGATCTATATGGACAAAGCTATTCCAGACCACGTGCACTGAAGGCTAGAGCAATTTCCTCATCTGAAGAAGAAGACACAGATGACAGCAGTTGTGACCCTGAAGAATTTGGACAGGAGCTTGCAATGCTTGTGAGGAAATTCCAGAGATTTACACGACGAGGCCAGTTCGGTAAATCATCAAGAAGAGATATGAGGAAATCAGAATCTGCATCTGAGGACTACAAGAAACGGACCTGTCACAAGTGCAAGAAATCAGGTCATTACATTGCAGATTGTCCCCGCTGGGGAAAGGAATCAAAGAAGAAGAAATACAAGGATGACAGTTCTGATGACTCGAAGAAGAAGAAGAAATCTTCAAAATCCTCATCTTCAAAGCCCTCATCGCACAAGAAGACCAGTTTCAGAAAGGCCCGGGCACTTATTGGCAAGGAAATGGATTCCGAGGCAGAATCAGAGGAATGTGATGAAGCAGATGGGTCTGAAGAAGACTCAGAATCCGCACAGGCTAGTCTTGCACTAGCAACCACTTTCTCAGCAAGTCAATCTTCAATCTTGAAGAAAATGATTGCACAATCCATACTGATGACTATGCTGATGACTTCGCTCCAACCTATTGCTTCATGGCAAAAGGTTCAAAGGTATCAAATAATTCCTCCTCCTCTGATTCAAGTGACTGTGAACCTAATGATTATAAGAAACCCAGTTACAGTAAACTTGCTATCATTGCCACTAAACAACAAACTGCTCTAGAAAAGCTTCAGAAACTGCTAGACAAGAGTGATGATCTGTTGAATGATGAAATGAACCTTACCCAAATCCTCACTTTTGACATGAAAAGTCTTCAGTCTAGATTTGATAATCTTCAGGATCGTTATGATACACTCCTCGCTGATCATGAGAAACTTTCCTATGAATTTCTTCAAAGGAAGCTTGATCTTGAGAAGCTGAGGATGTCTGATGATGATCTTCGTATGGAAAATGATTCATTACTAGCTCAACAGATCAGCGCTAGTCAAGTTGAATTTATTCCTCCATGTCTTAAATGCATTGAACGCGAAACTGCTAATTCCTCTCCAGAATCTTCAAATGCTACCTTTGCTACAAAGTCTTCAACTGCACCTGTTGTGTCTATTTCCTCACTTGAGGAAAACACAAATGTTACTGATGAAAATGCAGGGTTGAAGGAATTGTACGTGACTGGTATGTACAAAAGGCTCAAAGGACATCAAACCCTTTGTGATGTGCTCAAAAAGCAGATCTTGAACAGGAACCCGAGGAAAGAAGGAATTGCCTTTGAGAGGAAATTAAATGCTGATGGATCTTATTGGAAACCCGAGCAGTATCCCAAAACCTCATGGGTTGCTGCTACTGGGCCTCCTTTTCATTCATCTAATCTAACTGGCTTCTCATGTGAATTATCCTATTCCTCGGATGAGTCAATTGATTCCAACTATAAACTGTTCAAAAATCAATCTGGTGAAGTATTTTCTCGATATGTTGGAACTAACTGCAGGAATGGCCCTCCTCTGAGGAAAATCTGGGTTCCCAAAAGCTGTATTGAAAATCTTCAGGTGAATGTCCTCATGACACCACCACTGAAGAATCTGAACCCCAGATCAAATTCCTCAGGAGGACCCAAGTCTTCAAGAGGATCAAAATCCTCAACTGGTCAAAACTATGCTCGTACCCGTGTTTATGCGTCTAACATGCAGGGAAACTACAAGGAATATGAATATGAGCGTTACTCCTCAAATCATTATGTTCATAAATCCTCAAACCAGTTCTCTGCATATTCATATGAGTACTTTAATCCCTCTTCTGTTAAAAGAAGTGCATTAGCTTCAATGCCACCTTTCTCATATGGTGCTCGCAGGATGATGAACGCTTTGCCACCCCTTCAGATGTGGGTGGTGAAGAAATCAAACTAATCACTTCTGCAAGTCAGGTCTCCAGATGAAAATCATCATCTGAAGAATTTGCTGGACACCTGAGGAAACGCTTGATAGGACACAAGCTAATGATTGATGAAATAGAAATATTTCACATGTCCTTACATTTCTGTTATGATGAAATTACTGATCTGATGAAATTAGTATCATATTCTTCAAATCTGAAGCATATGAGATGGTAAGCTGTACTAATTCATCTGCAGGATGACAAACCCAAAAATACTGAGTGGGTTCTCGATAGTGGCTGCACACATCACATGACTGGTGATAAAAGCTTACTGATGAATATGCCACTAACTCCATCACCTCTGAAGCAAATCACATATGCTGATAAAGGTAAAAGCAAGGTATTGGGACTTGGCAAAGTGGCTATTTCCAAGGATAGGCATATGGACAAAGTGATGCTTGTTGAATCCCTTGGTTTTAACCTTATGTCAGTCTCGATGCTTTGTGATCTTGATATGATTGTTATCTTTGGTAGATATAGATGTGTAGTCATCATGGAATCTGACAGATCCAAAGTCTTCGAAGGTGTAAGAAGAGGGGATTTGTACATTGTCGATTTCTCTACAGGTCCTCAACCAGCCACTTGCCTACTAGCAAAAACCTCAGAAGGATGGTTGTGGCACCGAAGACTAGGTCATGCATGCATGAGGAATTTGCACACGCTTGCAAAGAAGAAGCATGTCATCGGCATCGAATCAGTCAAATTCCTCAAGGACCATCTCTGCGGTGCTTGTGAATCTGGAAAAATGACCAGATCCAAGCATCCTTCTAAAACCATCATGACTACTACACGTCCATTCGAATTGCTTCATATGGATTTATTTGGACCTACTCACTATGCCACACTAACCAATGCAGCATCTTTATATGTCTTCGTCATAGTTGATGATTATTCCAGATACACTTGGGTGCATATCATAATGTATAAAACTGAAGTGCAGGAAATCTTCAAACGATTTTCTTCAAGGGCCTCGACGAACTTTGGCGTCAAGATCAAACATATCAGGAGTGATAATGGAACCGAGTTCAAAAACACTGGTCTTGATGATTATCTTGATGAACTTGGTATTACTCACGAATTGTCTCCTCCTTATACTCCTCAACAGAATGGTGTCGTCGAAAGGAAGAACATGACTCTGGTTGAAATGGTGAGAACAATGCTTGAAGAATATCAGACTCCTCGTCGCTTCTGGCCTGAAGCAATCAATACTGCATGACATATCATCAACAGGGTATATCTTCACAAATTCCTCAAGAAAACCTCATATGAACTCCTCACTGACAAGAAACCCAATGCAAGTAATTTCAAAGTCTTCGGTGAAAAATGCTGGATTAGATATCCTCACCATAGCTCAAAATTTGCACCTAAGGCACATGAATGTTTTATGCTCGGGTATGGAAAGGACTCGCACACCTACAGAGTCTTCAACAACTATCACAACAAAGTTGTTGAGACTGTAGATGTGCGGTTCGATGAAACTAATGGCTCGCAAAGAGAGCAATTGCCTTCTGATCCAGATAAACTGTCTCCTGAGGAAGCGATAAAGCTTAAGCCGACTGAAGACATTGTCCCCACTGAGGAAATTGGTGAAGAAACGATCCCCATCGCTGATAAAAACCAAGAAGATGCTCCTGAGGAAATTGCAACAGCACCAATTCCTCAGCCCAGACAAAATCCTCAACCAGCTCATCCGAGGATTGCAAATGAAGTAGAACTTGACAAAATCCTCAACGACATCAACGCACCAGGTCCTCTCACTCGCTCAAAAGCTTCACACTTAGTTAACTTTTGTGGGAATTTTTCCATTGTATCCATCACAGAACCCTCAAAAGTAGCTGAGGCTTTTCTGGAACCGGAGTGGATCCAAGCCATGCAAGACGAACTTCTTCAATTCAAGCTGAATGACGTATGGGAGCTCGTCAAACGACCAGATCCTCGCAAGCATAACATCATTGGCACCAAGTGGATTTTCCGAAACAAGCAAGATGAGGACGGTCAAGTGGTGAGGAACAAGGCACGACCTGTAGCCCAAGGCTACACCCAGGTTGAAGGAATAGATTTCGATGAAACTTTTGCACCTGTTGCTAGACTTGAAGCTATTCGAATACTACTTGCTTATGCTAATCATCATAACATCACCTTATATCAAATGGATGTGAAAAGTGCATTCCTCAATGGTAAGCTTGAGGAAGAAGTATATGTTGCTCAGCCCCCAGGTTTTGAGGATCCAAAGAATCCAGACAAAGTGTTCAGACTCAAAAAGGCTCTGTATGGCCTCAAGCAAGCCCCTCGGGCATGGTATGATACATTGAAGGAATTCCTCATGAAGAAAGGCTTCAAACCTGATTCACTCGATCCAACTCTTTTCATAAAATCTTATGATAATGAACTGTTTGTATGTCAAATATATGTTGATGATATCATATTTGGCTGTACTGACAAAAGATATAGTGATGAATTTGCCTACATGATGAGTGAAGAATATCAGATGTCCATGATGGGGGAGCTGAAATTCTTCTTAGGTCTTCAAATTCGTCAACAAAGCAATGGAATCTTCATATCACAGGAGAAATACCTCAAGGATGTTCTGAGGATATTCGACATGCACGAATGCAAAGGTGCCAAGACTCCAATGCCTACCAACGGTCAACTCGGCACTGATGAAAATGGTAAAGATTTCGATCAGCAGGTATACCGTTCTATGATTGGCTCTTTATTGTATCTATGTGCATCTAGGCCAGATATAATGCTTAGTGTTTGCATGTGTGCACGTTTTCAAGCAAAACCGAAGGAATCACACCATAAGGCTGTGAAACATATTCTTCGATACTTAGCTCACACACCAACACTAGGATTATGGTATTCCAAGGGCTCCAATCTTCATCTCGTAGGGTATTCTGATTCAGACTATGCTGGTGACCGTGTGGATCGCAAGTCAACTTCTGGCACATGCCATTTCCTCGGAAGATCACTAGTTTGCTGGTCCTCAAAGAAGCAGAACTGCGTATCACTCTCCACTGCCGAAGCTGAGTACATTGTTGCTGGTTCTTGATGTGCTCAATTGCTATGGATGAAGCAAACCCTCAAGGACTACGGCATCAACATGAAGAATGTGCCTCTCTACTGTGACAATGAGACTGCTATCAAGATTGCCTACAACCCAGTGTAGCACTCGAAGACCAAGCACATCCAGATTCGTCATCATTTTCTTCAGGACCATGTCCTCAAGGGCAATATCCTCATCGACCATGTGAAGACTGATGATCAACTGGCAGATATCTTCACTAAGCCCTTGGATGAGAAAAGGTTTTGCAAGTTGCGGTGTGAGCTAAATATCTTAGAATCTTCAAATGTTTTGTAACAACATGCACACATCCTAACACTTATGCAAAGTTGATGACTTAGATGTGCAACACATGATGAAACGATTTTCTTCAACTAATGAAGTAAGTCACTCTGAATGTGAAGAAATTAACGAAGAAATTGATTCTCAGGGCCCTACGACAATTGTACGCGGCATCTGTAATCAACATTCTTATATGGTGGGTACCGCCACCGCCCAATGTGAAATTCCCCAAGTTGATTTTCTTCAAATGATCAATTTCCTCACAATGCATTTTTCTTCAAAACAGTTGTTCTTCATTGTGATGATCTATTACAAAATCTTCAAAAACACTTGATGACTTTCATTTGCCTAGGTAGACTGTGATTTCTAGTCCTCAACAGCATTCACTTATTGCTAATTCTTCAAGTTGATGTTTCTGCTAAGTGAATGTGATCGGACCCCACTTTCCCTCTATGCTATACTTATCCAGTCTATTCAATTCTTCATATGCGTTCTACTTGAAACTTTGTTCAAAATCCTCACTGCATCCTTGTGAGCTGATGATTTTGTAACGAAAATCCTCAAATCTTCAAAAATTGTTTTCTTTAAAAAGAACAGTAACTGAACCCCACTTCCCACGATTGGATAACCACGATCTCCACTATCTCCACCGCATCGTACGGGAGCTACACGTGTCCTGCGGAGACGTAGAGGCAAGGGCTATTTGGTCCGAAACTTTCGCGCCAAACAGTAACTTTCAGGCTATAAATAGGTCCTTATCCCCCTCGGTATCTTCTTCTTCTCCTCATCGCTCTCCTGCCATCACACTCTCCATCGAACCCTAGTGCCACCGCTGGTTGTCTTGTTGCCGGCAAGGAAGAGCTTCACTGCCTCAACCTTTTCGCCGCCAGGATCACGCCGGAGTCGGAACATCTACGTCCGCCGCCGCCGTAAACGTCCTCTGCTGCCAAGTTAGGGTGCATTGGACACTTGACCGAAGAGCCTCTCCAACACCACCTTTTGTGTTCTTCGCTCGCACCTTCTAGGGTAAATATATCCCATTTTTACAGCAGATTAGATCTGAAATTTTACCTCTCCCATGTGAAATATGTTTTTCCTCAAGATACGATGCGCACATGATTCCTCAAACACTATCTATCACCACAATCATTGATGAACTAGCTAAGCATCTAAGATTTTCACGAGATTCCTCAATTGTGCGAATTTTCGGATCTGTACAACTCTAGAACCCAAGAACAGTATGCTTAGGCAAATTCCTCAACCACTGGTTATATTCCTCAAACTGTCAAACTTTTTCATTTTCTTCAAATCTGAGAACGCATATGACCTCTCCAAATTCCTCGCAACTATACTCTGTTCACACGTACACACATGTCAGCTGATGAATCTCTCGGTTCTCATCACATTAACTCATTTGCAGCGTTTCTGGAAGAAACTCTTCAAGGCTCATCAGAATCTTCAAGAGTTCAAAATCATCAGCAAATTCCTCGTCTGAAGAAAATGGAGGAAGAAAGGAAACAGAAGGGAGGAAAGAAACTGGAGCAGAACACAGCTGCTGATATTCCTGATGACATATACTTGGACTATTGCATGTGTGATGATGAACCTGAGACAATGGCCAAGAGAAAGATTAGGCTGCAGAAGATTGAACGCAGATGGGCGAAGGAATGGAAGGAGTACAGGTTTGTGACTCCAAAATATGCGAAGAAATTCGCTTTGAAGCCTCCTGGGAGAAGGGCCCCACTTGAGGATTATCAAGAAGCACATCCCTCAAGTCTTATGACACTTGATGACTACCCAGATGAAAAAGAAAGTCATCTGGCCAAGCTCAAGAAGCAAGCTGAAACAGCAGTGAAGAAATTCAATGAATCCTCAGTTGCTGCCTCCGGTGCTGCTCATTCCTCAGCAGCAGAAACCTCAGGCTCAGAGATTCCTCACACGCAGTCTGTGCCAACAAAGCAAAGGGCTCCAAAACCCTCAGCTCCAAAACCCTCAGCTCCAAAACCCTCGGTTCCAAAACCGTCTACACCAAAACCATCAGCGCCAAAACCCTCAGCACCCATCTCATCTACAGCAAAGTCCTCAGCTCCACCTCCAAAGCCAGTATAGAAGAAAGTCGTGAAGACTACGACCGCCAGCTCCAGCTCCTCACTCCCAGCTGCAACTAGCTCGGAGATAAAGTCTTCAACACCCCTTGTGAAGACTTTGGCAACTACTGAACCTGCACCTCTGCCCAGCCCCAGCAAAATCATCGCAGTCCCATCTGCATCAGAGGGAAGTGATGATTATGATGATGTGACCTTGGAAGCCATCATCAGGAACAAGCAAGAACGGGTAGCACAAGCATCAGGCAATGCTATTCCTCTGGCCATGGACCCCAAGGTCCTCCTCGACTTCATCAATGTATGGTATGAAGATCCAAACACACCCATTGATGATTTGAAACTTCCTCCTCGCGTCAGCCACATGGTGGCCACCTTCAAAGGTGAAATTCCTCAGGCAAAATCTCCTCAAGCTGACACCTGAAGCACTGGTGTCAACCCAGGCAGAACTGCAGGTCTTGACTGACAAGTGTGAAAAACTGTCAGACCGCAAAAACACCAAGCGCAATTTCACCAAACTAGCCACTAGTGTTGTTGATGACTACAAGAAGCGCCACCCACAACCAGCACCAACTCCTCAGCCCCTGGTTGAGCAGCCAGAAGATACATCTCCTGATGAGGAGGAAATTCCTCAAGATGAGGAACAACACCAAGAGCGTCGTGCTGATGAGCCGGCCATTGAAGAAATCATCACCGAGACCGCTACTGATGAAACTGCAACCCCTGATGCAACTGCTCCTGATCCAGCTGGTTCCTCACTACCAACTGAAGAATCTGTTGAGAAAACACCTTCACCAAAAGCTTCAAAGGTGAAGAAGGTAATCCCGTCTGCATCAGACGCGAAAAAGACAAGAGCTGCTGAAAAGGAAGCGAAGAAGAGAAAAGCTTCCTCAGCAGAAGAAAAGATTGAGGCAAAACGCATCAAGGAAACTGAAGAATCTGCCCCTCTGGACCCGGTGCCTCTAAATGTTGCGCCTTCATATGAAATGGTCGTCATTGGTGACCAAACTACAAGGGCAGATGAGGAAATGAAGGATGCTGCCTCTGAGGAGCATACTGATGAGGAAATCCAAATTGATGACAGTCCTCAACCTCATGTTCCTCAGACAAAGACTACTCAAGCTTCACCTGCAGCAGCTGATGAATCTGCTTCTGCCACACAGTCAGCTGATGAAAACCAAGCTGAAGAAAATGTCCAGTCTGAGCAGGCTCCTCCCACTGAACAGGCTGACCAAACTCCTCAAGCTGAGAAGGAAGAAGAAATTCCTCAGCCTGAAGCTCAGCCAGAGCAAGAAATACCAGCTGATGAAATTCCTCAACGTGAGGAAACTGCTGAAGAAAATGTTCCCGCCCCTGACAATGACTTCATTGTGCTCAACCCAGAGACTGCCATGGTTGTTTCCCCTCCCATTCCTCAGCACAATATCAAGCCAGTTCAGCGCCAGCCATTCTCCAAGCGTCCCAAGTTTCAGAAAGAAAATTTCTTTGAGGAACGCATGTACTTCATCGGAGAGAATCCTTATGACAAGCCTCAAATGAGGCATCTGAAGTTTTGGACAAGGACTCAGATGAACTACTATGCTTCTGTGCTCTGTGGACGCAACAAGATATTCTAGCACAGGCACATTCCTCATGATGAGCTTGAAGAAATTCCCTGCATGGAACCACTCCTCAGTGTACTCCATGATGCAGGTTTGCTCCCTATGTGCTCAGACATATCAGATTGGAATAGTGAGCTCATTCTTCAATTCTATGCAACTCTGCACATCTCTGGCAACGCTGATGACATCAACACTTGGGTGTTTGATTGGATGACCCAAAACACTCACTACAAGGCTCCCGCATCTGAACTCCTCAGAGAACTGCCCGTACCAATTCCTTCAGACGGGGCAGTGAAGCTTTATGGTGAGCGTGAGCTGCCAAATGGAATGATGGAAGTCCTCATGAAGCCTTTGGCTGCAGGAAAACCTTCAAGAACCACATTCCTCATCCATGAGCTTAAGTACACACCTCGGTCTGTCTACCGCATTCTCTGCAGTGTGCTAGCGCCAATCAAAGGCCATGATGATGAAGAAGATGTCGTCGGCCTCATGAAGAATATCCTCTTCAACATCATTCATGGTATCCCCATGAATATCCATGATTGCTTCTTGAGGACTTTGGCTGACAATGCAATGTGCCCCTATGATCACAAAATTTATGCACCATGGATCATGAGATTCCATAGGACAAGGACAGGCATCAACTTCCACGCAGATTTTCAGAACCATGTTGGTTATATGCCTCCTATCCGGATCAACAAGAAGACTTTCGAGCCCATTGAGGGAAAAGGAAAGTCTGTGATTGATGAAGGCAGCAGACCTCTTGATGGTCAGTTTAAAGAGCCAGACGCCTATTCTTCATGGGACGATACTGAAACTCGTCCACCCAGCCCTGTTCCTCCTCGCGTGCTAAACACCAGAGAGCTTCTTCTCAGTCTTCATCAGAAGGTGGATCACAACCACAAATGGGTCAAACGCCAGTTTGGTGCCATTTTGAAAACCCTCACTGAAACCCAGAACTCTGTGAAGCTTAATCATCACTATCTGCATGAGGTTTTCGATCGCACATGGGCTACACTTGCACACCTGAAGACTCAGACTGAGCTTGAAGAAATGAACTTTGAGCAAGACTTTGACTAGTCGTGGCCTCCCAAGAAGAAGTTCAGGCCCATTCCAGTGCCAGATCTTGAAGACAGCTCCTTCTCGTCATTCTGCACCGCCGAGTCTGATGAGGAACAACTCAACACCGCAACAGGCCCAAGGAAGAAGACTACACCCAAGAAGCGTCAAGGATCTTCATCAACCGCCAAGAAATGACGTCTTCATGGGCGTTAGTCCTCAGTTTGTCCCTTTTTTGTCACTTGATGACAAAGGGGGAGAAACTTGAGAGTTAGTCTTAAAACGGGATTTATTTTTGGGGCCTATGAACTATATTTAAGTTACAAACTCTTGGCTCTTCTGAAGTTTTTATGTAATGAGTTGTAACTTAAGCCCGATGGTACTCTGACGCTTTTGAACGTTTTTCTACGCATGCTTATTCCTCAAGTTTTAATGCACGCATGCTGGAATTCGTCAGATACCATTTGCCATCATGCATCTTCATTTTCTTCATATTATATGTTATATGTATGCATGATTTACAAGATTCAGCGGGAGATCTCCATGATATAAATCATCAATGTGCATCTGCTATAAAAGCAGAATCTTCAAGGTATGCACATCTTCAGGGGGAGTCTCTGTGAATCTTGTCTTCAAATTCCTCAAATGAGTATTTACATTTCATATTTTTTATCCCTGTTGAAGACTTAACCTAATTGTCATCAACCACCAAAAAGGGGGAGATTGTAAGTGCATCTAGTGCCCCTTAGTGATTTTGGTGTTTTGAAGACTTATAGGTTAAGTATCTAATGTGTTTGTGAGTGTACACAGGATCTATAAGTCATTGAGGAGTTTGAGATATTTGAAGAATATCGACCCCTAAAAATATATGTCTTCAGTTGAAGAAATTGGTGAAGCTGAAGAAATGAATCGCGAGGAATCTGCGATGAAATTGATATTCCTCATGAAGATATTGATATTGAGAAGATCGGTGGTTCCTGAAGAAAATTGTTCTGAAGAAATTGAAGCGTGAAGATTTACGTTTTCTGTTTTACTTTCTTCGCATTTGATGAATAGGAACACCGTACTGTTAAAGGGGGTCAAAGTAATGCTATTGAATGAATTTCCTCATGATGCTCAACCCAAGCCAAATCCTACCAAAAGCCTCAAGTGAGGAATATGAGTGACATGAGGACTCTCACAATTGAGGGTCCCGACCATTTCGATAGCCACGCCAAGTCACTGGTCTTATCCACTCCAACGGTCATATTATTTAAGGGCATTAATGTCAAATCATGTCGGGATGCTCCCAGGCTATAAATAGCCGCCCCCCACAACCACTAGCTGGTTGGCTGCTCCGTTCGAAACTGACACTTGTCATAAGAGCAACCCAAATTCCTCAGAGCTTTCGAGAGTAATTCATCAGTGAGGAAATACCCCATACACCGAAACCACAAACCAAACCTAGTGATTGAGCATCACTGAACAAGTTGTTCATGTGTGGGACTGAAGCCTTTTACCTGTGCATCCTCCAGACGGTTAGGCGTCATGGTCTAGAGCAATCCAGCAGTCAATTGTGGATCGCCGGGTGACCGAGTTTGTGAGGGTTTGGAAGTCTGCCCTGAAGACTTACCACGAGTGTTGGGCGAGGACTGTGTGTCCTTAGCTCAAGGAGAATACGGTAGGGACTGTGTGTCCCGGGACTGGGTGTCCTTTGGTTTCAATACCAAGCCGCTCCAAACCAGATGTACAACTGTCACAGCTGTTGGAACTGGGTCATCAACAACATTCTTCACCAAGAATCGGGTTCTAATTCCTCAACTCTTTACTTTCTCTGTATTATGTGTTGATGACTTTCACTGTGACTGTTTGAAGAATTTGCTGAAGACTTTCTCTGAATTTCCTCAACCCCAAATTCTTCACTTAAGTTAATCATCATCTGTATTCAGCGTGCCTGCTTACTGTGCAATCTGTTTTCACAATCTTCACTCTGTAATACTGATGTTGTGAACGTTTGCACGTCTGATCCTTAACTGTTTCCGCTGTAAGTTAGTCATCAGTGAGGAATTTCCTCAAAAGGAATTTCCTCAGTGATGAAATTCTAAAAATCTCCTATTCACCCCCCCCCCCCCCTCTAGTCGATATAACGCACTTTCAGGTACACACTTCAGATGGTTTTGCGTGGAGGCACTTAGATGCATTACATAAGGATAAATTAGAAGATCCAAGGCATCCTAGAGTTGCCATCAGCACGGATGGTTCAATGTGTATGATATGACGGCAGCACAATACAGTTGTTGGCCTGTATTTATCATTCCACTCAATTTCCCACCTGGAGAGATTCTGAAAAGAAAGAACATTTTCCTGACGTTGATAATTCCAGGGCCCAACTATCCAGTGAAGAATATGAATGTGTACATGCAGCCGCTTAAGGATGAGTTGCAAGAAGCCTGGGATAATGGGATCAAGACCTACGACGCCGCTACCAAAACAAATTTCAAAATGCATGTGTGGTACATGTACTCGACGCATGATTATCCGGCGTTTGCGCTATTCGCTGGCTGGTGTGTGCATGAAAGGTTCCCGTGCACCACATGCAAGGCAGCTCTTCAGTTCTGTTGGCTGCAGGCTGGTCGCAAGTTTTCTTGCTTCGACATGCATAGGCAATTCCTGGATCCTGACCATAAGTTCAAAAAAGACAAGAAGAATTTCATCAAATGTAGAGTTGCTAAAAACACTGCACCAGCTGCGTTGACAGGCAAACAAACCCTTGATAAATTAAACCCTCTCGAGCCTGATCCTTTGCGTTCAGGATACTTCAAAGGGTATAATACGGAACACGCCTGCACTCACAAGTCATGCTTATGGGATCTGCCTTACTTCAAAGACCTCCTTTGCCCACACAACATCGACATGATGCACACTGAAAATAATATTGCAAAGGCCATTTTTGGTACATTGTTCAGTATAGAGGGGAAGTTAAAAGATAATCCTACGGCTAGAATCGACCTGGAGGTTCTATGTGATAGACCGTTACAAAACTTGCGACAACGGAAAGGAAAGCAAAGCATAGCGAAGCCAAAGGCATGATTCAATCTTGAAAGGCCAGCTATGAGGGAAATGCTATTGTGGGTGAAAATGCGGTTGATGTTCCCCGATGGGTATGCTGCGAATCTAAAGAGGGGAGCGAGTCTTGAGAAATTGAAAATATTTGGTCTCAAGAGTCATAATTGACACATATGGATTGAGCGGGTAATGCCGGTGATGTTGCGTGGCTTTATCCCTAAGGATGAATGGCTAGTACTGGCAGAGCTGAGCTATTTCTTCTGTTCTCTTTGTGCGAAAGAACTATTGCCTGGCGTGCTAGATGAAATGGAAGTGTTGGCAGTGGAGTTGACCTGCAAATTAGAAAAGATCTTTCCACCGGGCTTCTTTAATCCAATGCAGCATTTGATTTTGCATCTCCCGACCGAGGCAAGATTGGGGGGCGTTCAAAATCGATGGTGCTACTCAACTGAGAGGATGCAGAAGACGCTTCGAGCTAAGTGTAAAAATACACGTAGAATTGAAGCATCGATGGCCGAGGCATTCATTACTGAGGAGGTGGCAAACTTTGTGACAGCACACTATGAAGCCAAAAATCATCATTTGCATAACCCGAAGCCTCGGTACAATGATGGCGATCCAAAAAAAGGTCGATCCAACCTCAGCCTATTCAAAGGGAAGCTCGCACCATCCGGTGCTTCGAAAGGGAAATCGTTGGATGTCGAAGAATGGTAGACCATTTCATTGTATATCTTCACCAACCTAACAGAAGTGTGGCCGTACATCGAGTAAGTTCTCGGTAAATTATTGTTCCGCAACTTCTAATTCCGTTCAACTACTCTTATTCCCGGATATTTGATATAGTCGATACATCGCCGAATTCTCGGATGGAGCGGTCATCGAAAAGGATTTCGTCGAAGAGTATGAGCTTCTCGCAAAGCATGGAGGCGACCATCCCGGTTTCATCTCTTGGTTCAAACAAAGGGTAATTAATTACCATTAATGGTCCATTTGATTTCTTGGTCTAATTTGCGGCTAATGCATCCCACAACTAGGGAAAACCGTAGTAGTAGCGCTGGTAATATGCATAGTAGTAGCGTTGGGCCGTGCGCTACTGCTATCGTGCTACAGCTAAACATTATTAGTAGCGCAGGTTTGGCAGCGCTACTGGTAAGTAGTGTTAGGAGTAGCACTTTCTCATAGAAAGCGTTGCTGCTAAGCCGCGCTACTGCTAACTTTTACTGCTTTCACAAATTTGAACCCTCTATGTATTTGTGATGTATTTATACATATTCTATACAATAGTTTCATCACATCATATTAAACGTACACCACATAGTGATACATATATAGTTTCATAAAATATCATCACATCATCTCGAAAATAGCGATACATAAGTGATGTAGAAGTAATCATCATAGTCAATGAGACATCATATAACGAAAGTTGGTCTCTAGTCATAATTACAACTCCTCATCATCATCATCGTCAACTCTAACACACTGTAGCACATCATCACATCATCTCGGAAATAGCTAATAATCATCATAGTCATTACCACCAATACTATTTAATATCATTTTCGTCAATGAGACATCATATAACAAAAGTTGGTCACTGGTCATAATCACAACCCCTCCTCATCATCATCGTCAACTCTAACACATTGTAGCACATAATAACACATTGTACCTAGGACCTACTCCTCAAGATAGGGCCTGACTCTCCATTATGGATAATGGAGATCATCTTGTCTCCAATTCTTGGGCTACGCACAATGTTGCTTCCAAGTAGCTCTCTACAATTGACCATACATTTTCCAATCTTTGATTGTCATGACTTCATCGGTTTTAGAAATCCGGTATGGATGCGAGTGATGCAGATACCTAGGCTGACCTGGCCGTGCTGGTCGTATCATCATAACATCAACGCGACCTCTTGGTAACATCAGATGAGGCACACAATCTTGCGGGATTTTCTATTGAAAAACATAGTATTAGCTTTGTAGCTAGCAATGTACTTTAGTTTTACAAGAATTTATGCAAAATATGCATGGATGTCGTAATAGTAGAAAAACTTACCATGCAATCTCCATGCATGTTATCGTAGTTCACCACGTGCACTAGTGGCACATATTGACCATAATGTTGGGGAGTTTGCTGATAGGTATTGTAATTCTCAAGATCATTGATAAATGCGACAAGATGATGTTTCTCCTTACAAGTTAATTCTGCTTCATCATTGTAGTAATAGGTTCTGTCTACCATTTTCCGTACATTTTTTGAAGAATGAAAATAAGCTATCAATGGAAATAAGTTGTCAACTATTTTTAAATAAATAATATAAATTACTTAATAAATGTGGTTGAGAAACTAACATAATGGTAGAACTGGAGGCATGTGCACATCGACCGAGATGTCGATATTACCTTCAATTTCATCTTCCAGATGAATATCAAAGGTGATAAGCATATTAGGCTCAAATGCATAAGCCTTGCATAGTGCTACCCAAGTTTTGCATTCAAAAAAGGAGTAGGTGTCTGCATTGTACAATTTTACGGCAAAAGTATAACCTTGCTCGGTCCTCAAGTGAACTATCTTTACCACCATATTTATTTCAGTACTGAAACCAATCTTGTCCAACACATAATGTCTTGCATGGCAATGGGATACGCTAGTAGAATAGTAAAAAATAAAAACTACAAGTTGAAGCAAAAGAAGTCATGCTTAATTACGAAAAAAGACTTGTCGTTGTAACTTACTGTATCCACTTCGAAGTCCTCATCCAGCATGATGTTGAAGCACCTATCATCAACTAGGTAAGGCGTGTCACAAAGGCCGCGCTTGTCTTGGCAGTATTCGCACATAACGAATTCCTCTTCGTCATCAGACATTTCCTAAAACAGAGAAAATTTGGGCATGACATTTACTAAAAAGTGGACATATGGAGCGCCTGAAATTTGCCGGAACGGAAATGAATCAACATTCCGGCAAAACATAGGCCACTCGGATATAGCAACAATCAACAAGTACAAAAGATGGGGTAAAATAGAGAATATTACAAACAACCTCTCATGCCTAACCATATTGCAAAATTTCCCCCCAAACATTCTTACATGCCCTAGGTCAGCAACCACCCCATTTTCACTAAGTCTCTTAACCCCTAGATGCATTGGTAGATCCTCATACCAAAATTACAGATAAACACTACTACTATCTCCTATCCACATATATTACTTTAGATGGACTGAATAACCTTTGACCAAACTTTAGGTGAAAATGTTGCGCCACGGTCAACGGGGGCATCCATGACAGGGGGGAGGCGTGCGGTATGGTGCTAGGGTGGGCGAGTGAGGCGGTAGGGAGGAGGGGGTGGGGGCTTACTGGAGCGGGAGCGGGAGGTGGTCGAACAACGGCGCGTGGAGGTGGCCCGACGATGCTTGAAGGGGTGGCGACGTGTGGAGGTGGCACGACGGCGCTTGGAGGGGTCAATGGCGGAGAGGAAAGAAGCAGCGTGCTAGATCACACGCGAGAGGGACAGAGGGCCGGTCGAACAGAGAGGGAAGGAGTGGGGGAGAGGGGATCGAGTTAGCCGGTTAACTAAATCTAGCAGTAGCGATGGATCCGCACCGGAGCTACTGCTAACTTGTCGGTAGCGCTGGATCGGACCAAGCGCTACTGCAATTCCACTTAGCAGTAGCACGTTGTACAAGCGCCCGCTGCTACTACTACTACTGTTGGTGGCCTCCTTTAGCAGCAGCGCTTGAAATACATAAAGCGCTACTCATATGGACCCTAGTAGTAAAGCTTTATATACCCAACGCTACTGCTAAGTAGCAGTAGCACGTGCTTATTTCCACCGCTACTACTAGGCTCCTGCCTATAAGGTTTTCCCTAGTAGTGTACATTCTTTCGTATTAAACTTGTTGGCTGATGCAGACTCTATGGATGCCGAGTTGAGACAAGTCGCTAATGGTTTTGACTATAAGGTCCGTTCATTTGACAAATACAACATCAACGGGTATCACTTTCGTAGCTTTGGCAAAGAGCTATCTATGCCCGACCTAAAGACTACAAATTGTTTTGTCTCTGCTATCGGCGAAGGAGGCACCGAGTATTATGGAAGAGTTGAACAAATTTATGAACTTCTATTCTATGGTAAAAACCCACCGACCGTCATAGTCTTCAAATGTTATTGGTTTGAGCCGAGGGAGACTAGAAGGACTCATGAACATATAGGACTAGTCGAAATCAATCAAAAGACCCACTTAGATGTTCCCGATGTCTATATTACGGCTCAACGGGCGACACAAGTTTTCTATCTGTCGTGGGCCTGCCAAATTGATCCAAATCTCAAAGGTTGGGATGTCGTTTATGAAATGCCACCACATTTTAGACCACCTACCCTCAATGAAGAGGATTACAAACCTCACATTAACCCAGACACATATGAAGGAGAATTCTTCCAAGAAACACGTATGTCCAAGAAACGTTTCAAGAACTTCTCTACTTCACCTAGAACATTGAAGTAGACACCAACAGTGAATCTGTCTTAACCCCTGAGCCCGAACAGGAAAAGCCGGAAGAATAAGAGGTTACTGTTGCGGATGACCTGTCACTTCTTGACCGATTACATAATGGTGCCTTCCAGATGTTCTTCCTGATAGTGATGATGATGATGCATTTATTGATGATAGTGATGATCATGATGCATTTATTGACCCCGAAGCATATATAGACGAGCACGATTGTTATTAGTTCATGTCAGGTATTCAACTATTACTATATATAAATTTTGAGTTCATGTAGGTATTCAATTTTTATTAGTCATGTTGGTATTGATGACGATGATACACTTAAGTTATATACATTTTATTACTCATGTTGGTATTTATGTTGTACTAATTTCATTTACTCTTTGTCATGACAGGTGTTGAAAGATGGTGGGAAAGGGTCGAAAGCACTCTCCAGCTCTTTCTTCGTCGGCGGGTGGTGCGATGGGTACTTCCATTCATGCCTCGCCTCTTCAAAGAGCGTTGCTCTCTACTCTGCATGGATTGGCCGCTTCTTCGACTCTCGTGGCCCCCGTGAGAGGAGGTTGACCCCCCGCGAAGCCGAGAGATACTAAAGGTATTACTCATGTTGGTATTTATGTTGTACTCATGTATGTATTTATGTTGTAGTCATGTTGGTATTTATATACATTTTATTACTCATGTTGGTATTTATGATGTACTAAAGGTACACGTGGCCGCGGGAGAGGTAGGGCGGTGCCTGCCATGCCTTCCTCGCCGCCACCCCAAGCTGATTCACCTGAGCACAGGACTTCTAGGGTGGATTCGTCTGAGGTGGAGGCTACACGGTCTCCGGTTCACGAGCCTCAGGTCGACGAGCCTTTGACCCACGAGACTCATGTCCCAGAGGCTTCGTTCCAGGCGACTCCGGAGCAAAGCAGGGATGAGAGTACGTCCCCAGAGACCCAGTGGGATACCTGGGCTGATCTGGGTCAGCCTGAGCCAAGTGGCCTTGCTGATAGCGACGAGGAGCTGGTGAGGGGGCAACTGTGTACCAACGTGGTAGTTCGGCGCTCCCGCTCGTGCCGGCAACCCGCGAACAGAGGTGGTCGATTAAGCCAAATGGGAACAAGTAAGTTAATTTACTCTTATTTAACCTTTTGCCTTCATGTTTTCTCAAATATCTAATGTTTTGGCTTTAATTTGTCATACTGCAGTGGTTGGATTGTTGCCAAGGATGTCCGCAAGCCCAGCAGGGTCCTTGGTGTGCTTTGCCGTCAAAACTTCCCGGGGTTTGTTACATTACCCGGTCGGGAGTGAGAGGTAGGAATGACCTGGGACCACTACTTGGGTGCCCTGGCCCCATCGGAGGTGGAGATCGATGGTGTTTTGTGCCACACGATGGCCGACATGGTGATCAGACAGTTCTGGATAATTTCTCCTTTACACAATTATAAATCAACCATAGCTAGTTATTGTACTAATCGGTGTTGTCTCATTTGCAGACCTACTACAGGTGTGAGGAGGGATAGGAGGAGGACGCGGCAAAGGTTATCGAAACCGAATGTTGCCGCCTACTTCAAAACTTTTGGCACGAGGCTCGGGTGCAGGATGTTCGAGACTACTATGCCTCGCGGCGTATTAGGAAGGACAAGGCGAAGTGCCGTGATTCTAAGATGGAGAAGGAGCATTACATGAAGGTAATTACATATTATTAAGGCTTTGTAGTTAGTTTCCTTGATTTGGTTCTTACGCTCTCAAATTTCTCTTTATTAACTTAGGTGCCCCCGAGATGGTGTGTGTATAAGATGGATTGTTGGGAGGCCTTGGTGGATCAGTGGTGCTCCAAAATGTGGGAGGCCAGCCACAACAACGCCAAGGAGAGGTGTGGCAAAATGGTTAGTGTGCCACACCATCAAGGGAGCGTCAACTTAATCCAATTTGGCGAGAACTAGGTATGTGCTTTGCTTCATGCCTCATGCAATTCATTCTTAATGCTATCTTGAGCCCTTTACTAGTACAATTTTCCTCTCTCTCTCCATTTTAGGCGCGTCACAATAAGACGGAGGTGCCACAGATGTACGACCTTTATGCGATGGCCCATATTGTCTCGTACAAGAAGGTCAAGGCATTCTCTTAGTCTGACTTCGAGCATCCAGAAAACTTCACCAACATCTCCTCCCACCACAAGCTCGTGAAGTACAGAGATCACGGGAAGGCGAGGAAAGGGGAGGACTTTAACCCGAGCGAGGGGCCTATTGATCCAGAGCTGGTGATGATAGCTGGCAACGGGAGGCCCCGTGGCTCGATCGCCATTGGAGACGGCCTTATACGTTGTCCTAGCACTCTCCGGCAGATAAAGGCACGCCAAACGAGCTCCTGTCCTGAGATAACACCTCGTCCACGGCCATTCGAGCTCGCCATCGAAGTTAGTTTAATGGACTCAACTATCTTTCCGCATTTTGTTGTGCGTTGGAACCAATATGATTACAATGCTAACAATGAGTTGTGTTGCAGGCTGCTATTCTGAAAGAGAGAGAGGCGATGCACGCGGTTTTGGCGGAGAAGGATAAGGAGATGAAGGGGCTGGAGGAGAGGACGACTGCATTGGTGGAGGCGGAGAGGGCACGGAATGATGCGTCTAATAGGGCCATATACGAGCTCTTCGTGGTAAGTTTCTTCTTCATATTATTTCAAATCTTGCATTTTAATGTCCGTTTCATTAATAACTCAAAAGTTCGACTTGTCAAAACCAAATGTACAGTCTATGTGCCAGAAGACCGATCAAGTCCCTCCGGCGATGCCAGTCATTAACATGGCGGGGTGATACGTCCATTTTGCATCATGTTTTCATGTTGATATTTCTCGCTTCTTGGGCTGTCATTTCACTTCACGGTACAATTCTTATGCATTTTATGTCTTATTTTGCAAGGTTTACATGAAGAGGGAGAATGCCGGCAGCTGGAATTCTGGCCTGAAAGTGGAGCAAAGTTGAGATACCTATTCTGCGCAACTCCAAACGCCGTAAAAATAAACGAGGATTTTTTCCGGATTTATAAAAAATAATGTGTCGAAGAAGCGCCAGAGGGGCACGAGGGGTTGGCCACAAGCCTGCACGGCGCGGCCACCCCCCGAGGCCGTGCCATGAGGGCTTGTGGGCAACCTGCTGGCCCACTTTCCCCCCTCTTTTTCTATATGAAGGGTTTCGTCCAGGAAAAAATTAGAGGAGGTTTTGTGGATTCGCCGCCGCCACGAGGCGGAACTTGAGCAGAACAAATCTAGAGCTCCGGTAGGACGATCCTGCCGGGGAAACTTCTCTCCCGGAGGGGGACATCGTCGCCATCGTCATCACCAACACTCCTCTCATCGGAGGGGACTCATCACCATCAACATCTTCATCAGCACCATCTCATCTCCAAACCCTAGTTCATCACTTGTAACCAATCTCCGTCTCGCGACTCCGATTGGTACTTGTAAGGTGCTAGTAGTGTTAATTACTCTTTGTAGTTGATGCTAGTTGGATTACTTGGCGGAAGAGTTTATGTTCAGATCCTTGATGCTACTCATTACCTCTCTGGTAATGAATATGATTATGCTTTGTGAGTAGTTAATTTTGTTCCTGAGGACATGGGATAAGTCATGCTAATAGTATTCATGTGAATTTGGTATTCGTTCGATATTTTGATATGTTGTATGTTGTTTTTCCTCTAGTGGTGTTATGTGAACGTCGACTACATAACACTTCACCATTATTTGGGACTAGAGGAAGGCATTGGGAAGTAGTAAGTAGATGATGGGTTGCTAGAGTGACAGAAGCTTAAACCCTAGTTTATGTGTTGCTTCGTAAGGGGCTGATTTGGATCCACTAGTTTAATGTTATGGTTAGACTTTGTCTTAATTCTTCTTTCGTAGTTGCGGATGCTTGCGAGAGGGGTTAATCATAAGTGGGATGCTTGTCCAAGTAAGGGAAGCACCCAAGCGCCAGTCCACCCACATATCAAACTATCAAAGTAACGAACGCGAATCATATGGACATGATGAAAACTAGCATGACAGAAATTCCCGTGTGTTCTCGGGAGCGTTTTTCCTCCTATAAGACTTTGTCCAGGCTTGTCCCTTGCTACAAAAGTGATTGGGCCACTTTGCTGCACCATTGCTAATTTTGTTACTTGTTGCTTGCTACGAATCATCTCACCACACAATCACTTGTTACCGACAATTTCAGTGCTTGCAGAATTTACCTTGCTGAAAACCACTTGTCAGATCCTTCTGCTCCTCGTTGGGTTCGACACTCTTACTTATCGAAAGGACTATGATTGATCCCCCATACTTGTGGGTCATCACGGGGACGGTGAGTTTCATTTCAATGCACTGATCTTAAGAGTGTCATCATGCTAACGACACATTGCAAATGATGTTTGGTGCAGAATATCTCCCGAAAGACATCGCACGACCCTTCTACACTGGAGCCTTCTCCAGGTGAAACAAGCTAGAGCCAGCGTGCTTCACCGCCGTGATGACGATAATGGTATGTTATTTCTAGCATTTTGCTTAACAACCGCATAATGGTCCAATATGGTTTATTAAGCATACTTAGCTCCAAAATGACATATTTAACCCAAGTTAGCTCCATACTGGTCTCCTTCTCCTTCTCCTCCTCCTCCTCCTCCTCCTAAATGACATAATTAACCAATTTAGCTCGAAAATGCCTTAATAATCATAGTTGTCTACAAAATGACATATTTTACCCAAGTTAGCTCTAGAATGGCCTATACTTAGCTTGGCTTCCACCTAATGACATAATTGTCTTAGTTAGCTCGAAAATGGCCTATTTAATAAAAAATGACATATACTTACCTAATTATCCTCCAAAATGACATAATTAGCTCCAAAAAGGCATAATTAGCTAATTTAGCTCGATGAAGAGGACAAGAGGAGAAGATAGAGGAAAAATGAAAAGAAGGAAGAAGAAGAAGAAGAGAAGAATAAGAGAAGGAGAAGGAGAAGGAGGAAGAAGAAGGAGGAGAGAAGCTCCTTCTCCTTCTTCTCCTCCTTCTTCTCCTTCTTCTTGTCCTTCTTGTTTTCTTCTTCTTCTCCTCTTCCTTCTCCTTCTCCTTCTCCTTCTCCTCCTCCTCCTCCTCCTCCTCCTCCTCCTTCTTCTTCTTTTCTTCTCCTTCTTCTTCTCTTCTTGCTTCTTCTCTTTCTTCTTCTATGTAGCTTAGACTCATCCAACAAAGACATACTTAGCTAATTATCCTACAAAATGACATAATTAGCTTAGTTAGGTAAAAACATCATAAGAACCTTGCTTAGTCATTCAAACGATTAATTTAGCTCCAAAATGAAATAATAAGCTCAAAATGGCTTAAGAACCTTGGTTAGCTCATGAATATTACATACTTAGCTTGGCTTCCACCTAAATGACATAATTAGCCAATTTAGCTCGAAAATGCCTTAATAATCATAGTTGGCTCCAAAATGACATATTTTACCCAAGTTAGCTCTAGAATGGCCTATACTTAGCTTGGCTTCCACCTAAATGACATGATTAGCTTAGTTAGCTCAAAAATGGACTATTTAATATAAAAAATGACCTATACTTACCTAATTATCCTCCAAAATGACATAATTAGCTCAAATAGGCATAATTAGCTAATTTAGCTCGAAGAAGAGGACAAGAGGAGAAGATAGAGGAAAAATGAAAAGAAGGAAGAAGAAGAAGAAGAAGAAGAAGAGAAGAAGAACGGAAGAAGAAGGAGAAGGAGAAGGAGAAGGAGGCAGAAGAAGGAGAAAAAGGAGAAGGAGGAGGAGAGAAGCTCCTTCTCCTTCTTCTCCTCCTTCTTCTCCTCCTTCTTGTCCTTCTTCTTTTCTTCTTCTTCTCCTCTTCCTTCTCCTTCTCCTTCTCCTCCTCCTCCTCCTCCTCCTTCTTCTTCTTCTTTTACTTCTCCTTCTTCTTCTCTTCTTGCTTCTTCTCTTTCTTCTTATACGTAGCTTAGACTCATCCAACAAAGACATACTTAGCTAATTATCCTACAAAATGACATAATTAGCTTAGTTAGGTAAAAAAACATCATAAGAACCTTGGTTAGCTCATTAAAACGACTAATTTAGCTCCAAAATCAAATAATAAGCTCAAAATGGCATAAGAACCTTGGTTAGCTCATGAATATTATATACTTAGCTTGGCTTCCACCTAAATGACATAATTAGCCAATTTAGCTCCAAAATGCGTTAATAATCATAGTTGGCTCCAAAATGACATATTTTACCCAAGTTAGCTCTAGAATGGCCTATACTTCGCTTGGCTTCCACCTAAATGACATAATTAGCTTAGTTAGCTCCAAAATGGCCTATTTAATAAAAAAATGACCAATACTTAGCTATTTATCCTCCAAAATGACAAAATTAGCTCCAAAAAGGCATAATTATCTAATTTAGCCCGAAGAAGAGGACAAAAGGAGAAGAAAGAGGAAAAATGAAAAGATGGAAGAAGAAGAAGAGAAGAAGAAGGAGAAGGAGGAAGAAGAAGGAGAAGAAGGAGGAGAGAAGCTCCTTCTCCTTCTTCTCCTCCTTCTTCTCCTTCTTCTTCTCCTTCATATTTTCTTCTTCTTCTCCTCTTCCTTCTCCTTCTCTTTCTCCTCCTCCTCCTCCTCCTTGTAACGACTAAGATGCGGTCCTTTCCGATTTAGGGAACAAGGCCCCGAATTGGAAAGAAGCGCATCTAAGCATTTCGCAAGCACGGTAACATAGCACATACATAATAATAGAATGACAATTAGGGATTCAACTGCCATCTCATACATAATATCAGAGTTTACATCACGCATTCAAACAAGGTAGTTCCGCTACGGACTACAAAACATGAGAAATGACTATGCTACCCTGCATGCTTGCCCACGATCACGACCACACCTCAGTCTTCTGGATAGTTCACGTACACGTGGTCGTTCTCCTCGTCGTACTGCCACGCCAGCTGCGTGCCGTCGGGATCACCTGTGTTGGGCATACATGTACCTGTTGGTGTGTTGAAGGAATCTATGAGCCACGGGGACTCAGCAATCTATGACCTCAGTGCCAGAACTAGTCAAGTTATTAGGTAAGGAAGGTTCGGTGTATAGGTTACAGCACCCTAAGCATATATGGTGACTAAATTATGTTGAACAAGTATTGAAGGTGGTCTATTCTAACGATCGATGATTAGCTGATCACTAAGTGATCCTGAACACCTAATTACGCCAATCATAACCCGACCGTGTTCCCGATCGAAGAGAGGTCTTCGAAGGGGACAGTCACGGTTACACACACAGTTGGCAATTTTATTAGGTTATGTTCAAGTTATCTATAACCGGATGTTAACAAATACTCCAAGTTGCCACATAACCGCGGGCACGGCTTTTCGAAAGATTAAACCCTACAGGGGTGCTCCAACTAGTCCATCACAAACGGTCACGGGCCGCAAAGTAATCCTCTATCACGAATCTCGTGATCTCATCGGATTCCTTAGAGGAAAACCTCAACTCTGGGGCGAACCAAAGCTTCACCTGGATTCCTATATGCAAGATATATCGCTAAGGTAAGACAAGACTAGCAGGACCTCCCGGTGTGTCGACGAACCTGATAAGAGCTGCGTATCTTAGTCTCAGGACAACACCGTCTATGCATAGTGGACAATGACCAAACCTCAAGTTTCCCCGAGGTGGTATTGTCGACTGCTAGGTGGGTGAACCAACACTCATGAGGAGCACCGGCCCGGGTTGTTGATTAATTCCTCGGGGTAGCTATTCCCTATGCAGATTATTATTAAGTGATTAGCAAATTAAAACCAATGTTGGGTCCTGCCGGACAAGTCTTAACACTACACGATTTATCAAGGGGGTCCCCATAACAAGCCCGAACGTGTTAGGAGCGGTCAGTTATGGAATCAAACATCGGTCGACGGTAACTACGGCGGCAATAACGGAACAAAACACCCGGCAAAAGGCTAGGCCTTCCGTTATTTACCAAGTATATAGGTGCATTAATTAAATAATAGAATTAATATAATGATATCAAGCTCATGTTAACACAAAAGACAATTGCACCTGCAACTAGCAATGCTAACATTAGTAGCTGAGCAAAGCCTACTTAGCCATTCAAGATTTGCTAGGAAGGGATAAGTGTTTGGGTTTCATGGCAATATCAGGAGGCAATTATTTCAGTGGTAGGCAGCGAGCATATGACGAAGGAAACGTGAATCTAGCATAACAAGTCTAGAAAAGGAATCAAGGTCATATCATCTTGCATGTGATGTCCTCAGCTTGGAACTGCTCTTGTTCGTCCTGCACGTACTCTCCCGGACCCATGTACTCGTTCTCTGATCCCGGTGCTACCCAACATAAAAAGATAGCATCCAATGAACAACAGCACCACAATATGCAACAAGCACATGATGAATGAGATGAAAATGAACATGCATCTCTATTCTAGTCACTATCACACGCATGAGAAGAAAATACAAGTTCCTGGGCAGAACTTCACTCTAATCTATCTTGACATGCATGAGGATGACATGAACATATGCGTCACGCGAAAACAATGCAAAAAAATATAAAGAACGTAACGCTCGGAGCTACGGATCAACGGGAAACAACGAAACAAGAAATGGGGTTCTACGTACCAAATCCATCACAACACACTCCAATGGCATACTTCTGGTATTCCCAGGTTGCCAAATCACAAAACAAACAAGAATGGATGGGGTGGTGCAAGGAATATCACCACACCATCATCTATGCACTCACAAGCATCAAAACATCAAAACTATACAATTTGCCATAAACAGCATCATAGCAGTTTGAGAGCTACATGCAAAGCACCTACAGCCACCCAAATATGCCAAATAAGATATGTGGCAGAAGCTATTCAAAATTACTACAAGCATGAGCAAAAGGATAATACAAAGGAGTTTCACACAGAAAGTTCTACAGCTGCTAACTTGGCCAAAAATATCAGTTTTCAGGGACTTAGTAAAAATTCCAGATTCTCACTAGTTGTTTATGCTCTCAAGCATTTTGACAGCACCCAAAACAATATCTACAGGAATCCAAATGGAATGAAAATTTACAAAGAGCTAGAAAAACACAAAAGCTACAACTTTCCAGTTGATAGCAAAGGTTGAATCCCAACATATGGACCTCTACAAGCACAACAACAGGTGAAGAAAATATAAGCACATTCTGAGACTTAGTGAAAATCACAAATTTTTACTAAACTGTAATTTTCAGCCACATGCCTACTTTGACTAGGCACAACTTGCACATATGAACTCCTAAGCATAAAACAAAACCAGCATGCTATAGAGGGGGTCACCCTCTAATGCCACAACAAGGAATCAACCTCTTGGGCTCACCACATCTCATGGAACCAAGCTCTAAACATGGAACAAAACTGAAATATGACATTCCCAGAAAGTGTTCCAAAGTGGAATCTGAACCCACCATTGGATTCCTGGGATGATTCTACCCCAAAACCATATATAATACATAGGCACTTGCATAGAACAATTGGGCACAAACTTGAAAGGGAAATCTACATGGAATCACATAGAGTGAATAGTGCATCATCACATGTGCTACTCACGAGAACACCACCTACACAAGCACTTGCACACTCTCACAAGCCCAATGGTGACATGAGGGTTTAGACCTCATGTATGTGTGCCATAGCACAACACCATTCACACACACATCCTCAAGCAACACCACTCACATACATACACCAAGCCTAACTACTCCATCACCTACACATGCTAGTTAGACACAAACACTAGATTACTCTCACATGCACATGTAACATACACCTACATACTCCTTGGGTGTTTTCACCACACAAGCACATATGCATAGGAGTTGCACCACATATAGTCACAACCTAAGCACAAATAAACACAAGGCATGTGGGGGGAAACCCACACACACACATGCACATCACTTGCACAAGCTAGTACTTGAGTCCAACAATATGCACATCATGAAGCTTGCACATACACAAATGTACCTACACATACTAGTGCAAATACACATGCTACACACTCACATACATGGTGTAGCTCATACCTACACTCATACATATCACTACACATGCATTCTAGTAACATAAACAGGGTGTTGCAAGCTGGTGGTGAGGTGAAAATAAATCCCACACATGCATAGAGCATACCACAGCAAATATGCAAGCTAACAAAGCAACCAGCAAGGAAATGCAAAAGATAATAAAAAGGTTGGGTGGGATTAGATCCCTAGACCCCCTGGTCACACCCACAAAGCCAAACCACTGTGCTACTGCACAGGTACTCCACAGGCAGGGAAAGACAAGCAAGGTAAGGCTACTCTCTGTGTTGCTGAGGCTACTGTGCGAAAACAAAATCAAAAAGGGGGCGGCCGCTGCGGGACTCGAACCCAGCACCACCTGAACATTAGGCCACACTGCAAACAACTGCGATACGCTTCAGATCTCGACGGAACAGAGGAACTCACGAAGGTAAAATACACACACTTCAAGATCGCCCTGCCTGCACACAGATGCCGGCGACAGAGACTTTCACCGGAGTGCCCTCCTACTCTACGCTGCACCAGAGGGATATCACCTACTGCTACTGCTACTGCGCTGAGGTAGACCCTGCTCTGCTCTCTGCACAAGACCGAACATAACTACACCAAGAACACACACATGCATCAGGCTCTGCCCTGCCGTGCTCCTCTCCGAACAGAGGCACGGGCCTCGATCTCCTACTACACAACTACTGAGGGGGAAGGAGGGAGAGGGCCGATCAGGGAAGCCTGAAGAAGAACCGGCTGATCTGAAGAAGACGTAGACGCGCTGTGCAGAACCGAAGTAGGGGAAGAAGATCGCCGGGAACACGCCGTTGACGTGGTCTTGCCCGTCGTTGTGGTCGCGCCCCGACCTCAACGACGGCGGGAATGGAACGCGGGGTCCTACCCCGAGCCCCCGGACATGGTGCCCGGCGCTGGAGAAGATGGAAGCACGGTGGACGTCATGCTACCTCTCTCTCTCTCTCTCTCTCTCTCTCTCTCTCTCTCTCTGCTAATATCTGCGCCAAGTTCCACCTCAGGGGGTGGGCCAGTGGGTTACAAGCCCCTGCTCCGCCACCACCCCCCTGGTGGCGGTGGGCAGGCTTGTGGGGCCCACAGGCTCCTGCCGCCCCCAACTCCAGCTCTATAAGTTGTCTTTCGTCCCAGAAAAAATAAGAAGAGAAGTTTTCGTCGCGTTTTCGATACGGAGGCGCCGCCACCTTGTGTTCTTCATCTGGAGGGCAGATCTGGAGTCCGTCTTGGGCTCCAGAGAAGGGAAATCGTCGCCATCGTCATCATCAACCTTCTTCCCTCTCCAATTCCATGAAGCTCTTCGTCGTTCGTGAGTAATATATTCGTAGGCTCGCTGGGCGGTGATGAGTAGGATGAGATCTATCATGTAATCGAGTTAGTTTTGATGGGGATTGATCCCTAGTATCCACTATGTTCTGAGATTTGATGTTGCTACTACTTTTCCATGTTTAATGGTTGACACTAGGGCCCGAGTGCCATGATTTCAGATATGAAATTATTATGTTGCCACCAATATATATGTGTTTTAGATCCGATCTTGCAAGTTGTAGTTACCTACTATGTGTTATGATCCGGCAACCCCGGAGTGACAATAACCGGAACCACTCCCGGTGATGATCATAGTTTGAGGAGTTCATGTGTTCCCCAAGTGCTAATGCGTTGATCCGGTTCTTTATTAAAAGGAGAACCTTAATATCCCGTAGTTTCCTTCTGGACCCCGCTGCCACGGGAGGGATGGACAATAGATGTCATGCAAGTTCTTTTCCCTAAGCACGTATGACGACACACTGAATGCATGCCTACATCACATTGACGAACGGGAGCTAGACACTTATCTCTCCGTGTTATAGATGTTGCATGATGAATATCATCCAAACAAATCACCGACCCATTGCCTACGAGTTTGTCCTACTACTGTTGTTACTTGTCTTGCTCTGCTGCTACTAATGTTGCTACTGATGTTACTTGTCTTGTTCTGCTGCTGCCACTACTGTTGCTACTGCTGTCACTTGTTTTGTTCTGCTGCTGCTGCTACTACTGTTGCTACTACTGTCGCTTGCTACTGTTGCTACTTGCTACTGCTGTCACTACTGTTGTTCCTTGCCGCTGCTATTGCTCGTTACACTGCTGTTACTCGCTACTTTGTTGTTATTATGGTGCTTGCAGATACTAATCTTTCAGGTGTGGTTGAATCTGATAGATTCAGCTTCTAATACTTGAGAGTATACTCTCACCTCCCGTCGTGCAAACCAACAAATTGGGTCGAATACTCTACCCTCGAAATAAAAATAGAAAAGGGATATTTGGAGGCATTAAATATTTACAAAACAGCATTTATATGATCTATTTTGGGAATATTTGCACCTTTAAAATATAGATTCAAAACAGCAAATACATAACTTCACATCCACCACAAAATATCCTAAATCATGGGCATTTTTAAAACAGGGAAGGAACAAGTGAAACTTGACCTTGAGATAAAAGAGAGGAGGAAGTTTTCAAAACCCTTGTGCAACCAACATAGTCTCTCCTACTCTCAAATGCATTCACATCATTTCACATAACACCACACCATCACATATCATCACAAGGCAACAAACACAATAGGCATGGATGAATGGATGCATGCATGCAAAAGGAAACATGACAAGGTGACACATGAAATAACACATGCATATGCTCTCATTGCAATGACAAGGTGGACCCACATAGAGAAGGTTCCATATATGGCAAGATACACACTTGGGGAATTACACTCCTCCTTCTTCTTCTTCTTTTTCTTCTCCTTCTTCTTCTCTTCTTGCTTCTTCTCTTTCTTCTTCTACGTAGCTTATTTTCCCCAACAAAGACATACTTAGCTAATTATCCTCCAAAATGACATAATTAGCTTAGTTAGGTAAAAACATCATAAGAACCTTGGTTAGCTCATTAAAATGACTAATTTAGCTCCAAAATGACATAATGAGCTCAAAATGGCTTAATAATCATAGTTGGCTACAAAATGACATATTTTATCCAGGTTAGCTCTAGAATGACCTATACTTAGCTAAGTTCTCTCCTAAATGACATAATAAGGCTATGTAGCTCCAAGATGACCTATTCCACCTAACTTAGCTATTAAATGGCCTATACTTAGCTAAGTTCTCTCCGAAATAACCTATACTTCTCTTCTTCATCTAGTCTTCTTTTTCTAACTTTCTTATTTGCCATTTTGCATATTACATTCACTTCACGGGAAGCTTGGATTATATTGATGGAATGCTTGAATCTGGTTTCTTCTACCATGGCTTCACGAAAGCTTGGATTGAAACTATTGTAGTATATGGATATATATGAAACTTTGTATGGATGGATGAAACTGGTGTAATATATGGTTTGCTAAAGGAAGTGAGCCTAGCTCACTTGGCTAGTGGAGTGGATGTACAACCCAGCCACCCAGGTTCAAGTCCCCACGGACACGAATTTGGGTTCTTGTTATTTAAAAAAACTAGTTGTGGGGGTTTCCCTTATAGTTTTTCTTCAAAAAAATATGGTTTGCTACGGATGCAACTTGCATAATATGTATGTATTATGGATGAAAGTTATTTTAATATGGTTATGAGTACGGAAATAAAATTATTTTTGTCAAATTATTATTTCTGTCAAATATATATATATATATATATATCCTGATTATTGTGAAAATTGCTGGATATAATAGAAAATAAAATAAACAGGGGCTGTTTTGAGCCCTTGTCGTCCGCCCACCGACGGCAAAGGCCTTGCGGCACACGGCAAAGGCTGAAAACAGCCTGGCTGAAGCATGCTGGGAGTGCCCCTTTGCCGTCGGCCTCCAACACGGTTGACGGCAAAGGGGCAAGGGGCTGACGGCAAAGGTGGAAGGGGCTGACGGCAAAGGTGGAGGGAGAGAGGGTTTGGGTGCCCCCCTTTGCCATCAGCCTCAAACATGGCTGACAGCAACGAGGGGAGGGTATGATGGCAAAGTGAGGGAGGGCAGACGGCAAAGAATAGGTGGGCCCAGCAGCCTGCCATTAGCACTTAACGGGAGCGTTTGCGGATCTGCCGTCCCATTTTATTTGCCATCTCCCCCCCCCATGGCAAAGATTCTTTGTCGTCCGCCTTCCAAAAGCAGATGGCAAATAACCTCTTCACCGGATATATTTTTGCCGTCTCGTTTGTTGTCAGCTGACGGACGACAAAGACTTTGTCGTCCGGGTTCCCCCCTTTGCCGTCGGCCATCGCAGACGGCAAAGTCTCAGATTCCTATAGTGTCACTTATTTTGGGTCCCGCTGTGATCCAAACGTTTCGGGAACCCGGGGGTCCGGTTACGGGGAACTCGTCAAAACTCGCAGTTTTAGCCTATTCTCGTCAGGTTTGTATGCTATTAGTCACTGATTTTGGGTCCTCCTGCGATCTGAACGTTTCGGGAACCCCGGGGTCCGGTTACGGAGAACTCATCAAAACCCGCAGTTTTGGCCTATTACGACCAGTTTTCTATGCTATTAGTCACTGATTTTCGGTTCCGGTGTGATCCGAACATTTCGGGAACCCCCGGGGTCTGGTTACGGGGAACTCATCAAAACTCGCAGTTTTGGCCTATGCTGGCGAGTTTTGTATGCTATTAGTCACTGATTTTGGGTCCTCCTACGATCCAAACGTTTTGGGAACCCCGGGGTCCGGTTACGGAGAACTCGTCAAAACCTGCAGTTTTGACCTATTACGACCAGTTTTCTTGCTATTAGTCACTGATTTTGGGTCCCGGTGTAATCCGAACGTTTCGGGAACGCTGGGGCCCGGTTACGGGGAACTTGACAAAACTCGCAGTTCTGGCCTATTCTGGCGAGTTTTGTATGATATTAGTCGCTGATTTTGGGTCCTGCTGCGATCCGAACG
Source organism: Hordeum vulgare subsp. vulgare (assembly GCF_904849725.1). Lineage (NCBI taxonomy): Eukaryota > Viridiplantae > Streptophyta > Magnoliopsida > Poales > Poaceae > Hordeum > Hordeum vulgare. Next base: position 8,819,404 of record NC_058523.1, on the reverse strand, counting down.
TTTTGGGAACCCCGGGGTCCGGTTAGAGAGAACTCATCATAACTCGCAGCTTTGGCCTATTACGACCAGTTTTCTATGCTATTAGTCACTGATTTTGGGTCCCGGTGTGATCTGAACGTTTCGCGGACCCCGGGCCCGGTTATGGGGAACTCGTCAAAACTCGCAATTTTGGCCTATTCTCGCGAGTTTTGTATGCTATTAGTCACTGATTTTGGGTCCTGCTGCGATCCGAACGTTTTGGGAACCCCAGGTCCAGTTATGGGGAACTCATCAAAACTCGCAGTTTTGGCCTATTCTGGCGAGTTTTGTATGCTATTAGTCACTGATTTTGGGTCCTTCTGCGATCCAAACGTTTTGGGAACCCCGGGGTCTGGTTACGGGGAACACACCAAAAATCGCAGCTTTGGCCTATTCCGGTCAGTTTTGCATGCTATTAGTCACTGATTTTGGGTCCCACAGTGATCCGAACGTTTCGGGAACCCCGGGGTCTAGTTACAGGTAACTCAGCAAATCTCACAATTTTGGCCTATTCCGGCCAGTTTTGTATGCTACTAGTCACTAATTTTGGGCCCCGATGTGATCCGAATGTTTCGGGAACCCTTGGGTCCGGTAACGGAGAACTCGTAAAAACTCGCAATTTTGCCAATTTCGGCCATTTTTGTATGCTATTAGTCACTGATTTCGGGTCCTGCTGCGGTCCGAACGTTTTGGGTACCCCGGGGTCCGGTTACGGGGAACTCGTGAAAACTCGCACTTTTAGCCTATTCTCGCCATGTTTGAATGCTACTAGTCACTGATTTTGGGTCCTGCTGCGATCCGAACATTTTGGAAACTCCGGGGTCCGGTTACGGGGAACTCATCAAAACTCACAGCTTTGGCCTATTCCGGCCAGTTTTGTATGTCATTAGTCACTGTTTTTGGGTCCCGTTGTGATCCGAACGTTTCGGGAACCCCTCGGTCCGGTTACGGGGAACTCATCAAATCTCGCAATTTTGGCCTATTCCGGCGAGTGTTGTATGCTATTAGACACTAATTTTGGGTCCCGATGTGAGATGAATGTTTTGGGAACACTCGGATCCGGTTACGAAGAACTCGTAAAAACTGGCAGTTTTGGCCTATTCTCGCGAGTTTTGTATGATATTAATCACTGATTTTGGGTCCCACTGCGATCCGAACGTTTCGAGAACCCCGAGGTTCGGTTACGGATAACTCGTCAAAACTCCAGTTTTGGTCTATTCGCCAGTTTTGTATGCTATTACTCACTTATTTTGGGTCCCGCTGCGATCCGAACATTTCGGAAACCCCGGGGTCCGGTTACGGAGAACTCTTCAAAACCCGCAGTTTTAGCCTATTCTCAGCAGGTTTGTATGTTATTAGTCACTGATTTTGGGTCCTCCAGCGATCCGAACGTTTCGGGAACCCCGGGGTCTGGTTACGGAGAACTCGTCAAAACCCGTAGTTTTCGCCTATTACGACCAGTTTTCTATCCTATTAGTCACTGATTTTGGGTCCGTGTGTGATCTGAACGTTTCAGGAACCCCGGAGTCCGGTTACGGGGAACTCAACAAAACTCGCAGTTCTGGCCTATTCTGACGAGTTTTGTATGATATTAGTCACTGATTTTGGGTCCTGCTGCGATCCGAACGTTTTGGGAACCCCGAGGTCCGGTTACGGAGAACTCATCATAACTCGCAGCATTGGCGTATTCCGGCCAGTTTTGTATGCTATTAGTCACTAATTTTGGTTTCCGCTGTGATCTGAACGTTTTGGGAACCCCGGGGTCCGGTTACGGGGAACTCATTATTTCTCATAATTTTGATCTATTCCGACCAGTTTAGTATGCTATTACGGTTCAAATGACCTAACCAATTTTGTGGCCGCGATGTGTTAAATGACGATGGACAAGTAGTCCTGTTGCAGGGTTCGTTTATGGCGGTCTTGACTGACTTGAAAAACCACGTCGATCGGGTCAAGATTCGATTGTCGTATCGTGTCCTCACTGCGTGCGAGGCTACATAATCCGTCACTCGCTATCACACCACTACTCATCAGTCTCGCGGTCCACTCCACAGTCCACACCTAGCTCAATGGCCTCTCTACCATGGTTCATCCGCACTACTTCCTTCTTCATACTCGTACTACTACTCTCGACCGTCTCATCTTCTTCTTCTCCCACCCCGGCCAGGAGCAAGGGCGGAGACACCGATGACCTCGCCGCCCTGCTTGCCTTCAAAGCCCAGCTCGCCGACCCTCTTCGCATCCTTGCCGATAACTGGACGACCAATAGGTCCTTCTGCCACTGGGTCGGCGTCTCGTGCGGCCGACATAGACAACGGATCACCGCTCTATGGCTGCCGAACACGCCTCTCAATGGGTCCGTGTCGCCGCACATCGGTAATCTCTCTTTCCTCTCCGTCCTCAACCTCGCCAACACCAACCTCACGGGCTCCATTCCAGCAGAGCTTGGCAGGCTCCATCGTCTTAGACATCTCATTGTTAGAGGCAATAGCCTCTCAGATGCCATACCTGCTGCCCTAGGGAACCTCGCGTGACTCGAGTTCCTCCATCTGGGTTTCAACAGGCTCTCTGGTCAGATCCCTCCTGAGATGCTGCTACATATGCACAACCTCACAAGGATTAGTCTGGCCGTAAAAAAAAATCGAATCGGGCTTCTCCCCTTTTCATTATAAAGCATAATGGAAATACATTGTTTCCAGCCGAAACAGATAGAGGGAAAGAGGGAGAAGCGAGTTCGGGGCAATACCAGGAAACCCACCATCTGCGCAAGTCATCAGGAACGCAAGACTATGGGGCGAAAACCTGGTATCACCCAAACTCGCCAGAACAGAGAAAGAAGAAAGTACCACCAAGTATCGCATACAGACACTACCAGGCAACGCACAACCAGAAACTACCAGCACTGAGTATCGACCACACAGGGGTCATCACAACAAAAGACACTACGAAGATGCAACTCAACAGCATGAGCATCTTCATCGCCCTCAGACCCGCTTTTTGCAATTCATCAGAAATCTCACCATTCTTCCCACTTATCTTCTTCATCGTTCTCCTCCCTGAAATCCTATGTAGGTGGTCCACATAGAAGTAGCATCTGTGATGCATTGACCTTCAGCATGTCAGCTCCTTTCTTGATCACCTCGACCATCTCCGGCTTCTGCAAACCAGCCCAATATTTCATGAAAGAGCATGTTGTGAACACAATTTCAAAAGGATTGTTGATCCATTTTTTCTCAAAGTTCGCACGATTACGAGCAAGCCAGATTGCCCAACATATTGCCGCAAGTCCAACAGTGTAAGTATTATCACAAGAAGGTCAGAAAGTATTGATCCAAGCATAATATTGCCACATAGAATTAGGCACACATTTAGTACCCAGCATTGCACCCACAGTTCTCCAAACTACCCTGGCAACAGGACATAAAAACATCAAGTGTTGAGTAGATTCCATTTGTTCACAAAAGGAATAAGAGGGATTCCCCTGCCATTGTCTTTTTTTCAAGTTATCTCTAGTAAGTATGGCATCTTGACACAATTGCCACATAAAAAATTGGATTTTCAGAAGTATCTTCGAGTCCCAAATCCAATTATGATTGGATCGAGCTAGATTTCTCTCTAGCCAGCGATACATAGATTTCGTAATATATTCCTGAGAACTATCTAATTTCCAGTAAATTTCATCACCTACATCTCTTTTAATCTTCCCCGACACATATTCTTTAAGCTCATTCCACTTCAGAAGTAGCTCATTAGGCATCCTTCTTCTAAAAGAAGTAAAGGGGTCCATGTCTCTAATTTTATCCACTGTACAATATTCATCTACACATATCTCAAAAAGATCAGGATATTTATCTTTCAAAGTGTATTTATCCCCGAGGTCATCCAACCATAAATTTGCAATATTACCATTGTTGACTTGAATACCTCTACCAGCCATATAGCAGTCTTTTACTTTTAAGAGAGCTTTCCAGCATGGGGAGTCATTGGTTTTTTGTTTAACCAAAGCAACAGAAGATTTTCTTAAGTATTTGGCTTTCACAATATCCTGCCATAATCCTTCTCTTTTCTCTAACTTCCACCACCATTTAGTTTGCAAGCTAATATTCTGCTTTCCCAGATCCTTCACTCCCAGCCCACCTTTCGCTTTCGATCTACACACTCTCCCCCATTTCACCATATGATAACCTCTCTTTTTTCCATTGCGATGCCAAAAGAACTTTCTTCTAGGTTTATCCCACCTTTCCAAGGTTGATTTCTTAATCAAGAACATAGACATATAGTAGGAAGGAATGTGAGAAAGCACAGCATTAACTTTGATGAGTCTGGCCCCGCTAGAGAGATTTTCACTAATCCAGGATTCACCATGTCTAACAAATTTGTCATCAACAAAAAGCCAGTCAGTTCCTTTAAGGCCAGCATAGCTGACACGAACCCCTAAGTATCTTATAGGGAAGATTCCAATCTCACAATTAAACATCTCAGCATATCTTCTCATAGTATCATCGTCCGCTCCAATTGAGAAAATCTCGCTTTTCAAAAAATTGATTTTCAAACCTAACATAATTTCAAACAGATATAACAACAGTTTAATGTTTAATGCATCTCTGGGATTATCTACAAAACAAAGTATGGTATCATCTACATATTGCAGTATAGCAACTTCGTGCTCTATCAAATCAGCAGCCAAACCCTTAAAAAGGCAATTTTCTTGTGCCTTAAGCACCATTTTAGTTAAACAGTCAGCCACCAGGTTAAACAGGAATGGAGAGAGGGGATCACCATGTCTCACCCCTTTGGCGCTCTGGAAATATTCTCCCACCTCATCATTAATTTTCACTCACAGTGCCTCCCTCTAAAAATTTTCTAATCCACCCAACCCACTTTGGGTTGAAATCCCTTTTATTATGGCATTCTAGAAGAAACTCCCAGTTTACTTTATCATAAGCTTTTTCAAAGTCAAGTTTAAGAACTATTCCATGCTGCTTACGAGCGTATGAGTAATGCATGATCTCATGAAGTGACAAAACCCCATCCATAATATCCCTGCTCCTAATAAAAGCATTCTGATTTCTACTAAACAAAGTATCAACAAAAGGCTCGAGTCTGATGGTAAGAACTTTCGTGATTAGCTTGTAAATGCATCTAAGAAGGCATATAGGTCTAAATTGTTGTATCTAATCCGCACCAACTATCTTAGGCAACAGTGTAATCACTCCATAGTTTAATCTTTCTACATCCAATTTGTTATCATAAAACCAGTCAAACAGAGTTTTCACATCATCCTTAACCACTCCCCAACAGTATTGAAAGAATTCAATTGGAATGTTATCAGGCCCTGGGGCTTTATTATGTTTTATAGAAAACAAAGCATTTTTAATCTCCGTATCCGAGAATGGCCTTAGTAAGATAAAGTTGTCTATCTCTTTCAACCTCTCTTTCTCTTTCCACATATTACAATTTATCCCACACATATTTCCCCACACATATTTCCGGGGGCTGGGCCAAAAAGATCTTTATAAAAATTTGTGGCATGCTTAAGGATATCTTTAGTTCCTTCAATAACCGCATCATCGCAACTTAGTGAGATAATAGTATTTCTTCTCCTCCTCCCATTGACAATCCTATGAAAGTATCCAGTATTACTATCACCTTTAAGCAACCAGTTTCCATGAGATTTCTGTAACCATGATATTTCCTCTTCCATTAGTAGATTATTCAGTTCTACCGAAAGTTCTACTTTCTTGCAATATAGCTCAAGTGACAAAGCATCAGTTTCTTGCAGCTTTTCCAAATATCCAAGCTCCTCTCTCAGCCATTTTCTTCTAATTCTTGTTTTACCAAAATTATTCGAACCCCAGCCTTTAAAGAAGCATTTAAATATTTTTAGTTTGATATTTATAATATCAATAGGATTCCTAGAGCCAACAGGTCTCAGCCAAATTTTGGCCACCAGATTTAAAAAGTCAGGATGTTGTAACCAATTCAAATCAAACTTGAATCCTCTATTTATCGGAGCAATAGGAATATTGTCATCTGTATTCAGGATCAATGGGCAATGGTCTGAAGTCTCTCTTACAATCTTTCTAACAAAAGTAAAAGGAAATTTACATTCCCAAGAGTTGGACATTAGCACCCTGTCCAATTTCTCTAAGGTAGGATTCTGTTGATTATTAGACCAGGTGTATTGCCCACCCGTCATATCAACTTCTCTTAGGGACAAGGTATTGATAATGGAATTGAACAAGTCAGAGGAATGACTCAGCTTAGTTTTTTTATTTTTCTCATTGGAAAATCTCAGTATATTAAAGTCCCCTCCGATGATGTAAGGGTACGAAGTATTGCTACACATATTGGACAATTCAGCAAGGAATTCTATTTTATTTTCTTCATGAGCAGACCCATACACTGTCATAATACAGCAATCAAATTTTGAGAATTTATCCCATATTTCTATCTTCATGATATATTTACCAGCAACACAGTTCTTCACATCAAAATAATTATTCTTAATACCGCACAAAATCCCCCCAGACTTCCCTACTGCTGGAATCCAATTCCAGCAAAAATTATCACCAGGGTCAACTGTCCTCAAGAACTTAGAGGAAAAGTCTTTTTTCATCGTTTCTTGAATCCCAATAAAGTCAAGTTTAAAATCCCTGATCAAATCAGTCAAGTAAGTAGACATACCTCTCTTTTCAATCCTCCTACAGTACCAAAAGAGACAAATCATTTTTTCCTATGTTTTGGGGATTGATTTTTATTGCCAGGTTTACCAGGATCCATGGTCTTACCTGCAACTTCACTCATTTTCAGATTTTGACTTCTAGTTATAGGTTTAGATATCACCACATTAACCTTTCTTCTTTCTTTTTTTCTAGATTTGACAGTTTTAAAACCCTCTTCATCTATTTCTCCTTCTTCTCCCCAGGATGTGTCAAGTGGAGAAGATTCTCCTGCTGCATTAGTTATTAACAGCACATTTTCCTGCTGTTTTTCATTTTCACTAAGTTTCTTCGCTATATTTACTCTGGATTTCTCAAGTTCTCTCATAACATCAATCACCGCAAAGTTATCATCGGGAATATTAACTCCCATTTGCGAAGCAGTGGAAATAATTTCCAAATTTGAAAGCACATCAAAGGAGTTACCAGACAGGGATTCATTACCTTGTAAGTTCCTTTTTTTCGCCATCTTTTCAGCTTTATCTCCCATATGTTCCATGTTGACACCAGCTGTCCTTTTGCTGAAGCGGACTTGCACTTCCTCTATAACAGGAGGAGTAGGGATAACATCCACAAGTTCACTAGATTCAGCAGGGGACTGTACAAAGTAGCATTGATCCTTTTCCTCACTAGATTTTTCATGATCCTCCAATTCAGTGACAGTAAGTTCTCCCACACAAGCATCCAAATAGGATGAGAATTTCCTGTTGACCATAGGGCTTGGCACAATTTGCATCGAGTTAATCACAGTTTTTTCATAAGATATCTCCTCATTTATTTATTTCTCTTTATCCTGCTCGTGCTTTTTTTTCTGCCTCCGCAGCCATAAAATCAATAAGCAACATATTATCAACTTCTTCACTCTCCTCCTCAGACTGCATCTCTTCACTATTATCAAACATATTATCTTTTTCCTCATTTTCCTGAATAGTATCTAAATTCATGTTCTTCCTGTTTTGCATGTCTTTTCCTCCTAACATGTTTCGAGGTGTCGAAGACTCCCCCATATTAGATGATGAAACATTTTGTCCTTCAGGATGAATATTATCATTAGTCCGAGCTCTCTTTGGGGAGCTCCCCCCTTCAGTCTCCATTGGCACAGTAGCTTTTTCTTTAGGAGGATTCTTCACAAGTATCTTATCCACAGAAAAGAAGAAACCATAGAAGTCTGGCCGTAAATGACTTGAGTGGCCAAATACCACCGCATTTGTTCAACAGCACACCCTCTTTGAGAGAAGTCTATTTGGGGAATAACAGCCTTTCAGGTCCTATACCACAATCCATCGCATTGCATCTCTATCCATGCTTGAGATCTTGGCCCTGCATGTGAATCAACTCTCTGGCGTGGTACCACAAGCCATGTACAACATGTCCAAGTTGCATGTTCTTGCAATCGCAGGAAACTATAGACTAACCGGGATGTTTCCCACCAATCAAAGGTTTAGTCTCCCAAAAATCTTGCAAGTTATCGACCTAGGTAATAACAATTTTGTTGGTCGGTTCCCATCGGGGCTTGCAACATGCCAGTACCTGCAAAGAATTTCTTTGGCTGGAAATTCTTTTGTAGATGTTGTGCCAACATGGCTAGCCAAATTGCCAAACCTGAAAGTTCTTCGATTGGGTTCTAATAACCTTGTGGGTTCGATCCCAACTGCTCTTAGCAATCTCACCGGTCTTACTACGCTAGCACTCGACTTTGGCAACCTAACAGGGGAGATTCCACAAGAATTATCTCTAATGCAGGATCTCCCGGCTCTAGGTATTTCATCCAATCAATTGACTGGTGAAATCCCGGCTTTCCTCAGTAACTTATCCAAATTGTCTGTTCTAACTTTGGATAATAATCAGTTGTCCGGTCAAGTACCAACAACACTTGGAAAAAATGCAGCTTTGAACACGCTTCTTTTGGCACGTAACCATTTAGAGGGGAACCTAGACTTCTTGTCAGCTCTTTCCCAATGCAGACAACTCCAAGTCCTTATAATAGGAGCTAATTCTTTCACAGGCGTCCTGCCTAGTCTTGTGGGAAACCTCAGTTCACGATTATACGATTTCAGTGCATTTGGAAACCAGTTAACAGGTGGACTTCCAGTACAATTTTCAAACATAAGCAGCCTTGTATGGATGGATCTTAGTGAGAACCTACTCACCGGGCCAGTCCCAGAATCTATCACGATGTTGGAGAATCTTGTATTTCTTGATCTCTCCAACAATTACATGTTAGGACCTATACCAACACAAATGGGCATGCTCAAGAGTCTAGAACGAGTTTCTCTCCGTGCAAACAAATTATCAGGCTCTATACCAAGCAGCTTTGGTAATCTTAGTTTGTTAGAAGAGATCGACTTGTCGAGTAACCAGCTAAGTTCAATGATACCTCTATGCTTTTTCCACCTAGATAAACTTCTCATACTTGATCTCTAAATAATTCCTTTACTGGTGCAGTGTCGGCCGAAGTTTGTAAGCTTGTATGTAACTCTTGTACATTGTTTTTCCCCTTTTTTCCTTCTATATAAAATGGGCAGAGCGCCTGCCTTTCACGTCTAAAAAAAAAACATATTGAATGGACCTTTCTTCCAACTTCTTGATAGGAAGCATCCCGGAATCACTCGGACAACTTAACATGTTAATCTACTTAAATCTATCACATACCTTCTTCAAAGGTTCAATTCCTAGCCCACTACAAAATTTAAAAAGCTTAGCATCATTAGACCTCTCATTTAACAACCTCTCTGGTACCATTCCCACGTTCCTTGCCAATTTGACCTACTTGACTACCTTGAACCTCTCATTCAATAGTCTAGTAGGTACAATACCCGAGGGTGGTGTTTTCTCAAACCTCACGTTGCAATCTTTGATTGGGAATGTTGGGCTATGTGGTGCTGCACGCCTACAATTTTCGACATGCCTTGACATACCTCGTTCAAGTGACAAGCACTTCCTACAAATTCTACTCCCAACGCTCACACTAGCTGTTGGCGCCATTGTCATTTCACTATACATATGGTTCAGAAAGAAACTTAACAAGGGAGAAGACATGGTTTTTGCTGATCCAACTGATGTCATAGGACATCCGATAGTCTCCTATCATGAGCTCGTTCGTGCTACCAATGGTTTCAGTGAAGATAACATCTTAGGGTCTGGAAGCTTTGGGAAAGTATTCAAGAGAAAGGTGTAACAGAACCCGGGTGCCTAGGCACCCTCTATGAACAGTAAAATCAAAAAAATAGAAAAAAAGTTTTAAAAAAATCTGAAACTTTGCAACATATAAGATGGTCAAACTTTGTAGGTTCTTACAAGTTTTCATGCCAAAATATCATGTAGAGAAAGGTGTACGAACAAGTCTCAGATTTCAGTGCTAAAAGAGCTCAAAATTTGAAGTACTAGAAAGGTTTTCCTCCATAGAACTCCTCAAATCTTTTTTTGGCACGAAAACTTGCAAGCAAAAGTTAGATCATCTTTGATCTTGCAAAGTTTCAAAAAAAATTCTATTTGTTTTGATATTACTGTTCATAGAGGGTGCCTAGGCACCCGGGTGCTAAAAATCCACTCTCAAGTATTCAAGAGCCAATTGAGTGGTTTGGTGGTTGCAATAAAAGTTCTTGACATGCAGCTGGAGCAAGCCATTCGAAGTTTTGATGCCGAATGTCGAGTGCTTCGCATGGCGGGGCACCGCAATCTGATAAAGGTACTCAATACATGTTCAAATCTGGACTTCAGAGCACTAGTGCTCCAGTACATGTCGAATGGAAACTTGGAGACACTCCTGCACCGATCTCAGAGTTCATGGCACCTAGGGTTCCTTGAGAGATACATGGCATCTCTGTCGACGGCGCCGCTATCACCGATCCTACCGGCATGGCCGCGGCCACTTTCGGGCACTTTGACAGCCGGATTGGGACGGGCATGCAGCGTGACTGCACCATTAGCCTGTCACAATTCATCGGGCCCTCAAACCTGGCAGATCTTGACGCGCCATTCAGCGAGGATGAGATTTGGCAAGCCATCAAAAGCATGCCGTCCCGCAAGGCGCCCGGCCCCGACGGCTTTACTGTGGAGTTCCTCCGATCCTGCTGGCAGATCATCAAGCATGACCTCCGATGCGTCTTCGACCAGATTTACGCGTTGCGTGGACGAGGGTTTAGTTGCCTTAACCAGGCGCTGATCACGCTCCTCCCCAAGCGCGCCGAGGCCACTGGCCTGGGTGATTATAGGCCCATAAGCCTAATTCACATCGTCGCCAAGGTCCTGGCCAAGCTGCTTTCGCTCCGCCTAGCCCCAGGCTCAACAACCTCGTCAGCAAGGTCCAAAACGCGTTCATCCCCGGGCGAAGTCTTCACGACAACTTCATCCTAGTGCATCAATCCGCACGGCTATTGCATCAGCTGGGTGCCCCTCGCGTGCTGCTGAAACTTGACTTGGCACGGGCTTTCGACTCCGTCTCATGGCCCTTCCTATTCGAGGTGCTGCGATGCCATGGCTTCGGCAACCGCTTCCTTGGTTGGATCGCCCTTCTCCTGTCGTCGGCCAGCAACAAGGTTCTCCTCAACGGCAACCCTGGACCAGCGATTTGGCACCGCCGTGGACTGCGCCAAGGTGATCCAGTCTCCCCGCAGCTCTTCGTCCTTGTTGTGGATACGTTGGGCAGGCTCTTTCATCGCGCGGTCGAGCTCTGAGTCATGCAGCAGCTGCATCCGCGTCGCGCCATCCCCGCCATATCCCTCTACGCCGACGACGTAATTCTTCTGTGCCACCCCTCGCCGGACGATATCGCGGCGGTGAAGGAGATTCTGCAGCTCTTTGGACGCGCCTCTCGCCTGCACGTGAACTTCCAGAAGAGCGCTGCGGCCCTCATCCGCTACGACACCGAGGACGCTGCTCATGTTGTCGCGCACCTGGGCTGCCCCATCGTCGACTTCCCGCTTACTTACTTGGGCATCCCGCTCACGCTGCATCGCCCCACGGCTGCCCAACTGCAACTCGTCGTCGATAAGGTCGCTGGGAAGCTGCCCTCCTGGAAGGCCTGGCTCATGAACAAAGCCGGCCGCCTTGCTTTCGCCAAGCCTGTCTTGAGCGTGATCCCCATTCATCAGCTCCTTGTGCTTGCGCCGCTAAAGAAGACCATCAAACTCTTGGAGAAGATTGAGAGAGGATTTCTCTGGGCTGGCCGCGCCGAGGCCCACGGAGGCAATTGTCATGTCAACTGGCGGCGCGTCTGCCGGCCTATCCAGTTTGGGGGCCTCGGTGTTCACGACCTCGAGCGCACTGGCCTCGCCCTTCGCATGCGGTGGCAGTGGCTCAGCCGAGTCGATGTTGGCAGGGCCTGGAGCGGCCTTGACCTGCACTTCGCGCCCGAGGAGCGCGCGCTCTTCTTCGCCTCTACCACCATGGCTATCGGCAATGGCCAGCGCGCCCTGTTCTGGGAGGACCGATGGATCAACGGACGTGCAATCCGAGAGATCGCGCCTCTCCTTTTTGATCTCATCCCCAAACGGCGTCGCAAGTCAAGAACTGTTGCGGACGGCCTTCAAGTGAACCAATGGGCTGCGGAAATTCACGGCATGATGGGCATCCCGGAGATTGGAGAATACCTGCGCCTCTGGCACATGCTCGCCGGAACTGTCCTCACTGACGCACCAGACAGCATTCGCTGGAAGTGGACCGTGAACGGCGAGTACTCCGCCAAGTCCGCATACCTCGCCACTTTTCATGGCTCCGCAAGATGCCAAGCTTGGAAACTTACCTGGAAGTGCTGGGCACCGCCTCGGGTGCGCTTCTTCCACTGGCTCGCCAACCTCGATCGGTGCTGGACGGCCGACCGCCTCGCGAGGCGCAACCTGCCGCACCCACAGCGCTGCCCTCTTTGCGATCAGGCTCCGGAGACGATTCATCATCTTCTCCTGGAATGCCCTTTCACGAGATCCTCTCATGGCTGCGCCTCTCCTGCCCGCTGCCCAACAACGATGCCACTCTCCACGACTGGTGGTGCTCTGCACGACACGACATCCCTAGGCCTATGCACAAGGGATTGGCTTCCGTTGCTTTGCTCGTCCCTTGGATGATTTGGAAGCATCGCAACGGATGCGTGTTTGAGGGTGCAACACCGTCGGTTACCTCCCTGGCGGCTACGATTAAGGAAGAGGCCGGCCTCTGGGCCAGAGCGGGCGCCTTGGGGCTCCGGGCCATCTTGCCACAAACATGGGATGTCCATTAGTGTGCATGTGTTCATCTTGTAAATATGCTTCCTAGGAGGATTGTACTAAAACCCTTTTTTTCAATACAATGAACCGTAAAAGTCTTTTGCGTTTTCTCGAAAAAGGGTTCCTTGAGAGACTACGGCATCATGCTCGACGTCTCGATGGCAATGAATTATTTGCACCATGAGCATTGTGAACTTATCTTGCACTGTGGCTTGAAACCTAGCAATGTGTTATTTGACGAGGATATGACAGCGCATGTGGCGGACTTTGGCATTGCAAGGTTCATTATAGAGGACAAGTCTATGACATGTGCGAGCATGCCGGGAACAGTGGGGTACATGCATGGCACCAGGTACCTAAGTAGCTAACTCTTGTCATCTTGTTTGACTAGCCACTTTGCAAACCATTTATAGATTAGTCTCCACCTAAACAATATGGTTGAGTACTTTTGGTTCAGTTTTTGTATATGTTCTATTGAGGAGAGTACGGGTCTCTTGGAAAAGCATCGCGGAAGAGCGACGTATTCAGTTATGGAAAATTATGCTCCTTGAAGTGTTCACGGCAAGGAGACCCACTGATGGTATGTTCGGCGCACAACTAACCCTTAGGGAGTGGGTCTATCATGCATTTCCATCTGAGCTCGTCCAAGTCGTTGATGGCCAGCTACTGCAAGGCTCTTCTATTTCGGTTTGGCTGAGTTTTCGTTTTGGTCTCATTCACTTTTATCATCTGTCAGATGTTGTCGATTTGCATTTTCTTTGAGCCGAATAGTGTTGCAGTAGTGTGGTGTCAGCCTGTTTTACTGCATTTGCTCGAGGCCGTGTAGGTTTCATTTTCCTGTGGCCCGTCGCAGCGGTGGAGTGGTGGTATATTTTTTATTTGACCAAAAGACTAGCTGCCATCGACAAGGGAGAAACTTTGCTTCTTGTTATTTTTTAAATTGACGAATCAAATAATATTTCTGTTTAATATGCTTTTGTTGCGTGTCAAATATTTTTATATCTATGTTTTTTTTCTGTTTCTATGGTTGTTGAAAGCACTTAAAATCATTTTTTTATGAAAATTTTAGTTAATAAGGAAGCTTTTTTATTTTTTTTAGTTTTGCAGGCTCATTTTTATTTTTATTTTTTATTTTCGCCAAGCTTATTTTTCAGATATAAAGGTTAAGAGTAAGATGTGGGTGGATTTTTTCTCTAAATAGTGTTTGTAAGGGGCTCAAAAATAATAGTTATATCTTACTGAGGAGCTTTTTGATGCATGCCTTATTTTGTAGATTAAAATGGTAATTATTTATTTGTTTCGTATTTTTTATCCAAGTGTCTCATCACATTTTTTTCGTCCATCCGGCTACCACACTTTTTTTTTCTTGGTTTTTTCAAAGGTGGGCACATTATAATTTCTAAGGCAGAGTCGCAACTGCAATTTCTTTTACTATACTAACGAAAGTGGTCACAAATTTTCACGTATTTTCTTTGAGGGGTTAGTTGCAATTACAAGTATTTAAAGTCGGGTCGCAACTGCAAGTATTCAAAGTCGGATAGCAACTGCATGTATTCGAAGTCGGGTCGCAACTGCGAGTATTCAAAGTCGGGTCGCAAGTGCAAGTATTCGAAGTCTCATCGCAACTGCAAATATTCAAAGTCATGTCGCAATTGTAAATATTCATAGTCGGGTCGCAATTGCAAGTATTCACGGTCGAGTCGTAATTGCAAGTATTCACGGTCGAGTCGTAATTGCAAGTATTCATAGTCGGGTCGTAATTGTAAGTATTCATAGTCGGGTCGCAACTGCAAGTATTCATAGGCGGGTCACAACTGCAAATCTTATTTGTGCAGCAACTACATGGAAAAACTAGAATCAAGTTGTTTTTTACTAAGAAAAAACAAATTATTACATCACAATTCGTATAATAAGGACACATTACTTCTTTGTACAAGAATCTTTAGTGGTCAGAGTAGTTGAAGCTAACAAGCTATTACGTAACTTTTTTTGTTTATTCTTTTTTTTCTCTATCAGCGATTTCTTTTTTGAAAGATGCATCAATGCAACAACAAGAACCAAACGAATAGTTATTAGGCCGGTTAGATGGATATGCATAGCAGCAACAACCAAAAATATGATATGTCAACCCAAAACAATAAAATGATGGGCTAAAGAAAACAAACAAGCCAAATACAAAATACAATGACATTATGTGAATGAGATCATAGAAAATCTCAGCTAGCTGAGTTCCACGCACTCCCCTTCTATTTCTAGTAGCAGCTCGGATGATGGTTTTCTTGTGTCGGTCTTTGAGTTAGGATTGCACTGCTCCCACGACTTGCCTGATCAAAGGATGGTGATGCGCGATGTAGTCGTGATGCTGAAGAAGATCAAAGCCGAGTACATCAAATTGACAGCAACTATGCCACATACTGGAACACAATGATTGACTTGCTTATGTCTCATCTATAACTATGTATAGGTGTATTGATTCTACTTCTGCACCTAGATCCCTCACAAAATCATTTGGGATGGTAATGACGCGTCTCGCATGTAAAGCTACAGTATCCTAGACAGGAAAAACAGGCACTCCTCCTCCCGGGTCGCCCCGCACGCGCCACCGGGCGGGGGAGGGGGGGAAACCCTAGCTGCCGCCGGGTCCCCCCTCCCTCTCCTTCTCTCCCCTCGCCACCGCCAGGCGAAGCCTGGTCACCGGCGGGGAGATCTCACCCTCTCACTCAGCAGGCTCGGAGCGGACCGAGGCGACTGGGTCGGGGTGTCGCGCTAGACAACGGGAGCGGCAGTGTGATGGAGCGTCAGAGAAGTGTACGACGGTGACGTGGCGGATGGCGTGCTGGACGTGCGCACTTGGGCCTTGTTTGGATTGTTGTTTTGCTGCTAATTACACTGGTAAGAAAAATACGGATGTCCATCCGTCGTTTTGCTTTCCGTCAGAAAATAACTATGGATCTGTAAGTTATACCGATATTTTTTATACACCTGTATTTAATACGGTAAATAAACGGCGAACCAAGCACGGCCTTGGGGGGCGGATGCGGTCGCTACTTCGCCGAATCTGGCCCTCCGAGTGGCGGGGGTCGGCGGTGGCAGGGGATGCGGGGTGGCATGAAGGAGGTCTTCTCAGCGGGCGTCACTCCTCTTGAGTTGGTGCGGGGAGCGGCGCGGTGGAGGTTGACCGGCCGTGGTGGCGGGTGGCGGCGGATGCGTGCCCAGCGGCTTGGATCTGGCATCGATATCCGGGTGGACGGCGCGGGTTGGGCAGCAGCCTGGTGCGGCTGTTGCTCCGACCATGGGCGGCGACACGGGGAGGTTCAACGCCGGAGCGGTGGCCTCTCAGTGACGCGGCGTTACACGGCAGCTCTGCCCGCGGTGACGATCGGTTTTACTCCGGCGTCGGCTTGTCTACGATTGGACCGTGTCGACCTTCGCTTCATCTCCTCGTCGTTTGGGCACTACTTATGTCAAAGGGTTGGCTCGCTCTGAGCAGCGGTCCATCGCCCGTCTCGCGTCCGACGTGGCAGGACCGAGCTCATCTTGTTCACGTGTGTAGGACCGAGCTCGTCTCGCGCAGGTGTAGTATTGACCGGCCTCGTCTCGCAAACGTTGCCACAGGACCTACCTCGTCTCGCGCCCGGTGTTGCAGGACGAGTCGATGGAGGCCAGTTTTGGGCGGCCTTTGGGTCTCGGCGCTAGGGCTGCCCAGGGGTGGAAAAGGTGGGTCCTTTTTGCTCATCTCTTTGGTTGGGGTAGCGGCAGATCTCGGGTGTGGTGGTGTCAAGGTCTTGGACGCTGGGATGGGGGCTCTGGAAGTGGTTGTGCGGTGTTTGTGAGCAAAGCATGTGGCTTGATGCTGCCTAGTGGCCATGGTCGTGTGGGTCGGATGGTAGCCTCGGTGTGGCGATCGATGGCGGTGAGTGTTGATTAGGGTGAAAACCTGCTCTATCTTCGGACAGATCGGTGGCGATGAAGCTCGTTCCCTTCTTGAAGGCGTTGCCGCGGCTCCCATCGCCCTCGTGCTGCTCCAAGGAAAACTGTGATCCTTGAATCGGACGGTGGCGACACTTCGGTGTCGTATCCTATCTAAAGGCGTCGTCTTGAAGTCCACGATTCGCTTTTCGTTGTTGCGGTCAGCGCATATGTATCATGCCTTGGGTGCGTATGTGTGTGATGTTAGCATGCGTTTGTATTGGAATGTTGTTGATCATTGTTCATCATTGATGACTTGAAAAAACATGTCGATCGGGTCAAAGATTCGATTGTCGTGCCTTGTCCGTACTGCCTGCGATAAAATCAAATCACGAGGCGAGGCTACATAGGTGGTGTTTCTTTTCAAGGGACTAGACTTTTTTTAGTCCCAGGGACTAAACAAAAAAGTCCCTCCAGTAGAGTCTTTTTCTAGTCCCTTAAGGAAAAGTCCCTCATGTTTCTTTACCTACGAACTAAAAGGGACTTTTTTAGTCTAGTCCCTCTAAATAAGCACCACCATAATCCATTGCTCGCTACACTCCCTGTAGCCCTGCTTCTCTACTCCCCCTAACTCAATTTCGGAGGGGTATTCTTTACCCCCGTCAGTTTTTTGTCTAGCCCGTTGTAGCCCATATCCAAGCCCTATATAGTTCATATCCAAACCCTACGTATGACCTGCCGCTCCATAATTCATAGAGCTCTATAATTCACGCAGCTCCATCATTCATGCGGTACCCTAGTTGAGGTTATTTACGACCTCTATGGATATTGGCGGCGGCGATTTTGTCGTCGGCAATCTCGTCCGGCAGCATGCGCGGCACCCTCGTGAACCTCCAGCGCTCTTAGGTACCGCATCCCGCTTCCCCCTCATTTCCCTCTCTTGCGGCGGCATCGTACGAACTACCGTTGTTTTCGTGCTAGTGGTTAACCTAGCAGGGTGGCTATCCGGCGACGCAGGTAATCACATATCTTGTTCCGGTACCGTTGCTGCTACTCGTCATACAAAGTGATCACGTCGGCTAATGTGGGTTTCATCTTGTTAGAAATATGCCCAAGAGGCAATAATAAAATAGTTATTATTATATTTCCTGTTTCAAGATAATCATTTATTATCCGTGCTATAATTGTATTGAATCGAAACATAAATGCATGTGTGGATATATAGACAAAACAATGTCCCTTGCCAGCCTCTAGTTGACTAGCTTGTTGATCAAGGATGGTTAAGTTTTCCTAGCCATAGACAAGTGTTGTCACTTGATGACGGGATCAAATCATTAGGAGAATGATGTGATGGACAAGACCCAAACTATAAACGTAGCATATGATCGTGTCAGTTTGTTGCTACTGTTTTCTGCATGTCAATGTATCTGTTCCTATGATCATGAGATCATGCAACTCCCAGACACCGAAGGAATACCTTGTGTGTATCAAACGTCGCAACGTTATTGGGTGACTATAAAGGTGCTTTACAGGTATCTCCGAAGGTGTCTGTTGGGTTGGCATGGATCAAGACTGAAATTTGTCACTCCGTGTGACGGTGAGGTATCTCGGGACCCACTCAGTAATACGACATCACAATAAGCCTTGCAAGCAATGTGATTAAGGAGTTAGTCACGAGATCTTGTATTACGGAACGAGTAAAGAGACTTGCCGGTAACGAGATTGAACTAGGTATACAGAGCTAAATTCAGAACGACTATGTTTGGATGGAACCGTCATGTCATTCATTCACATCGCCAATGCATAGTCGTGTGGGACCCACATTTGTATGCATGCATTACTGATTTCGCATCGCCGGTTGTTCCTTATATGTGTGTTTACATCACAATAATTCAGAACGAAACACACATATAAGGTTGTTCCTTATATGTGTGTTTCGTTCTGAATTATTGTGATGTTGTATTACTGAGTGGGCGTCGATAGATGAGCTAAATTCTAAATTCGACGAGAAAGATCTACGTAATGCTGAGGTCGTCCATGTTGCTACCACGTTTGGTGATGGATGTTGTTTACTGAACGAAGTTCGGAGTTATATACTTCCTCCGTTCAAAATAAGTGTATAAGTGTCTTAAGCTTAGTATAAATTTATACTAGAGCTAGTATAAAGTTAAGACAGATATTTTGGGACAAAGGGAGTACATTTCAGGCCTTGATTGACTTTGATTAGATCAACGTTTTCACGAGCAGGAGTGATGAATTCTTTGCCAAAACTCAGTATAAACTGTCGATATTTATCTGTATATGGGCAATACATGGCCATGGTAATGGTAAACCAAGCAAATGGTCTGCAGCAAAGATGATCGTTTAGAGCCAGAAACTCTCGTGGGTCACTTCAGATAATCGTCACTCTAAAGTGCATGAAGAAACAGATATGTTAATTGCTGCCCTGTTCCAGAGTCTTAACAGCGCAAGAATCCTTGTTAAAAAAAAACAGAGCAACGATCAACTTTTATTAGTGCATGAGATCCACCCAACCAAACTAATGTTGAGGTGACACGCTTGTTTCTGATGGAAATGAGGCACTGCAAAAATGTAAAATACAAAACAAAATATTTCAACGGCTACATCATCTTTAGCTTCGACAACAAAGCGTGGACGACATGGCAATCCGGGCCGGTCACACGAAAACCCTTGCCTAAAACCCTGGAAAGCATGGAAACTATGAAAGAGTGGAGATGGCAAATCAACCAACCGTCTGAACAGTTCAATGCTAACTTCTACATGAACAAGTTTTGCCACCTTCCAAATGCTCTAGCCCGTAACAAATTAGGCAGTGGCAGCGGCAGCGGCTGGTGTCTCTGCTGCAGGGATATCCTGCACCGTCTTCTGTGATGCCTTTATGTACTTCCAACCACGCTTGTTAACTCCGCTGAGTTTTATCGGGGCGTCGGCCACTTGCACACCTGCAAGAGAAACATAGATCAGCTGAAGTGAGGAATCCCTTACCCGGTGAAAATAATCCTGGCATCGGTTACTTATTTCAGCTATGTTAAGTTCTATGTGTGTAGCATGTTTCTACATGGTTTGGGAACATGAGTATGCCTTCTGACTCACTAAGCGCAAACATGAAAACATGATCAAAGGGCAGTTAATACCGCCTTCTATCTATCTGGTATTGACATATATGAAAAAGAAAAAGAAAATAGCTTGGGGTAACTGGGGCAGCAAACAACTGAATATTTTGGCACAGCACTGAACATAAAACAGAGCAAACAATTTATTTTTTTCCTTTTGGAGGCAATATCATCTCTGCCTGTCTAATTCAAAGAAGTTGGTGTAGAATCTTCCATGTTAATGAAAGAGAGGCACATAAGACATGAAGTTTCATACTAATCACTTAATCAGAATTTATATAACATCTAAGCTAGTGCAGAAATCATATCACCCGTGTAACATTAACACGGTAGTGGTTAGTTACTTGTCAGGAATGATGTGTTAGAGATGTTGAAAATCGTACCGATTATAAGTCATGCATCCATTAAAACCTGATTAAGCTGTCACGTGTACTAGTTTTTGTTGTTGTCGAGTATCTTCATGCAGTTGCTATACTTGGTAAGACATTACGACGCCCCAGGAAATGTACCATACACTACAGTCAACACTCTACAGTATGCACAGCTAGGAATTGTAAGTCACGTAGGATATCCACATCAAGTATATGAGCGAGGAAATCTATCACTGCCTTGCCTAAAGCCCTAAACTCACTGCACTGCATAATATCAAACTAACTAATCAAGACAGCTACAAACCACCTTGACAATGTCACCCGAAATCAGAATGGTCAAGCATAACCAAATTTATTCGAGCAACTGCACATATCGATGCTCATCATAAGTAGTCTCCCATCCAGAGGCCAAACTACCATTCCACCTACGACCTTGTCGAATCTCTCACACTCAACCAAACTACCAATTAATGGGCATCATTCATTCAAGAACATCACATCGACAATCGATCTTCAAGCCGCGCATCGCCTCACTAATCAATCAGGGGGGGGGGGGGGGGGGGGGGGGGGGGCAACATTAAGCAGGGGAGAGAGCGGCGACTCACCGGCCTTGTGCCGAATCCCCCACGCCTTCCCGTGGCGGCCATCCTACATACAGTAGATCACAAAGCCACAACAAAGTTAGGGAGATGGACACAAGAGACTAATTTCGAGCGAGAAGGATGGCGACCTTGTAGAGGTTGATCTTGGTGATCTGGTAGGAGACGTCGCGCCAGGTGGTCTTGGCGACCCTGTAGCCGACGCCCCAGTCCGGCAGGAACTGCACCACGTCGAACAGGTTCTTCTTCTTGCTCCTCTTCGCCTTGGCCGCCGCCGCCGCCTCTCCCTCCGCCGCCGCGGCGCTGGTGCTCAGGGCCCTCGGGGCTGTGGGCGGCGCGAGCCCCAGGGACCGCCGGAGAAGCGCGCCCGCGGCCCTCTGCGCCATGAGCGTTGGTGTCCGGGGTGGCCTCGAGAGAGGAGCGCGGACGGTAGGGGAGCGGCGGCGGCGGCGGCCGGCGGGGCTGGCTAGGGTTTCGCGCGGGGCTTGCCGGAGGGGAGAATGCCGTCGAGTGGGCTGGCTTGCTTCGGTTGAACTGGGCCGCTCGCTACACTCTAGTTTGCAAAGTCCTAAAAAAAAACAGTCCCAATTTTGGAACAACTTTGACTTTGAATGAATTTTACTAGATCCTTGCAGAAATAATAGCCCGTCTGATTCAGCATGAGTGGCATGGTTTTAGTTTTAAATTGATTTTATTTTATTTTGCATAAACCTTTTGAGTTCAAATTCAGTTTGAGTTTATTCAAGAGTAATAGTCATTTGAGTTCCAAAATAATTTGAGCCTATTTACATAGGGTGTAAATTTCGGTCGGTCGAGGTTTTCTGATGAACATTTTTTCCCGAAATGACACAAATACAATTGAGATAAAAAAAATAGCAGTTGACCACACATAATACCATCGAAAATGGTAATAAAAGAACGATCTATGTTTGCTCGATTGTCTTGCCAAGTGAAAGTTCTTCTACGACATGATGCACTCCGCAAGATTCAAGGGTGTGTGTTCGTTTCTCGATTTGAATGAGAGGTTGAGAATGATTAAGAATCGTAACTCTTGCCAAACAAGAGACAACCAACAGGCAAAAGGGGCGATGGAGGAGGAGATTTTTTTAACACAGCTCATATACACAAGTGTATACTCAACCCTATAAACGCATGCATCAATACCCTAACCATATGAACACCTTTGACAGCCTGAGCCAACATAGCATTTTGAGATTAACAAAATCATCACACGCGTCTTGCAGTCGATGGAAACATCTTCTCCTACTGAACGAACATAGCCGAAAAGACTAAAATAAATTCAGAAAAATGGGAGCATCGATGTCAAATAGAGGGCTTAAATCCTGGTGGGCTGGAGATACCTTGTCCCCCTAAGCATCCAACAACAAGTTAGTTCGCAATGGAGGAGATTGAGATCATGGTGAAAACATTTACGATGACACCTGCAAGACACAAAAAGACATGCTAACACCTACGGATTAGATATAAACCAAAAAAACAACAACCTATAATAAGGACCCAGACACTAGAATGTCGGGTAAAGAAATTGATCTTGATTATTTGTAGTTGTAGCACCCATGTCATAACAAATGAGTTTTTGGCACGCCTATGATATCTTGGCGGCTCGGACCAAAAGTATCATCTTAACTCTGTGCCATTTTTTATTAGTAAATTGTTTTTGTCCCCGTGATACTATACAAACGTTTTTCTTTTGGATTATATATTTGTTTTCTTCGGTTTGCTCATCTTCATAAGCACATATAAATTGTCGCACACTTTGTTGTGTTACTATTCGTTCGTGGGACTTTCTCTATTTGTGTCACTTTTAGCTTGCTTACAACACAGGCGACAAGTAGGCCCCAAGCCACATTGCACCACAAGGCTCCTTTCTATGAAGCTTAATAGTTGCACTATAGTGTAGTGTTGGAGTGCATCTAATCTCTTGTTATGATTGCTGCTTTGGGATGGTTCATGATACTACTTTGTTTTGAAAGCGTGGCTTTGTGATTTTGAAACTATTTTTCTTTAATAAAACCATGTTTTTCAAGTTTAGTTTTTTAGGACCTCCTCCAAGTTTAGAATGTCAAAATACTAAAGGTTCGGTTCGACCAACCCACTCGGGCTACCGAGTGTGTGGCCTGCCACGCTAAGGTCCAAGGTGCAAACCCTTCCTTATATGTCTTCATACGGTTATGTATGTGTTATATATGTCATGCTCTAGTTGTTCATAACATCGAACGTGCACTTCGAAAATGAAACTATCAAAATCACTCACAAAAAAATGTAGCAACATTTGATGAGGATGTGACACTCCAATAGGGTCACACATGCTGAATGCCGGCCCAACAACCATGACTTGGGATGATACGTTGGTGACGTATCTATATTTTTTGATTGTTTCATGTTGTTATATTATCATTCTTGGATGTTTTATGATCATTTTATAGCAACTTTATATTTTTTTTGGGGGTCTAACCTATTGGCATAGTGCCCAGTGCCACTTGCTATTTTTTACTATTTTTTCCTTCGCAGAAAATCAATATCAGATGAAGACCAAGTGCCACCAAACTTTTTGGAGAAACTTTTTGGACCAGAAGGGAACTTGAGGACCTCAAGGATGATCACCACAGGAGGACCGGGCAGCACACTAGGCACCAGGGCGCAGCGTGGTGGGTAGTGGGGGCCTCGGGCACCTCCCCCACCGCATGTAAGCTCTATAAATACCCAATAGTCCAGAAACCCTAGAGGAGTGGACGAAAAATTGTTTCAGCCGCCACAAGTTCCAGAAGCCACGAAATCCAATCTAGAGCCCGTTCCCGAGAGGAACACGATCACGGAGGGGTTCATCATCCTCATTGGCGCTCCTCTGATGATGCGTGAGTAGTTCATATCAGACCTACGGGTCCTTAGGCAGTAGCCAGATGGCTTTCTCTGTCGTTTTGCTTCTCGATACGATGGTTTCTTGGAGATCTATTTGATGTAACACTATCTTTTGCGGTGTGTTTGTTGGGATTTGATGAATTGTGAGTTTATGATCAGATCTATGAAATTATACCCATTCTAGATTATTACAGCCTCATGTTTCTTCTCCGATATTTGGGTTTTGTCTGGCCAACTTGATCTTTTATCTTGTAATGGGAAGAGGTGCTTTGTGATGGGTTCGATCTTGTGCTCAATCTCAGTGTCAGAAAGAGACATGACACGCATGTATCATTGCTATTAAGGATAAAATTATGGGGTCTGTTCCTACATGAATAGATCTTTTCTAGATCATGCCATCGTTCTTAAAGCATTACTTTATTTCTACATGAACTTAATACACTAGATGCATGCTGGATAGCAATCGATGTTTGGAGTAATAGAAGTAGATGTAGACAGAAGTCGGTCTACTTGTGTGGGACGTGATGCCTATATACTTGATCATTGTCTTGGATATCATCATAATTATTTGCTCTTCTATCAACTGTTTAACAATAACTTGTCTACCCATCATTTGCTATTTTCTTCAGAGAAGCCACTAGTGAAACCTACGGCCCTCGCGTCTATTTAGCATCATCTATTTGCAATATCTATTTTGCTATTCACGTTTCCATTTTATATGCTCTTTTATTTCCAAATCTATATTATCCAAAAACCGAAAAATACCTTGTTGTGTTTTATTTGCTATCACTTTATTTGCGTTTTTCAATCTATCCTTTCACTTTACTCACGAGGGATTGACAACTCCTACACGCGTTGGGTCGCGAGGATTTGTTATTTGTGTGCAGGTACCGCTTACATAGTCTTGTGAATCTTCCTACTAGATTGATACCTTAGTTTCATAGCTGACGGAAATATTTGTCCTCACTGTGCTATTTTATCCTTTTAAGCTTGGAGGGAAACGAACACAAATCAGCGGGGAGTCATGGAACTCGAGCCCACCTTTCAAATGGTTGTTGCGGTCGTCTTAAGGGAGAAGGAAGGCGTGCGACTAATTTAACCATCATTCCAACGCGCCCTGGCGGCTCACGTGACACCATGTAACACATGGCATAAGATTTTGAACATATAAGTGATGCGACTGAAGGGCAATGCCGAGGGTGCAATGTGGGGCCCAAGAGGCATGGTGACACATCCTACGGCATCGGTCTCTTGTGGGGCCACAACCCCTCGTTGCATGCGGCTTCATGATAATATCTTAGTGCTCGTCGATACTTGGATGTTTTTAATTGAATCAAATAGAAACCAATGTATTTTTAGATTGTACTTAATGTGAACAAATGGATAAGGATGAACTCGGCGTTTTGGATTACAACCATTTTCCTTCTATATAAGGGGAGGTCCTCTCCTCGCACCCCCAAGTGACTTATAGTAACTTTTGGTGTGCCTAAAGATTGACACTTAGAGTAAAAAGTCCTTCAATTGTCCATTTGAGAATACCGAGGAGGGAGATACGGTGGGTGTAAGTTACATTGAGAATTTGATCCAACCATTGCGTCGATTGGAGAAAGTGATGTTCTGCTCATTGTCGTTCTCGATGTAACTTACACCTGACCGCTTCTCCCTCTTCAGCATTCACAAAAGCTATATGTGGTAAGTTGATGGGGTAAATTTGTTGATTAGGATTGCATGGTCAAGTGCATACATTTTACGCCCATGTTGAGCATTATATAAGATCGAACACATTTGGCAGGGGTCATGTTTTTTTCCCATAAATAGTTGTACCCCAAGCATTAAGATTAGAATTGGTATTTCACTAAGTGCTAATACGGAAATCCGATCTGCAACATCTTGATTACATGTAGAATGTTTTTTGTGAGGAATATCTTTTGCCTTGGTTTCTTCCTCGTTATTCTTGTATATGTTTTATTATCTTTGTTCCTAAATCTAATAGCTAGCGGATCTGATACTATAGCATGGTCGACAAATGAATTGTTCTATATCATTTACATCTATCATGAATCGTTAGAAATAAGCAATTGGAGAAACCTTAATCAATCTTAGGTCTTGTTTGGATGTGGGGCTAGCTATTTCCAGGAAAATACGGCCTGGGTGGAATATTTTTGACAAAATAAAAGCTGTATGGAAAATCACATGATCATTTGGGAGAGAAGGGGATGTTAACGTCTTTTTTTCTAGACAGATCAAGCAGGTCGCAAGGCGGAGGACAACATAACTTCTCGGGCAGTCGTCAAAAGGAAAGGGTGAATTTTCTCGACGTGACAAGACGAGGGTTTCCGTGTCCAAGAAACAGGGTGGGTTGGGGATGTAAGTGCCTCTTCCTCTCGACACCAAATGGGCGTGAGTAAAGACGAGGGTGAAACTAACTCGTGGTCTTTCCACCAAGGGAAACCACGGGGACCATGAGGGGTCCCTTGCTACCGATCCAGGCCTTGATGTATTTATCTACTACCAAGTGCTTGCATATGTGATGCCTTATGTGTTAACAATATCAAATGTGTACTTTAGCAGCGAAACTGTCAAAACCACTTACAACAATAATATAACAATGCTTGACGAGGAGGTGACACTCAAATAGGATCACACAGGCCGAACTACGCCAAACAAACATGACTTAGACCGAGTGGATGACCAAACGCCAGACAATATTATAACAATGCTTGACAAGGAGAAGGCATGATTCAACCACCCTCGGTTAGCCGCGACATGGTGGCTCATGCGGCACCATTAAAACATGTGATAAAAAGTACTAGCAAAAGGACCCGTGCGTTGCAACGGAAGAAAAACAATTATAATCTCCAATGATGCTGATCATATTATGTCTTTGAAATTTTAGGACATTTCTTGAAAGGCATGAACATTTTTTGAATTAGCAAACATTTTTTTCAATTGCACTTAAAAAATAACACACAAACTTTTTTTTCAAAATCATGGACTTTTATTGTTTTCACCAACATTGTTCTCAAAATTATGAACATTTTTCTGAATATGTGAATATTTTTACAAAAATCATGAGCATTTTTTGAATTCACAAACATTTTATATTTTCTTCAAACTTTTATTTCAAAATTCCCAGTTTTATAAATTGTAAAAGTTTTTAAAAGTTCTAAATTATTTAAACTAAAAAATGGAACAGAAAAATGAAAATAAAAAATGAGACTAAAAACAGAGGCACGAACTCTTTTTAAGATTTTTACACGGACTTTTGTTTAAAATCGTTGATTTTTTTTATTTTATGGACATTTTCTCAAAGTTTAAACATTTTTTCATATGCAAACATTTTTGAAAACTCCTGAGTAGTTTTTGAATTCTAAAAAAATATATGTTTTTTTGAATATTTTATTTCAAAATTCTCAGTTTCTTAAAATTGAGAAAAGTTGTTTGAAGTTCTAAATTATTTAAAGTATAAAACAAAATGGAACTGAAAAGAAAAATAAAAAAACTAAACTAAAGAAACAGACGCCCACGCATGGGCCGACCCAAACAGGTGTGCTGCATCTTTTTCCAACAGCGAGAGCGTAATATAGAAGATGCCTACATGGGCCGGCCCAGTCCAGAGATTTTTCCTGTTTGAAACGTTTTTAATGACTTATAGGTGGCATTGGTGGGTAATTTTAGTCAACCGCGACGGACGACAGAAGCGCTCCGCGCTTTATTATTATTAAGGGAGATAGTAGGAAAGATAAGATTTTAAACATATATAAGTGGTGATAATTGGATGTGTAATAGAAGGGAAGGTCGGACGGGGCTCGGACGAGCCAAGTAATTTTGGATTCCAACCAAACCCACGTCATCGCTCTGGTCGACTACCAATTTTTTCACTGATTACGCCATGACTGTGATCCAAACCTGTCTGTAATAATCTCCTAATACCTCTAGTAACCTACTCCCTTCGTTCCTAAACATAAGTCTTTCTAGAGGTTTCACTAGTGGACTACATACGGATGTATATAGACATACTTTAGAGTGTAGATTCACTCATTTTGCTTTATATGTAGACCCCTTATGAAATATCTTAAAAGACTTATATTTAGTAACGGAGAGAGTACATTCAACCAGCAAACCAACTCGTGGTTGGATGATTAGGAGGACCGTGGTATCCCCTGCCCACCAGAGTTCAACTCCGAGACTTGACGTTGGTGCTTGCATTTTTCTAGATTTATTCCAGGTCTTCCGGCGATGTGTTTTTAGTGAGAGGAGACGTTCTCGTCGAGAACGAAGGCGTCACTGACGACTTCGTCAATCTCAAGATGATGTGCCAGCTTAGTCTTAAAAAGATGCTCGTGTATGTGAACGACTTCGATTGTATTTTCCAAAAAAACCTACATTCAACAAACAACGCTATAGTAAACCAAACTATAGTTAGATGGTTGGTGTGTCCCACTCCCACACA
Organism: Hordeum vulgare subsp. vulgare; assembly: GCF_904849725.1. NCBI lineage: Eukaryota > Viridiplantae > Streptophyta > Magnoliopsida > Poales > Poaceae > Hordeum > Hordeum vulgare. Next base: position 8,791,118 of record NC_058523.1, on the reverse strand, counting down.
TCAATCTAAGCTCGAATTGTTTCCACGAGAGCTTGGTGAGGTCATATGGGAATCTATACAAGTTTGAATTGTTTTCATGAAATTTGGCCCTTAAAACGTGGAGAAGCCAAAAGCCAACCCTCCTCCTCTCGGCGACCCTGGGCTGGCGGGCTGACGTGGCACCGCATCCCGTACATAACAGAACAGAACAGAACAGCGACCCCCGCCCATCTCCATCCATCTCCACCTCCACCTCCCACCTCCCTCGCCCGCCAGCGCCACCGGCCAAACCCTAGGCTAGGCTCGCCGGCCGCCCCCTCCCAACCCCGGCCGCCATGTCCGCCGCGCAGCTCCTCCGCCACTCCCGCAAGGTCCGTCTCCCCCTCCCCCTCCCCATCTCTCCCCGACCCCCCCCCCCCCCCCCCCCCCCCCCACGATCTGCCGCGGCTCCCGCGGGCCGCCCGCCCGCGCGGCGCGCAGCCGCCGGAATCCGGCCCCGCAATGCCGTGCCCTCGCCCGATTCCGTTCGACGGGCCTCCGCGCCAGCGGGCGGCAGCGGCAGCGGTAGGTAGGCAGGCAGGCGTGCCGCGCCGTTCTGATCGGGAGGGGGATCCGACGGCCTAGCGGCGCGGCGCGGCGCGATTTCGGTTGGGCGTCACGCGCCACGGCAGGGCCTGGAGAATCGGGCGGACGTATCTGCTTTATTATTCCTGTGACGTGACTGGTTTGTAGTGCGTTTCTACGAGCATGGATCGGTCGGTTCGTTTCTAACTGGTAGAATCAGTCAATCAGAGGTGGGGATTTGGAGCTTGATTCGGTGTGAATTGCGATCATCGGATCTAGTTACCCTAGAGTTCATGGCGCTCCTTCCATTTCTTTGCTAGTAGTAGATTCCTTTTTCTTTCTTTAATCGTGTGGCATTTAGAGCGAGCTGCTGCTGCTGCTGCTGCGTCAAAAACACTTGGACCGGTTAATAACGCCCCTGTGAAATCTATGTTAGCTAGTAACCATGTGCAACTGTTTGGTACAATCCACATCCGATTGCTTGTCGTTTTGTTTGCGTTGTGAATACCCCATTGGCTGACTCTCCATGGTCATTGCCTCTTATCTCTTACGTCAGATAACCGCGGGTTACATTCCTCGTGCATCTAATTATCTGTTGCCGTGTTTAAGTTGTGAACACGCCATTGGCTAACTAGCCGTGACTTCGCTGTCTGCTTTTGGTAATGCAGCTGCGGAGCTTGCGGAATGCTGTGGACTTTGAGCGCTCCAGCCTTGCTCGATACTTCTCTACTGGTTCTGGGTCCTCTGCCATAAAGGAAAATGGTATGCTTGTCTCTCACCATTTCTATGCTTGATCATTTTTTCTTCTAGGGATTACTATGCGTCCATGATCTGTTTTAGAACTAAGTTGGAGCTGCCCTGTCTGATGACTTACTATTGCCATAACTCTATGTTACTCATGCATGTAAGTGGCCTGTTACTGTCTAATTGTGCCTGTGCTTGCTGTTTGATATTGGTCGCCCTGGATCCTCTAGAATACACCAGCATGCCTCTTCTTTTTTCTCAGTTAGCTTGGGGTATAACAAAGAGTAGTTTATAATGTGCAGGGGTCTAGTACATGGGCATATAGCATAAACCATAATTGATTGATATGCTTGCATTTTTACAAAAAGAAGATGGCAATGTAGAAGTAAACACGCCATGCTCTTTTCCAGTGACATAACTCTCTTTACTATTCTTTGTACTCCCACTAGACATGCTTCAGCTGACTGAGTTAAGCCCTGTCATTTATGTTAAGGTGTGGTTTGTCATCTATCTAATTTAGTTGTGGCCCTGCAGTTAACAGCAGGAAGTAGCTCTCTTTATTTCTCTTGGACTTTATGTGCACAGCAAGGAATTGTGTGTCACTGTTGGTGTATAATCTAGTCCTTGTGGTTTCTGCAGGTGTTGAGAAAAGAATTGGAGGCGCCAGATTTTCTCAGTACAAGCAACCTGGGAAAGAGCTTGAGACCTTCAAGGTTATTTCCTTGTAAATTCTGCTCTGTAATTGAAATCCTAGCATCTTGTCCTGATACTCTAATATCTTGTTTCATTTTTCAGGTGTCACTAGGAGTAAACGGAAGCTCCGCTAGTAGAAGAACACTCATCAACCGTGCCCCAAGTGCTGGTACTAGCCTCAATGGTTCACTGTCATGGTATAGTGTGCTTTTCTTCTTATACTGTTGCTGCCTTCATATTTATGTGTGCCAATGCATCAAAGGATAACCACCTCCAAAAGAGGTGAATGTGAACTCGAAATATTTGATAATCGATTAATATAAACCATGAAAAAACTAACCACGTCTTGCAAAAAGTCCTTGAACCATTCCTCACCACTTTCCAGTCATATGGTGATTTAGTTCTCTATACCACAGTAGCTAACCCAGTTTATGATCGGACTTATCGTTGTTAATTTAGAGCAGTTCCTCGCAGAAATGCGCAGTGGCTGTACTCTTTCCTTTAATGTACAAGAATACCATTTTGAAGGTGTTGTCTTCTTTGTTGTCCTTTTTCAGTGGGCGGGTAGCATCAGCAAGGTCTTTCTCAAGTAGTGCAGGTACTCCCACATCCACTCTTGGGTGTTTGTTTATTCCCTTGAATCAATTGACTTCATTCGATAACCAGAAATTGCGAATATTGTAACAGAGCCTGGTCTTTGTTTTTTTGGGGGTAACTACTGCCTCGTTCACAAATATAAAATGTTTTTGATATTTCAATATTGACTACATACGGACTGAAATGAGTGAATAAACACATGACAACGTGTCTATGTACATCTGATTTAGATTTTTTTTTGGAGCATCTTATATTTGTGAACTGAGGGAGTATTATGCAAGAATGCTTCTTTCCATAGTTCCATTCATACCTAAGCATTACAACATATTATGATTTTTGTCCACATCTATTTCCTTGTAGATTTTTAGGGTAGTTCTCTTTATTGCCCTATCTAAGCATTCTGTTTGCTTTTACAAAAGTTATAGTATTTGGTCCCACATGTCCACCATTGTTTTGGTTTCTGTATTGCAATTCTCTGAGAACCCCAATTAGTATAGCATAAGCCATATCCATGTCAGATGTCTTAACATACTGGTTATTCCAGACCTGCCACCACATCAAGAAATTGGGATGCCATCACTGTCACCTACAATGACTGAGGTATTTGTCATCCAAAGTTATTATTAATAATGGTTAGATTGAACCCAGAATTTCTGTTTGTTTCCGTTCTTTAAATCACATATAGCGCATTATGATACTTGTATTGTCCGCAGGGAAACATTGCCAAGTGGCTGAAGAAGGAAGGAGACAAAGTCTCACCTGGTGAAGTTCTGTGCGAGGTGGAAACGGTAATATTCTTCATCTGCAAGTTGTATATTCCTAGTCAGTACATACTTACAGCTGCAGCAGAAGCTAAATAACATCTGTATGCATTTCATCTGCTTAGGATAAAGCCACAGTAGAGATGGAGTCCATGGAAGAGGGCTATCTTGCTAAGATTGTTCAGGGTGATGGTGCCAAAGAGATTAAAGTTGGCGAGGTATACATTTACTGTCCAAAGAACGTATAACTGTCTACCTATTATTTCATACTGGAGTACTTCTGCTTGTATGGTTTGCTGACGTAATATTGGTTGTATTATGTGGCCTTGTGCCCTTAGGTCATCTGTGTAACCGTGGAAGAAGAAGGTGACATCGAGAAGTTTAAAGATTACAAACCCTCGGCTGCAGATGCGCCTGCAGCTCCTTCAGAATCGAAGGCTACACCGGAACCTGCAGAGCCAAAAGTGGAGGAGAAAGTACCTGCCAAGGCTTCTGAGCCGAAGGCCCCAAAGGCTGAAGAATCTTCTCGATCTGGTGATAGAATATTCGCCAGCCCCCTTGCAAGAAAATTAGCAGAGGATAACAATGTAAGTCTTTATTTGAGTTATTCTAGATAGGTGCTGTAGTCAGAGTGCAGCCAATGAAGACATGGATGTGTTCTCTCAAACAGGTCCAACTGTCAAGTGTAAAGGGTACTGGTCCTGATGGTCGTATTCTGAAGGCAGACATTGAAGATTACTTGGGTATGCTATTTTCTCCTCTGATTGTATTCCTGAGATTGATGAAAGGTTCTTTGATGTAACCTAGTATTTCTTGCTTGTAGAAACTTAGTATACTAATTGCTTGAGTAAATCGTCAGCATTGACCATCATACAAACTGAATTTTAACTAGATCTTTTTGTGGCTATGCATTTGATCTTAAAGCTTAATGTCAGTGTTGATTTGGATGTTTTTTGGTTGTAAATCCTGCTATTTGTTGTTCGCTTGCTGTGCAGGTGTGTGTTCTTGTTAAGTTTGATTTTCTAGAGCTCTTGAAAATTGATTTTTGACACATTTAATTGCATATGCATGCCAAATTCGATTATTTTAGTTCTGCAAAAGACAATCTACTACTTACTGGCCCTTCCAGGCCTGCCTTTTGCAACCGCATTACATGCATTTCAGTCTTGACAATTTACCTTGTACATGCCAGTGCATTTCATTTAATGTGTGCTTAGTAAATGGAAATTCGTAGAGGTGGATTTGCTCTCCAAAAGACAACATATATAGCGGCCACAGTACGTGGTTTTGGAATTTATGCACATTACACACACTTATCCAGCCATCTGCTAGTCATCATAGAGTCTTGCAAATGGAAGCAGCTGGTAGTGGCTGAGTGAGAATTTTTTCTGGGAAAAAATGTTATAATAATCTTTCAACCAGTTTTATTCAAACTCCTTTTTGGCCTGTGCTTGCTCGTATCCATGCACATCATCAACCAAATTCAATCGATGGTCAGAAAACTTTTGCCTTGTGATCTGAATTCGCTTGACTGATGTTCCAAGTTTTGCTGCTGAAATTAATTTGTGGTCTGCTGTTGCTTGTAAAGCCTATCAGATACACAATTGGATATCCTAATCAGACCTCTATACCCGGTCTCGTAAAAAAACAACTCTATGCATGTGCCATTCTTGATTCTGTTTCCTTTTTTCCTTATCAGTGTTAGTTCTACTCCAAAATGTGTGCACGAATTGCATGATAATCATTTTTTATCAGCATTCTAGTGAGATCCAAGTAAAAGTTCTGCACTATGCTTGAGCCTGCCTCTAAGCGCATACAGCTCATCATGACATGCATTTGGCTTGTGCTTTCCTTCTATTATGTGAATCAAATGGAACCCAACCAGTGTCTAATGATTATTTTTTCTTAACAAAGCTTCTGGAGCCAAGGGTGGCAAGAGTGAGTCTTTTGCAGCTTCAGGATTAGATTACACTGATATTCCAAATGCACAGATAAGAAAGGTATGTTTCAACAATGAAGAATGCCGATGGCACTTTTTTGTTTGATCCTATCTGCCTTGTAGTGTTTTAACTCCTGTTCTTTTCAGGTTACTGCGAACCGTCTCTTAGCCTCTAAACAAACCATCCCGCATTACTACTTGACAGTTGACACACGCGTCGACAAACTTATCAAGTATGCTTCAGGCCCAATTTTGTAAATCATGCAATGGATAATTTTAGTACCGAGCTTTTGTGTAAAGAGGAGTTCTTCATTTTTGTTGTGATACAGGTTGCGAGGGGAATTGAACCCACTGCAGGAAGCATCTGGTGGAAAGAAGATATCTATTAACGACCTTGTTATAAAGGTAATCACCGGTTCTTATACTAACATTGTCGTTTTCTAAGTCATATTGGGCTCATGTGGATTCTGTGATATCCAGTTAAAAATTTACCTCTATATTCTGCGCAGGCTGCAGCCTTGGCTCTTCGAAAGGTCCCTCAGTGCAACAGTTCTTGGATGAATGATTTTATTCGCCAGTGAGTTCATACGGAGCATTCATACCCATCACTTCAATTATATTGGCAAGAAACATCATATGACAAATGTACTTTTCATGCAGATACAACAACGTTAACATAAATGTAGCTGTACAGACTGAGCATGGATTGTTTGTTCCAGTAGTTAGGGTAAGCTTGCCAAAACTAGCTAGTTCTGTTTGTGCATTTTTTCCCCTTCTCTAACTTATTATTCGTGTTGCAGGATGCAGACAAGAAGGGACTTGGTACAATCGGTGAGGAGGTGAAGCAGTTGGCTCAAAGAGCAAGGGATAACAGCTTAAAACCACAAGATTACGAGGTATGTATCACATAGTAGATGATAAGTATGAAGTCAACATCATTTTTCGTTGAGAATTTCGTTCTCTGTTTTAGGGTGGCACGTTCACAGTATCAAACTTGGGAGGTCCTTTTGGAATTAAGCAGTTCTCGGCTATCATAAATCCTCCTCAGTCAGCAATCTTGGCCATTGGTTCTGGTGAGAACCTGTGTTACACTTTCGGCATGCATTTCTAATACGTTGGCCATAAAAATTCTGTTGCTACTTACTTTGCACTGTAGAAGTAGCAGTAGCAGTTTGGCATTTGCCAGTATTTTCCAATTGTTCTGGAGAACATAAGTTGTGTCGACCCAGACATATTGCATGATCCTTACTTTGGCATTCTGTATCCTAGTCTGTGCTTACTTGTGAGTAACCTTAAGTTAGTTCTGTAGGCAGGACTTGAACATAGTCTTAACGTTTTGTGCTTCTTATTTCTGTATTCTACCACCTCCGACCGGAATTACATGTTGTAAAAATGGATGTATCTAGATGTATTTTTAATTTTAGATACATCCATTTAAATCCATTTCCGTGACAAATAATTCAGGACGAAGGGAGTAGTTTGGATCTAGTTTCTGCTACTATGATACATTATTCATTTTGTGATATCCTTAGTCCTCCAATAGGGATTCAGTGCTTACCTGATTATGTTTTCCCCTTTTGAGCAGCTGAGAAGAGGGTGATACCAGGCAGCGCCGATGGTCAGTACGAGTTTGGTTCCTACATGTCAGTAACAATGAGCTGCGATCACAGGGTTATTGATGGTATGTTCTTAATCTGTTGTAAAATAAATCGCGAGTCAGTTTGATTGTGGGCGGGAACTTAACAAATTATACGCCTCTTATTTTGATGTGTAGGTGCAATTGGGGCGGAATTCCTGAAAGCGTTCAAGGGCTACATCGAGAACCCGACCACAATGCTGCTGTAAAGTTAAGGAGGATGAAACCTATTCTTGTCGAGTTCTTGAATAATGCACAGAACGGCGCTGTCCCGTTTTACATAACCTCGGTGCGGGGTCTCGTGGGACCTGGAACCAAGAGCACAGAGCATCAAGCGAACACACAGGATGACCTGTTTTTTGGATTGGAATGTATTTTGTTCGGTTTCTTCCCAGGAATGACCAGATTGATGTAGGTTTGACTTGCGTGACCTGTTGAGCTCATTTTTTTGCGGGTTCTGTGCCACCGAGAAACTCCCGATTATAGGATTTGCGTTTTTCCTATATACACGCAAATTTAACGAGGAGGCTCAGTAAATGTTTCAGAATAATAATCTATCTCTATCTTGGAAGAAGCAACACTTTTGTGTATATTTATCGCTGCTGACTTAACGGTGCTGAGTGATGCAAATAATGAACTGTGCTGTGCAGCACAACAATCTGTCCACCGGCAATGTCAAGATCAGGTTTCATGGCATTCGAGCTCACCTGTTGGAAGTTGAACAGCCATGTGCCAGGGCGCCGTCTTGCTTGCAGACGGTCTGCAGGCGACGCGTATCCACCCCCACATACCTAGCACAGAATCCGACGTCTTCCCGCTGCATCCCATCAAGTTAAGTATCAGCTCCGTATCGAGGACAGGTACCTAAAAAACCGAGTAAGGCCAGTGTTTTAGGTACCTAAAACTCCGGTTCAAGACCAAACTGAGGAAGGCCAGTGCTTTTTGCTGCTACTTTGATTCATTAGCCAACGCGGGAATCTACTAAGGATTTAACTGATGTTCCTCACATGGACCGAGGAAACGGGAATCTACTAAGGATTTAACTGATGTTTCTCACATGGACTGAGGAAACATGCACGGCATTGTTGCCATGCTGTGATCAAGTCTACAAGCACTCTCCAAAATCTCGTGCGGTGGATTGATGGCATATCTGGCCATTGGTTGGGCCGGGCCGGGCCCTAAAAAGCCCATGGCAGAAAATTGAGGCATAGGCCCTGCCATCAGGCATACTTTGAAGCCCAAGTCCAACCCATCTGTTGAAAAGTCCCAATATGTCAAGCCCGACCCGACCCTGCTGGTGTGCTAAAAAATCAGGCCCAAGCCCGACCCACGGGCAAGCCCATAGGGCCTACGCCCTGGATTTTGGGGTCAGTCGGGCCGGGTCGGAGATGCCCAGGTATAATTGATGGACAGCGGACGTTGTACCGTTCTGTCAATATGCATGTGCATGTTAATATGCGATCAAGGCCGGCCCTAGCGTATGGCCGGAGAGGCAGCCGCCTAGGGCCCCGGCGTGGGAGGGGCCATGATCGGGGTATATGCTGGCATAATTCGTTCTTTATCCAGCGTGCAGCAGCGGCTCTTGTAGAGCAAGGTGACACCCTTCGTGCGTGTCCGTGTCTTGCATGCACGCGCTTGGAGCGATTCCATGTGTCAATCACGTGCAACTAATTACTAGAGTATGCAGCTAATTCTGAGCCGACGGTGTTGCGCGCCTGTTTTGGGCGGCTGGCCTGGCCGGTGGCCACTTAATCATTCACTAGTAAAAGTGCCCGTGCGTTGCACCGGGTTAAATTGTTGATATTTGGATCATGAATTTTGTATTTGAAAACTCGCGCCCTCGCTCTTTGTCGACATCTACTTCAGCTTCGCACCTTCATTGAAGTGCAAGTAGAGATTCAAACATATGAACTTTCATACAAATGGAGTGAAACTTCACACAAATTGGTCACATAGTTACCACAAGACCATCATCATAGTTTTACTTATTTAATCTCTGTAAACAACATTATTATTTAATCTCTGCAAACAACATGAAGGAAATAATGAGACACACGTTGATGCCGGTTTTTGAAGATCGAAAGTAGCAGCAGTGGCGGTCTACCGAGATCACCATGACAACTATATGTGGAGCTGACCTCCGGTCATTCCAAGTCTGCAAGATGCTAGTACACTTGAGGCAGTAGCTTGTCGCGAAGCCCTCGCATTGACAGAAGACCTTGGCCTCCAGAACTTCGTCGTGGCATTATACGCACAACAAGTGATTAGTGACATATGGAAAGGAAGTCGGGATCGTCATGCAGTCATTACCGAGGAGATTAAAAGTAGAGCAAGTAACTTCTATTATATTTTTTAAGTCCTTTAGGCAATGAGGATGCTCATAAGTTAGTTAGATTTTCCTTTTTGTTAGGTCCAGATCACCATATGTGGCTTTTGCAACCCCATGACTCAAATGTAATCCCACTTTTTGTGGTTTTCGATGAATAAAGAGTTGCTTTACCCCTAAAAAAATTCTCCTCATCTTCTTCTAAAAAAAGGTTCTCCTCATCTCTTCAATCTGTTCTCACCGCTCCCCCATTACAATGGTGTCCGCCCCCTCCTTTCCATTCCTTGTGGAGCTGAGCTCTCGATGTACCTCATAACGCCACCCCTTCCGTTTGTCCCCTCCGCTGGCGTGATGCCCCGCCTGATCTTCTCACTGCCTCCTCTCTCCGACAAGCAATCGCATGCTGCCTCCCCCCTGAGCTTGCTTGTCGCTAACCCCGTCGTCGGTTTTCCTTAGATCTACTCTGCCGTCGCGGTCCACATGTCGCAACGCCGATCAAGATTCAAGCTAGAGGAGCATGTTGTACCCGATGTGGGAGCGGGCAACTCAGAGTTGTCCAAGGTTCAGTGCAAGCGCCGCTACCTTCATCGACGTTCTGTCCACCATGCTATCCCCGGCGAGGGAAGGAGGAGGAGGGGGAGGGGAGGGAAGGAGGAGGGGTGGCGCGCAGGCGAAGCGAAGCTGCCCAAGTTTTTTTTATAGAAAGGCGAAACAATATTTTCCACTTAAGTTAAGGACTGCTGGTTCAATTATCATAAAACAGAAGGATGTTTTCACAAAGGTGTCGCAACGACGGACAAACAAAAGTTATCCCTGATTTATTATTAGGTGGAGAATAGAGATAGCCTATCAGAAAAATATACATTAATTCAAATAAGACAATTGTATGTCATCAGCTATCTCTAACGAGCATCCGATTTTTAATCAAGTTCGCGGCGTAGTCAGCAACCCAGAAGGATCCAGCCTCCGTGCAGCAGTAGCCATGTGTGTGACCCTCTTTCTCTATTGACAGGGCAACCCCCGGAGCATGCCTTGAGATCTGCAATTGAATACTCAAAGAAATATTAACATGAGAACATATATCCACGATACAGCATACAGACTCACATAATCGGAATAGTCCGTTGGAATAAGAAAATGAGAAATGAACTCTATTCACCTCTTCTAAGTGAGTCAGTGGGCCCCAGTGATCATCCACACCAAACAGAAAAGCAATTTGGTCCTGCTTTGCTCTGATGAAATTCAAGTCTGGTTCTTCATGAAGCTGAAGTACACAAGTCAAATAAGAAACTCTCGTATAATACTGTTAGTAATGCAACAGTTGCTATGGTACTCTTTTGATCCATAATACAGCTGCATGTAGCATTATCCACATTTACCTTTAGGAACTCTGTCTTTGCCATGAAAAGCACATTGCTCATCGTGTGGTACTGCACAGTTTGTGAAAATGAGCAAATGACATTTTCAGATAAGAGAAAATATATAATACAAAGGGCCAATTAAATAGAAAGAAGCTCAGAACACCTGCAAGAGATGGCTACATCCAGCAACGATGGCTGTGGGAGACCACGAAGATCCAAGGAACCTTTTCACAATGCTTCTTGTAACTGAAGCCTGGAGTGAGCCGATGAAAAACGCAAACAAACTAACCCCTTTACTAAGGAGAGATGACCTTCCGTATTCATGTGAGAGGATCGAGTTCAGAGAAACATAATATTCATTTGGGAATGGGCATGATGATCATTTCAACTTTGAAACTCAAAAGTAAGGTACTGATTAACCTCCTACAAGATGATAATTAGGAACAGGAATAGTTATGATAAAACCCATCTGTTCAAAACTTCAAATTGCTTGATAAGTGTAACTGGCCAGTAATCGCATTGACTGCTGGAGATAATTTGCTATAACAATGCTAAAGTATCATTCCAGATTATTAATATGTCGACCTAATCAGGTTTCAAGCCATTTCTATTCCTGTTGTATGCAAACTGTACTCACAAGTAAAAAGTTAAATAGACTTGTCTGAAACCATTCAGAGCCAATGGAGACCAGACACACACAAGCAACATACTATGTTTAAGTGACTTCTCTCAAGCAAATATACAAGACTGGCATGAGACTGGCTACAGATTAAAGAAAACAAAATAGCTACTCGGTGCTACGGATTGCCGCAAGACGTAGTCAAATTTTGGTTTGGCTACACTGAGTATTGCAAAATAGCCACAACTTCTTCGGCCAATGCTGAATCCCTGCTAATGCTGCTTGCTACAAAGATAGGTGAGTCACTTGATTTATACAGTAGTTGGATGCAACGTTTTCATCACCAATTCATGTATGCCTATCCATGAACTTATCAATCGCCACAGAGAAAGCACCAAAACCCACGCACCCGATACATGTAGCTTGAGGGCCACCTGCAACAAAATAATAACAATTCCATGAGTATATCTAAACTCCTGAATGCAGTCAGAAATGTAGCAATGGTTAATCCGACTCGACTACATGACTACTACGACTGCCCTTCAACTTGCCCTAGTAGAACCAAATACTTTTAGAGTGAGTGAGGTTACTCCCTTTCTTACATCCGAAAAGAAATGCTGGCCTGGCCTATCTTGGATCAAGAAACCCTGACGTCTCTGCCCCTCAAACAGAAAAAACAGAGAAGAGCGTGGAATTGCTGCCGTTGGAGCATTTCAACGAACACGTAGTAGGCGCCCGCGAATCCCACACCTAGACAGGCACAACATCGATCGTGACCGAAGCGACAACAAGAATCACAAGGCAGGAGGCAGGGGAGGGAGAGCCGGGTGACTAACTTGGGGACGGTGCAGTCCTCGAGGTGCTTCTCACCGCTGCCGACCCGGTCCATTGCTCGCTTGCGGCGGGGCCCGCTGTCGTGATGCGGCGGCGGATCGGCCTGCGTACGACCGGGCGGCGGACGGAGGAGGTGTGCTGGGGGTACGGAGGACGGAGGTGGCCGGATCTCGGAGGCGGGGCGGGGGCGGGGGCGGCCGTGGCGGAGGGTGGAGGGAGAAGGGTGCTCCTGCAGAGAAAAGAACGAAGAGAGGGGGATGCGTCAGAGAGAGAGAGAGCAGGGGAGTGAAAACGTGAGGAAGGAGAAGAGAAGGGCGCCGACATGACCTGGTCGCTGCTCCTGGCCGACGTAGTCACAAGGCCGCCGGACCACGCAGCCGCCGATTGGATCTGGCTCCTCGCATCAGAAAACATATAGGGTCTTAATCATAAAAGTGAAACATGGCAGCGCAGGCGGCGGCGGCGGGCACCGTGAGCCCGCGACGGCGCCACCAGGAGCAGGAGCTGCCCACGACGCGGACTCGCGCGCGACGTCCCTCTCCTCTCCCTCACCGCACACGACTCCCCAGCACAGACCCTCGCGAGGCGAGGCCGGAGAAGGCCGGGGCGAGGTGGATCCGGGTTGGGGTCAACAGATCCGAGCGAGAGACGTGCGCGAGGTGGCCGACGGCGGAGCTTTGAGCTCGGGCTCCCATGGCGGCAGCCTCACAGCAGGGAAGAGGGAGACCGAGTGAGGGAGAGAGGAAACGTTGTTTTCCAGATCCACATAGGGACCGCGTGTTGAATACCCAGAAACGGAGGGGGTTTTCTGCAAAACTGCCGACGACGTACGACAGAAGTTATCCGTGCTTTATTAGTAGGTAAAGATGTTTGGTTGTCCTCGTCGTCCAGTCTTTGTTTTTAAGTGCATATTCGTCCATCCTCAGTCTATATCTACAAGATTACAATTTTGATGTACAAACTTCTCATTCCATGAATTTTCTTTTCATTATATTTTTAGAACATTAGTCTGCCATACAATGTTGCCTAAAAAGCATTCGTTAGCTGTTAAAAAGAGAGAAAAAGAAAACAAAGCGATCTGCAAATTCAATCATTCAAAAAGAAAAACAAAGCATTCTGAAAATTCAATGTTGCCTAAGAAGCATTATTGTTGTTGATGGTGTCGCTTGAATTGGTTATTATTTCAGATTAAGGTAATCATGTTAGTTTTATTTTGCAATATTTCTAGTCTTTCTTTCGTGGTATCGCATTGTGAAACTAGACGTATAGATGAAAGTTTACTTTTAATACTATGCAAATGAAGGTGTGTAATTTATGTAGCGCACGCGCACGCACATATAGTCTTAGTACTTAGGGGCTCATGTCGTTGAGTTTGTCCTATGGCCTTCTGAAACATAGGGCCGGCCCTGTATGCGATCTCTAGCTACATGCACTATTTGGACAGCCCGCTACCAATACCATCTACTATGTCAACTCGAGCCGCTGGAATAATTGGAAAGAGAATTTTGTCATAAAGTTCGAGCTCTACTTAAGCCCCGTTGGCCGCTCTGTACGGACTAGTCTTGATGGGGAACGTCGCATGGGAATCAAAAATTTTCCTACGCGCGCGAAGACCTATCATGGTGATGTCCATCTACGAGAGGGGATGTGTGATCTACGTACCCTTGTAGACCGTACAGCAGAAGCGTTAGTGAACGCGGTGTTGGGAACGTCGCATGGGAAACAAAAATTTTCCAACGCGCACGAAGACCTATCATGGTGATGTCCATCTATGAGAGGGGATGAGTGATCTACGTACCCTTGTAGATCGTACAGCAGAAGCGTTAGAGAACGCGGTTGATGTAGTGGAACGTCCTCACGTCCCTCGATCCGCCCCGCGAACAATCCCGCGATCAGTCCCACGATCTAGTACCGAACGGACGGCACCTCCGCGTTCAGCACACGTACAGCTCGACGATGATCTCGGCCTTCTTGATCCAGCAAGAGAGACGGAGAGGTAGAAGAGTTCTCCGGCAGCGTGACGGCGCTCCGGAGGTTGGTGATGACCTTGTCTCAGCAGGGCTCCTTCCTTCCCACCTCCTTCCTTTTTTTTTTTCCTTTCCTCTTGATTTTTCTTCTCTTGGCGCATTGGGCACTTGTGGGCTGTCCCACCAGCCCACTAAGGGCTGGTGTGGCTCCCCCAATGCCTATGGGCTTCTCCGGGGTGGGCTGCCCCCCGGTGAACTCCCGGAACCCATTCGTCATTCCCGGTACACTCCCGGTAACTCCGAAAACCTTCCGGTAATCAAATGAGGTCATCCTATATATCAATCTTCGTCTCCGGACCATTCCGGAAACCCTCGTGACGTCCGTGATCTCATCCGGGACTCCGAACAACATTCGGTAACCAACCATATAACTCAAATACGCATAAAACAACGTCGAACCTTAAGTGTGCAGACCCTGCGGGTTCGAGAACTATGTAGACATGACCCGAGAGACTCCTCGGTCAATATCCAATAGCGGGACCTGGATGCCCATATTGGATCCTACATATTCTACGAAGATCTTATCGTTTGAACCTCAGTGCCAAGGATTCGTATAATCCCGTATGTCATTCCCTTTGTCCTTCGGTATGTTACTTGCCCGAGATTCGATCGTCAGTATCCGCATACCTATTTCAATCTCGTTTTACCGGCAAGTCTCTTTACTCGTTCCGTAATACAAGATCCCGCAACTTACATTAAGTTACATCGCTTGCAAGGCTTGTGTGTGATGTTGTATTACCGAGTGGGCCCCGAGATACCTCTCCGTCACACGGAGTGACAAATCCCAGTCTTGATCCATACTAACTCAACTAACACCTTCGGAGATACCTGTAGAGCATCTTTATAGTCACCCAGTTACGTTGCGACGTTTGATACACAGAAAGCATTCCTCCGGTGTCAGTGAGTTATGTGATCTCATGGTCATAGGAATAAATACTTGACACGCAGAAAACAGTAACAACAAAATGACACGATCAACATGCTACGTCTATTAGTTTGGGTCTAGTCCATCACGTGATTCTCCCAATGACGTGATCCAGTTATCAAGCAACAACACCTTGTTCATAATCAAAAGACACTGACTATCATTGATCAAATGGCTAGCCAACTAGAGACATGCTAGGGACGGTGTTCTGTCTATGTATCCACACATGTAAATGAGTCTTCATTCAATACAATTATAGCATGGATAATAAACTATTATCTTGATACAGGAATTATAATAACAACTATACATTTATTATTGCCTCTAGGACATAATTCCAACAGTCTCCCACTTGCACTAGAGTCAATAATCTAGCCCTCACATCACCATGTGAATTACATTGTAATAAATCTAACACCCATACAGTTCTGGTGTCGATCATGTTTTGGCCGTGGAAGAGGTTTAGTCAGCGGGTCTGCTACATTCAGATCCGTGTGCACTTTGCATATATTTACGTCCTCTCCCTCGACGTAGTCGCGGATGAGGTTGAAGCGTCGTTTGATGTGTCTGGTCTTCTTGTGAAACCTTGGTTCCTTTGCTAAGGCAATGGCACCAGTGTTGTCACAGAACAAGGTTATTGGATCCAGTGCACTTGGCACCACTCCAAGATCCGTCATGAACTGCTTCATCCAGACACCCTCCTTAGCCGCCTCCGAGGCAGCCATGTACTCCGCTTCACATGTAGAATCTGCTACGACGCTTTGCTTGGAACTGCACCAGCTTACTGCACCCCCATTAAGAATAAATACGTATCCGGTCTGCGACCTAGAGTCGTCCGGATCTGTGTCAAAGCTTGCATCGACGTAACCTTTTACGGCGAGCTCTTCGTCACCTCCATACACGAGAAACATCTCCTTAGTCCTTTTCAGGTACTTCAGGATATTCTTGACCGCTGTCCAGTGATCCACTCCTGGATTACTCTGGAACCTACCTGCCATACTTATGGCCAGGCTAACATCCGGTCTAGTGCACAACATTGCATACATGATAGAACCTATTGCTGAAGCATAGGGGACAGAGCGCATATGCTCTCTATCTTCATCAGTTGCTGGGCACTGAGTCTTACTCAATCTCGTACCTTGTAAAACAGGATATGTCATCCACATATAATATTAGAAATGCCACAGAGCTCCCACTCACTTTCTTGTAAATACAGGATTCTCCAACCACTTGTATAAACCCAAATGCTTTGATCACCTCATCAAAGCGTTTGTTCCAACTCCGAGATGCTTGCACCAGTCCATAAATGGATCGCTGGAGCTTGCACACCTTGTCAGCATTTTTAGGATCGACAAAACCTTCGGGTTGCATCATATACAACTCTTCCTTAAGGAAACCGTTAAGGAACGCCGTTTTGACATGCATCTGCCAGATTTCATAATCGAAAAATGCAGCTATTGCTAACATGATTCTGACGGACTTAAGCATCGCTACGGGTGAGAAAGTCTCATCGTAGTCAACTCCTGGAACTTGTGAAAAACCCTTTGCCACAAGTCGAGCTTTATAAACGGTCACATTACCGTCAGCGTCCTTCTTCTTCTTAAAGATCCATTTGTTCTGAATAGCCTTGCGGCCCTCAGGTAGTATCTCCAAAGTCCACACTTTGTTCTCATACATGGATCCTATCTCGGATTTCATGGCTTCTAGCCATTTGTTGGAATCTGGGCCCACCATTGCTTCTTCACAATTTGCAGGTTCATTGTTGTCTAACAACATGATTGACAAGACGGGATTACCGTACCACTCTGGAGCAGCGCGTGATCTCGTCGACCTGCGTGGTTCAACAGAAACTTGAACTGTAGTTTCATGATCATCATCATTAACTTCCTCCTCAACCGGCGTCGCAACGACAGAGGTTTCCCCTTGCCCTGCGCCACCATCCAGAGGGATGAGAGGTTCGACAACCTCGTCAAGTTCTATCTTCCTCCCACTCAATTCTCTCGAGAGAAACTCCTTCTCGAGAAAAGCTCTGTTTTTAGCAACAAACACTTTGCCCTCGGATTTGAGATAGAAGGTGTACCCAACTGTCTCTTTTGGGTAACCTATGAAGACGCACCTTTCCGCTTTGGGTTCCAGCTTTTCAGACTGAAGCTTTTTGACATAAGCATCACATCCCCAAACTTTAAGAAACGACAACTTTGGCCTCTTGCCATACCACAGTTCGTATGGTGTCGTCTCAACGGATTTTGATGGTGCCCTATTTAAAGTGAACGCAGCTGTTTCTAATGCATAACCCCAAAAGGATAACGGCAAATCAGTAAGAGACATCATAGATCGCACCATCTCTAACAAAGTACGATTACGACGTTCGGACACACCATTACGCTGTGGTGTTCCAGGCGGTGTTAACTACGAAACAATTCCACATTGTCTTAAGTGAGCACCAAACTCGAAACTCAGATATTCACCCCCACGATCAGACCGTAGGAACTTGATCTTCTTGTTACGATGATTTTCCACTTCACTCTGAAATTGCTTGAACTTTTCAAATGTTTCAGACTTGTGCTTCATCAAGTAGACATAACCATATCTACTTAAATCGTCAGTGAAGGTGAGAAAATAACGATATCCGCCGCGTGCCTCTACGCTCATTGGACCACACACATCGGTATGTATGATTTCCAACAAGTCACTTGCACGCTCCATTGTTCCGAAGAACGGAGTCTTAGTCATCTTGCCCATGAGGCATGGTTCGCACGTGTCAAGTGAATCAAAGTTAAGTGACTCCAAAAGTCCATCAGCATGGAGTTTCTTCATGCGCTTTACAACAATATGACCCAAGCGGCAGTGCCACAAAAATATGGTGCTATCATTGTTTACTCTAACTCTTTTGGTCTCAATGTTATGTATATGCGTATTGCTATCAAGATTCAATATGAACAATCCTCTCACATTCGGTGCATGACCATAAAAGATGTTACTCATAGAAATAGAACAACCATTATTCTCAGACTTAAAAGAGTAACCGTCTCGCAATAAACAAGATCCAGATATAATGTTCATGCTCAACGCAGGCACTAAATAACAATGATTTAAGTTCATCACTAATCCCGATGGTAGCTGAAGTGACACTGTGCCGACGGCGATTGCATCAACCTTGGAACCATTTCCTACGCGCACCGTCACTTCGTCTTTTGCCAGCCTTCGTCTATTCCGCGGTTCCTGTTTTGAGTTGCAAATGTGAGCAACAGAACCGGTATCGAATACCCAGGCACTACTACGAGAGCCGGTTAAGTACACATCAATAACATGTATATCAAATATACCTGATTTTTCTTTGCCCGCCTTCTTATCTGCCAGATACTTGGGGCAATTGCGCTTCCAGTGACCCATACCCTTGCAATAGAAGCACTCTGTTTCAGGCTTAGGTCCAGCCTTGGGTTTCTTCGGCGGATTGGCAACAGGCTTGCCGCTCTTCTTCGAATTGCCCTTCTTGCCTTTGCCGTTTCTCTTGAAACTAGTGGTCTTGCTCACCATCAACACTTGATGCTCTTTACGGAGTTCAGACTCTGCGACTTTCAGCATCGCAAACAACTCGCCGGGAGACTTGTTCATCCCTTGCATGTTGTAGTTCAACACAAAGCCTTTATAGCTTGGCGGCAGTGATTGAAGGATTCTGTCAGTGATAGCTTCTTGCGGGAGTTCAATCCCCAGCTCAGCTAGACGGTTTGAGTACCCAGACATTTTGAGCACATGTTCACTGACAGACGAGTTTTCCTCCATCTTGCAAGCATAGAATTTATCGGAGGTCTCATACCTCTCGATCCGGGCGTTCTTCTGAAAGATAAACTTCAACTCCTGGAACATCTCAAATGCTCCATGACGCTCAAAGCGACGTTGAAGTCCCGGTTCTAAGCCATACAAGACTGCACATTGAACTATTGAGTAGTCCTCCTTACGCGCTAACCAAGCGTTCTTAACATCCTGATCAGCCGTAGCGGGTGGTTCATCTCCTAGCGCAGCATTAAGGACATAATCCTTCTTCCCAGCTTGTAAGATTAGCTTAAGATTACGAGCCCAGTCTACAAAGTTGCTTCCATCATCTTTCAACTTAGCTTTCTCTAGGAACGTATTAAAATTCAGGATGACACTCGCGTGAGCCATGATCTACAACACAAATATATTCAAAGTGGACTTAGACTATGTTCAAGATAATTAGAGTTCAACTTAATCAAATTATATGCTAAACTCCCACTCAAAAAATACATCTCTCTAGTCATTTGAGTGGTTCATGATCCACTTACACTATCCCAAGTCCGATCATCACGTGAGTTGAGTATAGTTTCAGTGGTAAGCATCCCTATGCTAATCATATCAACTATATGATTCATGATCGACCTTTCGGTCTCATGTGTTCCGAGGCCATGTCTGCACATGCTAGGCTCGTCAAGCTTAACCCGAGTGTTCCGCGTGCGCAACTGTTTTGCACCCGTTGTATGTGAACGTTGAGTCTATCACACCCGATCATCACGTGGTGTCTCGAAACGACGAGCTGTAGCAACGGTGCACAGTCGGGGAGAACACAATTTCGTCTTGAAATTTTAGTGAGAGATCACCTCATAATGCTACCGTCGTTCTAAGAAAAATAAGGTGCATAAAAGGATTAACATCACATACAATTCATAAGTGACATGATATGGCCATCATCACGTGCTTCTTGATCTCCATCACCAAAGCACCGGCACGATCTTCTTGTCACCGGCGCCACACCATGATCATCCATCAACGTGTTGCCATCGGGGTTGTCGTGCTACTTATGCTATTACTACTAAAGCTACATCCTAGCAAAATAGTAAACGCATCTGCAAGCACAAACGTTAGTATAAAGACAACCCTATGGCTCCTGCCGGTTGCCGTACCATCGACGTGCAAGTCGATATTTCTATTACAACATGATCATCTCATACATCCAATATATCACATCACATCATTGGCCATATCACATCACAATCATACCCTGCAAAAACAAGTTAGACGTCCTCTAATTTTGTTGTTGCATGTTTTACGTGGTGACCAAGGGTATCTAGTAGGATCGCATCTTACTTACGTAAACACCACAACGGAGATATATGAGTTGCTATTTAACCTCATCCAAGGACCTCCTCGGTCAAATCCGATTCAACTAAAGTTGGAGAAACCGTCACTTGCCAGTCATCTTTGAGCAAAGGGGGTTACTCGTAACGATGAAACCAGTCTCTCGTAAGCGTACGAGTAATGTCGGACCAAGCCGCTTCAATCCAACAATACCGCGGAATCAAGAAAAGACTAAGGAGGGCAGCAAAACGCACATCACCGCCCACAAAAACTTGTGTGTTCTACTCGAGAAGACATGATGCCACTGTTGGGGAACGTCGCATGGGAAACAAAAATTTTCCTACGCGCACGAAGACCTATCATGGTGATGTCCATCTACGAGAGGGGATGAGTGATCTACGTACCCTTGTAGATCGTACAGCAGAAGCGTTAGAGAACGCGGTTGATGTAGTGGAACGTCCTCACGTCCCTCGATCCGCCCCGCGAACAATCCCGCGATCAGTCCCACGATCTAGTACCGAACGGACGTCACCTCCGCGTTCAGCACACGTACAGCTCGATGATGATCTCGGCCTTCTTGATCCAGCAAGAGAGACGGAGAGGTAGAAGAGTTCTCCGGCAGCGTGACGGCGCTCCGGAGGTTGGTGATGACCTTGTCTCAGCAGGGCTCCGCCCGAGCTCCGCAGAAACGCGATCTAGAGGAAAAACCGTGGAGGTATGTGGTCGGGCAGCCGTGAGAAAGTCGTCTCAAATCAGCCCTAAAACCTCCGTATATATAGGTGGGAGGGAGGGGGCCTTGCCTTGGGGTCCAAGGACCCCCAAGGAGTCGGCCGAGCAAAGGGGGGGAGGACTCCCCCCCCAAACCGAGTTGGACTTGGTTTGGTGGGAGGAGTCCCCCTCCCTTCCCACCTCCTTCCTTTTTTTTCCTTTCCTCTTGATTTTTCTTTCTTGGCGCATAGGGGATTGGTGGACTATCCCACCAGCCCACTAAGGGCTGGTGTGACCCCCCCAAATGCCTATGGGCTTCCCCGGAGTGGGTTGCCCCCCTCCGGTGAACTCCCGGAACCCATTCGTCATTCCCGGTACATTCCCGGTAACTCCGAAAACCTTCCGTAATCAAATGAGGTCATCCTATATATCAATCTTCGTTTCCGGACCATTCCGGAAACCCTCGTGACGTTCGTGATCTCATCCGGGACTCCGAACAACATTCGGTAACCAACCATATAACTCAAATACGCATAAAACAACGTCGAACCTTAAGTGTGCAGACCCTGCGGGTTCGAGAACTATGTAGACATGACCCGAGAGACTCCTCGGTCAATATCCAATAGCGGGACCTGGATGCCCATATTGGATCCTACATATTCTACGAAGATCTTATCGTTTGAACCTCAGTGCCAAGGATTCATATAATCCCGTATGTCATTCCCTTTGTCCTTCGGTATGTTACTTGCCCGAGATTCGATCGTCAGTATGCGCATACCTATTTCAATCTCGTTTTACCGGCAAGTCTCTTTACTCGTTCCGTAATACAAGATCCCGCAAACTAATAGACGTAGCATGTTGATCGTGAGATTGATAACGGGATCACATCATTAGGAGAATCATGTGCTGGACTAGACCCAAACTAATAGACGTAGCATGTTGATCGTGTCATTTTGTTGCTACTGTTTTCTGCGTGTCAAGTATTTGTTCCTATGACCATGAGATCATATAACTCACGGACACCAGAGGAATGCTTTGTGTGTATCAAACGTCGCAACATAACTGGGTGACTATAAAGATGCTCTACAGGTATCTCCGAAGGTGTTCGTTGAGTTAGTATAGATCGAGACTGGGATTTGTCACTCCGTGTGACGGAGAGGTATCTCGGGGCCCACTCGGTAATACAACATCACACACAAGCCTTGCAAGCGATGTAAATTAATGTAAGTTGCGGTATCTTGTATTACGGAACGAGTAAAGAGACTTGCCGGTAAACGAGATTGAAATAGGTATGCGGATACTGACGATCGAATCTCGGGCAAGTAACATACCGAAGGACAAAGGGAATGACATACGGGATTATACGAATCCTTGGCACTGAGGTTCAAACGATAAGATCTTCGTAGAATATGTAGGATCCAATATGGGCATCCAGGTCCCGCTATTGGATATTGACCGAGGAGTCTCTCGGGTCATGTCTACATAGTTCTCGAACCCGCAGGGTCTGCACACTTAAGGTTCGACGTTGTTTTATGCGTATTTGAGTTATATGGTTGGTTACCGAATATTGTTCGGAGTCCCGGATAAGATCTCGGACGTTACGAGGGTTTCCGGAATGGTCCGGAAACGAAGATTGATATATAGGATGACCTCATTTGATTACCGGAAGGTTTTCGGAGTTACCGGGAATGTAGAGGGAATGACGAATGGGTTCCGGGAGTTCACCAGGGGGGGGGGGGCAACCCACCCCGGGGAAGCCCATAGGCCTTGGGGGAGACACACCAGCCCTTAGTGGGCTGGTGGGACAGTCCACAAGTGCCCTATGAGCCAAGGAGAAGAAAATCAAGAGAGAAAAAAAAGGAGGAGGTGGGAAGGAAGGGGGACTCCCTCCCACCAAACCTAGTCCAACTCGGTTTGGGGGGGTAGAGTCCTCCCCCTTGGCTCGGCCGACCGCCTTGAGGGTCCTTGGACCCCAAGGCAAGGCCCCCTCCCTCCCACCTATATATACGGAGGTTTTAGGGCTGATTTGAGACGACTTTTCCACGGCAGCCCGACCACATACCTCCACGGTTTTTCCTCTAGATCGCGTTTCTGCGGAGCTCGGGCGGAGCCCTGCTGAGACAAGGTCATCACCAACCTCCGGAGCGCCGTCACGCTGCCGGAGAACTCTTCTACCTCCCCGTCTCTCTTGCTGGATCAAGAAGGCCGAGATCATCGTCGAGCTGTACGTGTGCTGAACGCGGAGGTGCCGTCCGTTCGGTACTAGATCGTGGGACTGATCGCGGGATTGTTCGCGGGGCGGATCGAGGGACGTGAGGACGTTCCACTACATCAACCGCGTTCACTAACGCTTCTGCTGTACGATCTACAAGGGTACGTAGATCACTCATCCCCTCTCGTAGATGGACATCACCATGATAGGTCTTCGTGCGCGTAGGAAATTTTTTGTTTCCCATGCGACGTTCCCCATCAGTGGCATCATGAGCTAGGTTCATGCGTAGATGTCTTCTCGAGTAGAACACAAAAGTTTTTGTTGGCGGTGATGTGCATTTTGCTGCCCTCCTTAGTCTTTTCTTGATTCCGCGGTATTGTTGGATTGAAGCGGCTTGGACCGACATTACTCGTACGCTTACGAGAGACTGGTTTCATCGCTACGAGTAACCCCGTTGCTCAAAGATGACTGGCAAGTGTCGGTTTCTCCAACTTTAGTTGAATCGGATTTGACCGAGGAGGTCCTTGGATGAGGTTAAATAGCAACTCATATATCTCCATTGTGGTGTTTGCGTAAGTAAGATGCGATCCTACTAGATACCGATGGTCACCACGTAAAACATGCAACAACAAAATTAGAGGACGTCTAACTTGTTTTTGCAGGGTATGCTTGTGATGTGATATGGCCAACGATGTGATGTGATATATTGGATGTATGAGATGATCATGTTGTAATAGATAATATCGACTTGCACGTCGATGGTACGGCAACCGGCAGGAGCCATAGGGTTGTCTTTCTAACTAACGTTTGTGCTTGCAGATGCGTTTACTATTTTGCTAGGACGTAGCTTTATTAGTAATAGCATGAGTAGCACGACAACCCCGATGGCGACACGTTGATGGAGATCATGATGATGGAGATCATGGTGTGACGCCGGTGACAAGAAGATCGTGCCGGTGATTTGGTGATGGAGATCAAGAAGCACGTGATGATGGCCATATCATGTCACTTATAAATTGCATGTGATGTTAATCCTTTTATGCACCTTATTTTGCTTAGAACGACGGTAGCATTATGAGGTGATCTCTCACTAAAATTTCAAGACGAAATTGTGTTCTCCCCGACTATGCATCGTTGCTACAGTTCGTCGTTTCGAGACACCACGTGATTATCGGGTGTGATAGACTCAACGTTCACATACAACGGGTGCAAAACAGTTGCGCACCCGGAACACTCGGGTTAAGCTTGACGAGCCTAGCATGTGCAGACATGGCCTCGAAACACATGAGACCGAAAGGTCGAGCATGAATCATATAGTTGATATGATTAGCATAGAGATGCTTACCACTGAAACTATTCTCGACTCACGTGATGATCAGACTTGAGATAGTGGATTTGGATCATGTACCACTCAAATGACTAGAGAGATGTACTTTTTGAGTGGGAGTTCTTAAGTAATATGATTAATTGAACTAATTGTCATGAACATAGTCTAATGGTCTTTGTGAATTACGATGTAGCTTGCGCTATAGCTCTACTGTTTTATATGTTCCTAGAGAAAATTTAGTTGAAAGTTGATAGTAGCAAACTTTGCAGACTGAGTCTGTAAAACCGAGGATTGTCCTCGTTGCTGCACAGAAGCCTTATGTCCTTAATGCACCACTCGGTGTGCTGCACCTCGAGCGTCGTCTGTGGATGCTGTGAACATCCGACATACACGTTTCTGATGACTACACAATAGTTCAGTACAAAAATACTTAATGGCTTAGAAGCAAGGCGCCGAAAACGTTGTAAAACGTCACGGAACATAAGTGATGTTCTAAAGAGATGAAATTGTGATTTCATGCTTGTGCCCTTGTTAAAAGGTACGAGACCTCCGACAAGATTCTTTGTCCACAAAGCACAGGAGAAAAGGCTCAATCGTTGAGCATGTGCTCAGATTGTCTGAGTACGACAATCGCTTGAATCAAGTGAGAGTTAATCTTCCAGATGAGATAGTGATAGTTCTCCAAAGTCACTGCCACCAAGCTGTGAGAGCTTCGTGATGAACTATAACATATCAAGGATACATACAATGATCCTTGAGCGATTCGCGATGTTTGACACTGCGAAAGTAGAAATCAAGAAGGAGCATCAATAGTTGATGGTTTGTAAAACCACTAAGTTTCAAAAAAGGCAAGGGCTAGAAGGGATACTTCGTGAAACGGCAAAACAGTTGCTGCACTAATGAAGAGACCCAAGATTAAACCCAAACCCGAGACTAAGTGCTTCTGTAATGAGGGGAACAATCACCGAGGCGGAGCAACTCAAGATACTTGGTAGATAAGAAGGCTGGCAAAAGTCGAAAGAAGTGTATTTTATATACATGATGTTGATGTGTACTTTACTAGTACTCCTAGTAGCACGAGGGTATTGGATACCGGTTCGGTTGCTAAGTGATTAGTGACGCAAAATGAAAGCTACGGCATAAACGGAGACTAGCTAAAGGCGAGGTGACGATACGTGTTGGAAGTGTTTCCAAGATTGATATGATCAAACGTCGCACGCTCCCTCTACCATCGGGATTGGTGTTAAACCTAAATAATTGTTATTTGGTGCTTGCGTTAAGCATGAACATGATTGGACCGTGTTTATTGCAATACGATTATTCATTTAAAGAGAATAATGGTTACTCTATTTTCTTGAATAATCACCTTCAATGGTTTATTGAATCTCGATCGTAGTGTTACACATGTTCATGATATTGGTGCCAAAAGATACGAGTTGATGATGATAGTACCACTTACTTGTGGCACTGCCGCTTGAGTCATGTTAGTATAAATTGCATGAAGAGGCTCCATGCTGGTGGATCTTTGTACTCACCTGATTTCGAATCACTAGTGACATGCGAATCATACCACATGAGCAAGGCCTTGTTTTCATTGAGATGAAATAAGATAGTAACTTGTTGGAAGTGATACATTTTGATGTATGCAGTCCAATGGGTGCTGAGGCACGCAGTGGATATCATTATGTTCTTACTTCACTGACGATTTGAGTAGATACAGGAGTATTTACTTAATGAATCACAAGTCTAAAATGTTGAAAAGTTCAATTCCGTTTCAGAGTGAAGTTCATCGTAACAAGAGGATAAACTCTCTACGATATGATCATGGAAATGAATATCTGAGTTACGAGTTTTGGTACACAGTTAAGACAATGTGGAAATTGTTTCGCAGTTCATGCCACCTGGAACATCATAGTGTGATGATGTGTCTGAACGTCATAGCCACGCACTATTTGGTATGGTGCATACTATGATGTCTCTTATCAAATTACCACTATCGTTTATGGGTTATGCATTAGAGACAACCGCACTCACTTTAAATAGGGCACCGCGTATTTCCGTTGAGATGACACAGTATAGACTGAGGTTTAGAGAAATCTAAACTGTCGTTTCTTGAAAGTTTGGGGTTTCGACACTTATGTGAAAAAGTTTCAGTCTGATAAGCTCGAACCCGAAGCGGATAAATGCATCTTCATAGGATATCCAAAACAGTTGGGTACATCTCCTATCTTAGATCCGAAAGCAAAGTGTTTGTTTCTAGAAACGGATCCTTTCTCGAGGAAAGGTTTCTCTCGAAAGAATTGAGTGGGAGGGTAGTAGAACTTCATGAGGTTATTGAACCATCACTTCAACCAGTGTGTAGCAGGGCGCAGGAAGTTGTTCATGTGGCGCCTACACCAATTGAAGTGGAAGCTGATGATGATGATCATTGAGCTTCGAATCAAGTTACTACAAACCTCGTAGGTCGACAAGGTCGCGTACTGCTGCAGAGTAGTACGGTAACCCTGTCTTGGAGGTCATGTTGTTGAGCAACAGTGAACCTACGAGTTATGGAGAAAGCGATGGTGGGCCCAGATTCCGACAAATGGCTGGAAGCCATGAAATCCGAGAGAGGATCCATGTGTGAAAACAAAGTGTAGACTTTGGTAGAACTACTTGATGGTCATAGGACTATTGAGTAAAAATGGATCTTTAAAAGAAGACAGACGATGATGGTGATAAGTCACTATTAAGAAAAGCTCGACTTGTCGCAAAGATGTTTTCGATAAGATCAAACAGTTGACTATGATGAGACTTTCTCACTCGTAGCGATGCTAAAAGTCTGTTAGAATTATGTTAGTTGTTGATGCATTATTTATGAAATATTGCACGTAGGATGTCAAAACATTGTTTTCTCGACGGTTTCCTTGAGCAAACATTGTATGTGATACAACCAGAAGGTTTTGTCGATCCTAAAGATGCTAGCAAGGATGCAAGCTCCAGTGATCCTTCAATGGACTGGTGCAAGCATCTCGGAGTTGGAATATACACTTTGATGAGATGATCAAAGATTTTGGGTTTGTACAAGGTTTATGAGAAACTTGTATTTCCAAAGAAGTGAGTGGGAGCACTATAGAATTTCTGATAGGTATATGTGGTTGACATATTGTGGATCAGAAGTAATGTAGAATTTCTGTAAAGCATACAAGGTTGTTTGAAAGAAGTTTTCAAAGGAGTACCTGGATTACGCTACTTGAACGTTGAGCATCAAAGATCTATGGAGATAGATCGAAAGCGCTTAATAGAAGTTTCAACAAGATGCATGCCTTGACAAGTTTTTGAAAGAGTTCAAAATAGACCAGCAAAGAAGGAGTTCTTGGTTGCGTTGTGAGGTGTGAATTTGAGTAAGACTCAAAACCCGACCACGGCAGAATAAAGAGAATAGACGAGGGTCGTCTTCTATGCCTTAGCCGTAGAATCTAAAGTATGCCATGCTGTGTACCGCACCTGAAGTGTACCTTGACTCAAAGTATGTTGAGAGGTACAGAGAGTGATCCATGATTGAATCACTAGCAGCGGTCGAAATTTATACTTAGTAACTAATGGACTAAGGAATTTTTCTCGATTATGGAGGTGGTTAAAGAGTTTGTCGTAAAGGGTTACGTCAATGCAAGCTTTGACACTAATCCGGATAACTATGAGTAGTGAAGCGGATTCGTATAGTAGAGTAGATATTTGGAGCATTTCCGAATAGCACGTAGTAGCAGCATCTATAAGATGACATAAAGATTTGTAAAGAACGCACGAATCTGAAAGTTTCAGAACCGTTGACTAAAACCTATCTCACGAGCAAGACGTGATCAGACCCCATAACTATATGGGTGTTGGATTCGTTGGAATCACATGGTGATGTGAACTAGATTATTGACTCTAGTGCAAGTGGGAGACTGTTGGGAATATGCCCTAGAGGCAATAATAAATTAGTTATTATTATATTTCTTCGTTCATGATAATCGTTTATTATCCATGCTATAATTGTATTGATTGGAAACACAATACTTGTGTGGATACATAGACAAAACACTGTCCCTAGTAAGCCTCTAGTTGACTAGCTCGTTGATCAAAGATGGTCAAGGTTTCCTGGCCATAGGCAAGTGTTGTCACTTGATAACGGGATCACATCATTAGGAGAATCATGTGATGGACTAGACCCAAACTAATAGACGTAGCATGTTGATCGTGTCATTTTGTTGCTACTGTTTTCTTGGTGTTAAGTATATGTTCCTATGACCATGAGATCATATAACTTACGGACACCGGAGGAATGCTTTGTGTGTATCAAACGTCGCAACGTAACTGGGTGACTATAAAGATGCTCTACAGGTATCTCCGAAGGTGTTCTTTGAGTTAGTATAGATCGAGACTGGGATTTGTCACTCCGTGTGACGGAGAGGTATCTCGGGGCCCACTCGGTAATACAACATCACACACAAGCCTTGCAAGCGATGTAACTTAATGTAAGTTGCGGGATCTTGTATTACGGAACGAGTAAAGAGACTTGCCGGTAAACGAGATTGAAATAGGTATGCGGATACTGACGATCGACTCTCGGGCAAGTAACATACCGAAGGACAAAGGGAATGACATACGGGATTATACGAATCCTTGGCACTGAGGTTCAAACGATAAGATCTTCGTAGAATATGTAGGATCCAATATGGGCATCCAGGTCCCGCTATTGGATATTGACCGAGGAGTCTCTCGGGTCATGTCTACATAGTTCTCGAACCCGCAGGGTCTGCACACTTAAGGTTCGACGTTGTTTTATGCGTATTTGAGTTATATGGTTGGTTACCGAATGTTGTTCGGAGTCCCGGATAAGATCTCGGATGTCACGAGGGTTTCCGGAATGGTCCGGAAACGAAGATTGATATATAGGATGACCTCATTTGATTACCGAAAGGTTTTCGGAGTTACCGGGAATGTACCGGGAATGACGAATGAGTTCCGGGAGTTCACCGGGGGGGGGGGGGGGCAACCCACCCCAGGGAAGCCCATAGGCCTTGGGGGAGACACACCAGCCCTTAGTGGGCTGGTGGGACAGTCCACAAGTGCCCTATGCGCCAAGGAGAAGAAAATCAAGAGAGAAAGAAAAAAAAAGGAGGAGGTGGGAAGGAAGGGGGACTCCCTCCCACCAAACCTAGTCCAACTCGGTTTGGGGGTGGGGGAGAGTCCTCCCCCTTGGCTCGGCCGACCCCCTTGAGGGTCCTTGGACCCCAAGGCAAGGCCCCCTCCCTCCCACCTATATATACGAAGGTTTTAGGGCTGATTTGAGACGACTTTTCCACGGCAGCCCGACCACATACCTCCACGGTTTTTCCTCTAGATCGCGTTTCTGCGGAGCTCGGGCGGAGCCCTGCTGAGACAAGGTCATCACCAACCTCTGGAGCGCCGTCACGCTGCTGGAGAACTCCTCTACCTCTCCGTCTCTCTTGCTGGATCAAGAAGGCCGAGATCATCATCGAGCTGTACGTGTGCTGAACGCGGAGGTGCCGTCCGTTCGGTACTAGATCGTGGGACTGATCGCGGGATTGTTCGCGGGGCGGATCGAGGGACGTGAGGACGTTCCACTACATCAACCGCATTCACTAACGCTTCTGCTGTACGATCTACAAGGGTACGTAGATCACTCATCCCCTCTCGTAGGTGGACATCACCATGATAGGTCTTCGTGCGCGTAGGAAATTTTTTGTTTCCCATGCGACGTTCCCCATCAGATCCGTCATGAACTGCTTCATCCAGACACCCTCCTTAGCCGCCTCTGAGGCAGCCATGTACTCCGCTTCACATGTAGAATCTGCTACGACGCTCTGCTTGGAACTGCACCAGCTTACCGCACCCCCATTAAGAATAAATACGTATCCGGTTTGCGACTTAGAGTCGTCCGGATCTGTGTCAAAGCTTGCATCGACGTAACCTTTTACGGCGAGCACTTCGTCAGCTCCATACACGAGAAAGATCTCCTTAGTCCTTTTCAGGTACTTCAGGATATTCTTGACCGCCGTCCAGTGATCCACTCCTGGATTACTCTGGAACCTACCTGCCATACTTATGGCCAGGCTAATGTCCGGTCTAGTGCACAACATTGCATACATGATAGAACCTATGGCTGAAGCATAGGGGACGGAGCGCATATGCTCTCTATCTTCATCAGTTGCTGGGCACTGAGTCTTACTCAATCTCGTACCTTGTAAAACCGGCAAGAACCCTTTCTTGGACTGTTCCATTTTGAACCTCTTCAAAACTTTATCAAGGTATGTGCTTTGTGAAAGTCCTATCAGGCGTTTTGATCTATCCCTGTAGATCTTAATGCCTAGAATGTAAGCAGCTTCTCCTAGGTCCTTCATAGAGAAACTTCTATTCAAGTATTCCTTTATGCTCTCCAAAAACTCTACGTTGTTTCCAATCAGCAATATGTCATCCACATATAATATTAGAAACGCCACAGAGCTCCCACTCACTTTCTTGTAAATACAAGATTCTCCAACCACTTGTATAAACCCAAATGCTTTGATCACCTCATCAAAGCGTTTGTTCCAACTCCGAGATGCTTGCACCAGTCCATAAATGGATCGTTGGAGCTTGCTCACCTTGTTAGCATTCTTAGGATCGACAAAACCTTCGGGTTGCATCATATACAACTCTTCCTTAAGGAAACCGTCAAGGAACGCTGTTTTGACATCCATCTGCTAGATTTCATAATCGAAAAATGTAGCTATTGCTAACATGATTCTGACGGACTTAAGCATCGCTACGGGTGAGAATGTCTCATCGTAGTCAACTCCTTGAACTTGTGAAAAACCCTTTGCCACAAGTCGAGCTTTATAAACGGTCACATTGCCGTCAGCGTCCGTCTTCCTCTTAAAGATCCATTTGTTCTGAATAGCCTTGCGGCCCTCAGGCAGTACTTCCAAAGTCCACACTTTGTTCTCATACATGGATCCTATCTCGAACTTCATTTGTTGGAATCTGGGCCCACCATTGCTTCTTCATAATTTGCAGGTTCATTGTTGTCTAACAACATGATTGGTAAGACGGGATTGCCGTACCACTCTGGAGCAGCACGTGGTCTCGTCGACCTGCGTGGTTCGACAGGAACTTGAACCGGAGTTTCATGATCATCATCATTAACTTCCTCCTCAACCGGCGTCGCAACAACAGAGGTTTCCCCTTGCCCTGCGCCACCATCCAGAGGGATGAGAGGTTCGACAACCTCGTCAAGTTCTATCTTCCTCCCACTCAATTCTCTCGAGAGAAACTCCTTCTCGAGAAAAGCTCCGTTTTTAGCAACAAACACTTTGCCCTCGGATTTGAGATAGAAGGTGTACCCAACTGTCTCTTTTGGGTAACCTATGAAGATGCACTTTTCCGCTTTGGGTTCCAGCTTTTCAGGCTGAAGCTTTTTGACATAAGCATCACATCCCCAAACTTTAAGAAACGACAACTTTGGCCTTTTTCCATACCACAGTTCGTATGGTGTCGTCTCAACGGATTTTGATGGTGCCCTATTTAAAGTGAATGCATCTGTTTCTAATGCATAACCCCAAAATGATAATGGCAAATCGGTAAGAGACATCATAGATCGCACCATCTCTAATAAAGTACGATTACGACGTTCGGACACACCATTACGCTGTGGTGTTCCAGGCGGTGTCAACTGTGAAACAATTCCACATTGTCTTAAGTGAGCACCAAACTCGAAACTCAGATATTCACCCCCACGATCAGACCGTAGGAACTTGATCTTCTTGTTACGATGATTTTCAACTTCACTCTAAAATTGCTTGAACTTTTCAAATGTTTCAGACTTGTGCTTCATTAAGTAGACATAACCATATCTACTCAAATCGTCAGTGAATGTGAGAAAATAACGATATCCGCCGCATGCCTCTACGCTCATCGGACCACACACATCGGTATGTATGATTTCCAACAAGTCACCTGCACGCTCCATTGTTCCGGAGAACGGAGTTTTAGTCATCTTGCCCATGAGGCATGGTTCGCACGTGTCAAGTGAATCAAATTCAAGTGACTCCAAAATTCCATCGGCATGGAGTTTCTTCATGCGCTTTACACCAATATGACCTAAGCGGCAGTGCCACCAAAATATGGCGCTATCATTGTTAACTCTAACTCTTTTGGTCTCAATGTTATGTATGTGTGTATCACTATCAAGATTCAATATGAACAATCCTCTCACATTGGGTGCATGACCATAAAAGATGCTACTCATAGAAATAGAACAACCATTATTCTCTGAGTTAAAAGAGTAACCGTCTCGCAATAAACAAGATCCAGATATAATGTTCATGCTCAACGCAGGCACTAAATAACAATGATTCAAGTTCATAACTAATCGTGATGGTAACTGAAGTGAAACTGTGCCGACGGCGATTGCATCAACCTTGGAACCATTTCCTACGCGCATCGTCACTTCATCTTTCGCCAGCCTTCGTCTATTCCGCAGTTCCTATTTCGAGTTGCAAATATGAGCAACAGAACCGGTATCGAATACCCAGGCACTACTACGAGAGCCGGTTAAGTACACATCAATAACATGTATATCAAATATACCTGATTTTTCTTTGGCCGCCTTCTTATCAGCCAGATACTTGGGGCAATTGCGCTTCCAGTGACCCATACCCTTGCAATAGTAACACTCTATTTCAGGCTTAGGTCCAGCTTTGGGTTTCTTCGTCGGATTGGCAACAGGCTTGTCGCTCTTCTTTGAATTACCCTTCTTGCCTTTGCCGTTTCTCTTGAAACTAGTGGTCTTATTCACCATCAACACTTGATGCTCTTTACGGAGTTCAGACTCTGCGACTTTCAGCATCGCAAACAACTCGCCGGGAGACTTGTTCATCCCTTACATGTTGTAGTTCAACACAAAGCCTTTATAGCTTGGCGGCAGTGATTGAAGGATTCTGTCAGTGATAGCTTCTTGCGGGAGTTCAATCCCCAGCTCAGCTAGACGGTTTGACTACCCAGACATTTTGAGCACATGTTCACTGACAGACGAGTTCTCCTCCATCTTGCAAGCATAGAATTTATCGAAGGTCTCATACCTCTCGATCCGGGCGTTCTTCTGAAAGATAAACTTCAACTCCTGGAACATCTCAAATGCTCCATGACGCTCAAAGCAACGTTGAAGTCCCAGTTCTAAGCTATACAAGACTGCACATTGAACTACTGAGTAGTCCTCCTTACGTGCTAACCAAGCGTTCTTAACATCCTGATCAGCCGTAGCGGGTGGTTCATCTCCTAGCGCAGCATTAAGGACATTATCCTTCTTCCCAGCTCGTAAGATTAGCTTAAGATTACGAGCCCAGTCTACAAAGTTGCTTCCATCATCTTTCAACTTACCTTTCTCTAGGAACGTATTAAAATTTAGGGTGACTGTCGCGTGAGCCATGATCTACAACACAAATATATTCAAAGTGGACTTAGACTATGTTCAAGATAATTAGAGTTTAACTTAATCAAATTACTCGCTAAACTCCCACTCAAAAAGTACATCTCTCTAGTTATTTGAGTGGTTCATGATCCACTTACACTAGCTCAAGTCCGATCATCACGTGAGTTGAGCATAGTTTCAGTGGTAAGCATCCCCATGCTAATCATATCATCTATATGATTCATGATCGACCTTTCGGTCTCATGTGTTCCGAGGCCATGTCTGCACATGCTAGGCTCGTCAAGCTTAATCCGAGTGTTCCGCGTGCGCAACTGTTTTGCACCTGTTGTATGTGAATGTTAAGTCTATCACACCCGATCATCACGTGGTGTCTCGAAACGACGAACTGTAGCAACGGTGCACAGTCGGGAAGAACACAATTTTGTCTTAAAATTTTAGTGAGAGATCACCTCATAATGCTACCGTCGTTCTAAGCAAAATAAGGTGCATAAAAGGATTAACATCACATGCAATTCATAAGTGACATGATATGGCCATCATCATGTGCTCCTTGATCTCCATCACCAAAGCACCGGCACGATCTTCTTGTCACCGGCGCCACACCATGATCTCCATCAACATGTCGCCATCGGGGTTGTCGTGCTACTCATGCTATTACTACTAAAGCTACATCCTAGCAAAATAGTAAACGCATCTGCAAGCACAAACGTTAGTTATAAAGACAACCCCATGGCTCCTGCCGGTTGCCGTACCATCGACGTGCAAGTCGATATTATCTATTACAACATGATCATCTCATACATCCAATATATCATATCACATTGTTGGCCATATCACATCACAAGCATACCCTGCAAAAACAAGTTAGACGTCCTCCAATTTTGTTGTTGCATGTTTTACGTGGTGACCATGGGTATCTAGTAGGATCGCATCTTACTTACGCAAACACGACAACGGAGATATATGAGTTGCTATTTAACCTCATCCAAGGACCTCCTCGGTCAAATCCGATTCAACTAAAGTTGGAGAAACTGACACCCGCCAGTCATCTTTGAGTAACGGAGTTACTCGTAGCGATGAAACCACTCTCTCGTAAGCGTACGAGTAATGTCGGTCCGAGCCGCTTCGATCCAACAATACCGCGGAATCAAGAAAAGACTAAGGAGGGCAGCAAAACGCACATCACCGCCCACAAAAACTTTTGTGTTCTACTCGAGAAGACATCTACGCATGAACCTAGCTCATGACGCCACTGATGGGGAACGTCGCATGGGAAACAAAAATTTTCCTACGCGCACGAAGACCTATCATGGTGATGTCCATCTACGAGAGGGGATGTGTGATCTACGTACCCTTGTAGACCGTACAGCAGAAGCGTTAGTGAACGCGGTTGATGTAGTGGAACGTCCTCAGTGTCACGCCCAAGATGCGACCCTATCCTCAATTTGGCACGAGGGCCTCGCCAGGGATAGAAGCGCATCTCGTCGTGTCGCAAGAATGGATATCGTTACAAGTACATGTACTGAAAAGAAGAGATATATACAGAGTTGGCTTACACTCGCCACAAGCTACATCAGAGTCACATCAATACAATACATAACCATCAAGAGTAAGAGCAGGGTCCGACTACGGACGAAAACAAATGACAAAAGAAGAACGACGTCCATCCTTGATATCCCAGGCTGCCGGCCTGGAACCCATCCTAGATCGATGAAGAAGAAGAAGAAGAAGACGAAGCAACTCCAAATGAACAATCAACGCGCTCGCGTCAAGTAACCTTTACCTGTTCCTGCAACTGGTGTTGTAGAAATCTGTGAGCCACAAGGGACTCAACAATCTCATTTCCAAAGGTATC
The DNA here is from genome assembly GCF_904849725.1 of Hordeum vulgare subsp. vulgare. Taxonomy (NCBI): domain Eukaryota; kingdom Viridiplantae; phylum Streptophyta; class Magnoliopsida; order Poales; family Poaceae; genus Hordeum; species Hordeum vulgare. Next base: position 8,755,463 of record NC_058523.1, on the reverse strand, counting down.
AAGACTAGCAAAGCTTAATGGGTGAGGTATGGTTAAGTGGTGAGGTTGCAGCAGCGGCTAAGCTTATATTTGGTGGCTACACTTACGAGTACAAGAATAAGAGGGGGAAGATCTACGCATAGCGGACGTGGACTACGGATGATCAAATGAAAGATGCTGAACACCTACCTGCGTCAGACATAACCCCACCGCGTCCTCGATCGGAGAAGGAACTCACGAAAGAGACAGTCACGGTTACGCACACAGTTGGCAAGTTTTAATTAAGTTAACTTCAAGTTATCTAGAACCAGTGTTAAACAAAGTTACCACGTTGCCACATAACCGCGGGCACGGCTTTCCGAAAGATTTAACCCTGCAGGGGTGCTCCAACTAGTCCATCACAAATTACCACAGGCCGCATGGAAATCCTCAATCACGAAGCTCGCGATCTCGTCAGATTCCCTAGTGGAAAACCTCAACTCTGAGATTACCCAAAGCATCACCGGAATCCCGATGCACAAGATATCTCGTCAAGGTAAAACTAATCCAGCAAGGCCGCCCGACGTGTCGACGATCCCGATAGGAGTCGCGTACCTCGTTCTCAGGACACGGCGGATAAGCATAGCGCACGGTGGCCTGATAGAAATCTCCCGAGTTGCCCCGGGTTGGCCCCGCAAACGGCTCTAGTTTGGACCAACACTCATGAGGAGCACTGGCCCGGGGGTTGATTAAAATAGTCCGCGGGTGCCGGCGGGTCCCTATGCAATTTTATTAGGTGATTAGGCAAAAGTAGTACCAAAGTTGGGCCTTGCCAGACCAGCTTTAATCCAAAACGAATTATCAAGGGGGTCCCCATAACAACCCCGATCGTGTTAGGAGCGCTCAATTATGGAGCATAACACCGGTAGCCGGTAACTAAAAGGGGGCAAAGGTGGAACAAAACACCAGGCTAGAAAGGCCGAGCCTTCCACCTTTACCAGGTATATAGGTGCATTAAATTAAATAGCATTTAAATATGGTGATATAACAAGGAACCCATGCTTTGCATGGAAGCATCTGCACCTGCAACTACCAACGCTACACAGGGTTAAGCAAGCAGTAACATAGCCAATCAGTGATTTGCTAGGTCGAACAGGTTGATGGTAATCATGGCATTGTTGAGAGGCTGACTTTAACAGGTGGTAGGCAACGAGACGTAATCGACAGAAGCGATAAACTAGCATGGCAATGATAGTAATGGTATCTGGGGAAATGATCATCTTGCCTGAGAACCCTCTTGGAAGAAGTATGCCTCCGTGAAGCAGACGAACCGACGCAGTCGAAAGGGTCCTCACAATCCGGCACGCTTGCGGAACTCTAACGAGACGAAGCAAACCGGAAACAAGAATCAACACACGATATTCACCACACGACGATCAACACAAATGATGCATGAGCTATTGAATACATGCAAGTCACGGCATGACAAATCACACAATCACACCTACACATTAAGTGAAGTTCAATATGCACGAGTTGCATATTGACGAAACTCCACGTTAATTATTTAGTTCACTCCCGGTTATCTACACGGCAATATTAATATTGTCAAACATGCAAGAGGTGAAGCGGAAAATTAAACTACCTATTTAGGCAATTTAAATGAGGTCGGAAATGACATATAGCATCTCTGAGACGACCTCACATGTTAATTTACAATTCTGTCCAGATCTGAATTAATACCTTTAATTGGTTGTTAAACAGCAAAACAAATAGGTTCACGTGATTCTACGCGTCAAGGCAAGCAACCTACACGTAAAGAACATCTCCAACGGAGCTACGGATCAAAAGATACAAGCACCGCAAGATATGATGGCATGAATGCAAAATGTGTGCAACGGCGGCTACGAGCACATCAACACAAACAACCAGCAAGAGAAAAAGAAACTACACAAGATTCTAAGCAAGTTTCAAGTAGAACACGATCAAAACGGAGCTACGGTTCGAAAACTACGAGCAAAACAAGAAATCACTACAATCTGCCAAAAACAGCCACATAGCACTTTCTTCGCCCCACAACTACGGATACACAACTCCGATGAGCTCAAGCAAGGCATGGCATGAAAGAGGGCAAGACGCACTACTACAATCAACTAACAACAACTAGCATGGCAGCAAGGAGCACTAGAAAAAGAAGACACAAAATGGCATCTCACACACTATTTCAGACTTGGTGAAAATAACACCTCCGGAAAGTGCAGTTTTCAGCCTGAAGCAAAATTGACAGCAGCAAAACCTATAGCTACAGTACCCCAAATGGCATGAAACTTCACAGCATGCTAAAGAAACACAAGGGGTTCAATTAACTCCATTGGACCAACCTCATAAGAGCTACAGATCTCAAGATGCAAGCAAGACAAGACAGCAACACAATAATACCAGATTCCAGACTTAGAAATATTTCAGCTCCTCCAAAACAGCACTATCTCTAGCAACTTGAGAGCAAGCAAACAACACCTAAACATGCAGTTCTATTGCAACTAAAAATACCAGGGGCTAAACAAAACACCCAAGATCAACTCTCTAGTTAACAACTAATTCAAACGAGGCACGGAATAAATTCTACGAATTAAAAAAAGGGCTTCACGACAAAATATCTCGCGAACTAACTTCATCAAAAACTAAAACTAATTGCACAGAAAAATCCATGGGATTTTTCTACCCCGAAAACATATAAAATATGTGGGGTTTGCAACGCAAAATAAAGCCACACAATAATGCGGGAGAATAACCTATATACGGGAAAAACAACTACCGGCAATCCCCTACATGTAAAAATACAATTGACCCCTCTAAAATACATGCAAAAATAATCCCTAAAACACGAGCATTTCTATCATGGCATTCGAGTGATACAACACGCGTGGAAATAACTACGGGCAACAAACCTATCGGGACAGCACGTAAAACTAGGCATTTGGCGCGTTAAACTAGTTCAAATAATTACACAAGTTTTATAAACGGGTCCTACGCGAAAAGTTACACGAAAAGCATATAAAAATCATCGCGATCCGACACACGGATCAAAAGATACATGCGTTTGAAATCTAGTATTTTTCTGGAATTTTATTATATTCCGAAAGATCCTAATTATCTAACGAGCCTAATCTATAACTGATGGGCTGCAGGGTCAAGCGCAGTTTAAATAAAACACGCACGGGCGCCGAATAGAGGGCTCAAGAGAAACATCACCTCGGGCCTGGCCCGGTGGAAGAGGAGGTGGACTGGGCCGTGGGACGCTGGCCTTGGGGAGGAGCTGGGCCGAGGCGGCTGATGCGGCCAGACTGGGCCGGCTCGGGGGCCCAGCCGGCGGTTGGTGGCGCCTGTTCGGGGGCTCCCTCCTCCTCGCCACGGAAGGAAGCAGCGGCCGACGGCGCGCACATGGCGGCAGCTGGCACCGGCGGGGAGGGGAGGCAGGCCCTCCGACGAGGTGCAGGCGGCGGTTCCGGGCGCGGCGGCCGGATCTGGCCGAGGGATGGTCGGCAGCAGGCGGCGCGGCGAGGCGCTCGCGAAGGGAGGTCCTGGCCTCGCCATGGGGAGGAGTTGGCCGAGGCGGCGGCCGGCACTGGGCGTGGAGGCGTGCTCCGGTGGCGGCGGCTACTGGCCGGAGGCGGGCACGACTCCCGACGGCGAGGGGGCGAGGAACTCCGGCGGCGGCGCGGCGACTGGAGGCAGCGAGGCAGCTGCTGCGGGCACGGGCGGCCACGGGAGGCGCGGGGGCAGATCGGGGCGGCGCGGCTCGGGCCCGGGACGGGCCTGCGATGGGCTCCGCGGGCCCACGGCGGCTGGGGAGAGAGAGGAGAGGCTGTGGGGCGGCTAGGGTTTCGGGCGCGGAAAACGAGGCACGATTAGGGGGAGGCTGTCTAAATGTGATGGTGGGGTATATATAGACAAACCGGGGGGGGGGGCTCGGTTAACCGGAATCGCGCCCCGGATCCAACCGCGGGGTCGGATTCGGACGATTTCGAACGCGGGTAAGGGTACGCGGCCGTGTAGAGGGGTTTACCGGAGACGAGGGGGGGAACGGGCGGCGCGGCACGGTTTTAAAAACACCGACAGACGTCCGACGAATAATCAAAGACGGTGCCGCTACGGGCGACCGTTCGGGTACGAGACGGTCTCCGATCACGACGAAATTCGACAGGCGGCCTAGCTATATCTAATCGCGACCGCATGCCAAGTTTCACCTCGATCAGAGAGAGTTTTAAACACACTTTAAAAACAGGGTTTCGACGGTGCCGCGGGCGCGTGCGAGTGCAGTCGGGCTCAGAACGGACAACGGCGTGAACCGACAAGTACTAACGAATGCAAGTTTGAAAACGGGCGGCAACGGAGATGCCGATGCAATGCTGATGATGCGCATGATGCGATGATGATGCGGCAACTGATAATACGCACACGACGAAAACGGAAAGAAAAGGGGAAGCTTCTGGAACGTCGGCATCGGGCTGTCACACTCACGTCCCTCGATCCGCCCTGCGAACTATCCCGCGATCAGTCCCACGATCTAGTGCCGAACGGACGGCACCTCCGCGTTCAGCACACGTACAGCTCGACGATGATCTCGGCCTTCTTGATCTAGCAAGAGAGACGGAGAGGTAGAAGAGTTCTCCGGCAGCGTGACGGCACTCCGGAGTTTGGTGATGATCTTGTCTCGGCAGGGCTCCGCCCGAGCTCCGCAGAAACGGGATCTAGAGGTAAAACCGTGGAGATATGTGGTCGGGCTGCCGTGGCAAAGTTGTCTCAAATCAGCCCTAAAACCCCACTATATATAGGAGGGAGAGGGGGAGCCTTGCCTTGGGGTCCAAGGACCCCTAAGGGTTTCGGCCGAGCCAAGGGGGAAGGTCTCCCCCCCCAAACCGAGTCCTACTTGGTTTGGAAGGTGGAGTCCTTCTTCCCTTTCCCACCTCCTTCCTCTTTTTTTTCTTTTCTCTTTGATTTTTCTTCCAATGCGCATAGGGCTCTTTTGGGCTGTCCCACCAGCCCACTAAGGGCTGGTGCGCCACCCCCAAGGCCTATGGGCTTCCCCGGGGTGCGTTGCCCCCCCCGGTGAACTCCCGGAACCCATTCGTCATTCCCGGTAACTCCGAAAACCTTCCGGTAATCAAATGAGGTCATCCTATATATCAATCTTCATTTCCGAACCATTCCGGAAACCCTCGTGACGTCCGTGATCTCATCCGGGACTCCGAACAACATTCGGTAACCAACCATATAACTCAAATACGCATAAAACAACGTCGAACCTTAAGTGTGCAGACCCTGCGGGTTCGAGAACTATGTAGATATGACCCGAGAGACTCCTCGGTCAATATCCAATAGCGGGACCTGGATGCCCATATTGGATCCTACATATTCTACGAAGATCTTATCGTTTGAACCTCAGTGCCAAGGATTCATATAATTCCGTATGTCATTCCCTTTGTCCTTCGGTATGTTACTTGCCCGAGATTCGATCGTTAGTATCCGCATACCTATTTCAATCTCGTTTACCGGCAAGTCTCTTTACTCATTCCGTAATACAAGATCCCGCAACTTACACTAAGTCACATTGCTTGCAAGGCTTGTGTGTGATGTTGTATTAGCGAGTGGGCCCCGAGATACCTCTCCGTCACACGGAGTGACAAATCCCAGTCTCGATCCATACTAACTTAACGAACACCTTCGGAGATACCTGTAGAGCATCTTTATAGTCACCCAGTTACGTTGCGACGTTTGATACACACATAGCATTCCTCCGGTGTCCGTGAGTTATATGATCTCATGGTCATAGGAACAAATACTTGACATGCAGAAAACAGTAGCAATAAAATGACACGATCAACATGCTACGTCTATTAGTTTGGGTCTAGTCCATCACGTGATTCTCCTAATGACGTGATACAGTTATCAAGCAACAACACCTTGTTCATAATCAGAAGACACTGACTATCTTTGATCAACTGGCTAGCCAACTAGAGGCTTGCTAGGGACAGTGTTTTGTCTATGTATCCACACATGTATATAAGTTTCATTCAATACAATTATAGCATGGATAATAAACGATTATCTTGATACAGGAATTATAATAATAACTATATTTATTATTGCCGCTAGGGCATAATTACAACAAGTCTTAGACATTATATTCCGGAACATGTTGTTGTCGGCATACCGGGGTGTCATCTGAATACTCCAGAACCCATCAAAGTACTCCGCCGACACACTACCTGTTGATGCTCCGCCGAGCTATCCTTGTTCCCACGCCCAAGCCTCTCTCATTCCGGCTTGTGAGTGGAACTGGGAAATGAATACTTGTCAGTGGAACTGGGAAGGGAATGCTCTAGCTATCTTGCAATTTTCATTTATTTATTTTGTTAGATTATCAATTGAAATCTTCTTATTTATTTGGTTGCTAATCCACTGCATTTAAGTCACAAGAAAAATACACCTACCCCTTGGAAGAAATTCAGCAGGAACTTCGAATTAAATCTGTGGATTGACTCGACGGAGCAAATGATTACACATTGAAAATCGCCATGCTTGAATTATTCTATGGAAAATTATGCATATTATTATTGAGCATCACTTGTTTATGGAGGAAGATCGGAGTCACTCAAAGGACAATGAAATTTATTCTTCATTTGTCGGTATGTCTAATGATAATATTTGCAATATATATATATATATATATATATATATATATATATATATATATATATATATTATTTTCAATATATATATTATTCACTAGCACTTTTTTCTTCAAATAGTTGGATTATGGTATTTTATATACATCATTCACTGTTGGAATACCATAGCAACTTTACTGGCATCAACAATTTCAACGAAAAATTGATGCACTTTGAATTGGAAAATATGCCATGAAACTCCCTTGTGGAGGAAAGCTATTATTGCTTATATGACTCTCTATGAAACTTCAGTGTGAAGGGATTTAATTTATTGTTCTATCTTAAAACCCATTGATTATGAAATACTATTTAGAAAAGGAAGAGTGGAAATATTGCTCAATGTTTAAATTAGTGCATTATGGATTTTCACACAGTGATCTAATATTTGGCAAAGATAACTCCATATGGAGGAATACCGAGAACTCGGGGACACATGCTTGGAATGTTATTATCTACATCATCACCGACTTGATCACATATCTTGGACTTGGATTAAGAGGCTTACTGATTCTGGAATTCTAAAGTTTAGTGGGAGGACTATGGTATTTTGTGAAGCATATATACTGGAGAATTTTAACTCGCACACCTTTTTATTATGGTGGAAGGAGATAACAAAAGGAAACTTCACATCATTTTTCCTGATATGGTTATGGTATTTTTTCACTCCCACTAGAGGCTAGATTATTTATTTTATCTCATCCGTTGATAACTCACTTGATATGGTTATATTTATACTATTTAAAATACAAGTGAAAATGTTTTATTGTGCTTGTCACATTATGTACTGAAGTGAGAAATTAGTTGATTAAAATATATCAAAGTTTTAACAACTGATTGTGGGGGAAGTACACTTCAGGAATATATAAATTAAACATGTAAAGATCATGGTATTATTCACCATTGTAATATACCACACACTCCACAATTGAATGGAAGAATCGAGTGTCTTTTATAATCCCTTGTTTTCTTTTTTGAAAGAACCATTGCATACTGTTGTTTGTTGATATTATTCTTCATCTGGCACATTCACATTCATGGTTTCTAGACTGAAGGAAATCTTTTTATTTTGACAGAAAATTTACAGTTACTACAAAGCACATGCCATGAATTTTGTAATTGTTATTCCAGTGGATCAATGGGTGCCCTTTTTATTTTGATCTAGAAAAGGAAACCAGTGGAAAGTAGGGACACAATTATTTTTGTGATCAAGAGTGGAATTATTGACAATAATACTGTAATATAATTTTGACCACAAGGAAACTACTAGTGACACTCCCAACACTGACATGCTTAGGATAAATGGGAGGAATTAACTTGGAATGTCATCTGTGGATATTTTTTATGTGATTTTTGGGGGAAGTCACTCTAAATACCAGAGGAAGACTCTTACGAAGGCTCATTTTTTTCGTCAATGTCAACTATGGGTGGAACAAATGCGGGAATGAATAAACTCAATGAGGAAACATATAGTTTGGGAACTTATTATCATATCGAACAACCGCAAGCCCATTGTTTTTACATGTTTAATTATTTATCCGTAAGGACATTTTGCTCATTGGAATAATATAATATCATTTTCTATTCAGCTCTTCACATAAAGGAAAATATACGCCGGAGGTGCCGGTTGGCGCGGAGAGGAAAGCGAGCACCTCCTCCTCGTTCATCGTCGAGCGCATCGGCACGGGGGCTTAGCCAGGCGGGCAGATGCTCGGGCCAACGGCCACGACATATGACGTAGGCGTCGACGGCAGGATCCACACGACCGACGGAGGAGGGGGTGGAGGCGGTGACTCGGTGGGCTGAGCAGGAGCGACAACGACCCCGTGCGCCAGATCACGAGCGTGGGGAGCACCGCGGTGGGTGCGTCCAGGAGGACAACGACCGTATCTAAGGGCGTGGTGAGCACCACGACGGGCGTGTCGAGCGACACTGCGGCCAAACCGTCGGATGACTTGCATCCGGCGATAGAAACGCCGGAGGCCACCAACTCCATGGTGGCGAAGGGCAACGAGGTGGTTGCGGCGACCGTCCTCGCGGATCAGACGGAATAAGAAGGAAACGAGGTCGGGCATCTCACCGATGAGTCTCGCTCCTCACTTCTCTCGTTTTTCTCTTGCTCTCGCTAGCTGTTCTACGTGCGTGATAACGTGTTTGAGAAAGTAAAGAAAAAATCTCCAATCCATTGATATGCATGAATATGCAATTTATACACGGGGGAGAGACGCGACGATTCGAAGGGATCCGTCGGTACCAGGAGACATGACGGTTGTGAGAAACACAAACACCACTGCGCGTGCAACCGCCCGCCCGTTAGGCAAGAGAGATTCCCGGTAATTACATATTGTAATTTAATCTTAACAGTACACGTGGAGGCATTAGGTGAGTCGATGGGTCCCACACGTGGTGGATGAAAGTGACCTTTTTGCAGATAACTCCTTGGACTTTTTTAGTAAGAAAAAAAAGACAATATTGAACCCGCATGTTAATTTATACACGTGGAGGCATTAGGTGAGTCGATGGGTCCCACATGTCATTTCTCAAAAATATAGACTTCAGTTGCTTCCCTCTGTGAGAGACACTGACGCGTGGGGTCACTTGGTCAGCGTCCACGTCGAAGCTAACCACTCCACGCAAAAATCAAATCTTTGACCCCTCTCCTTCCTCTAGCACCAGTCCTTCCCTCGCCGCCGGCGCCGACATGCTCCGCCTCCGGAGCTGCTTCCTCGCCCAACTCTTCTCGTCGCGCTCCGCCTCCCCCGTCTCCCCCATCCACCGACTCCTCTCCGCCGTTTCCCCAGATCCTAGTAGCTTCGCCGTGGAGGAGTACCTCGTCTCCACCTGCGGCCTCACCAGACCGCAGGCCCTCAAGGCCTACCCCAAGCTCTCCCACCTCAAGTCCCCCGCTAATCCCGACGCCGTCCTCGCCTTCCTCGCCGGCCTCGGCCTCTCCGGCGCCGACGTCGCCGCCCTCGTCGCCAAGGACCCGCAGTTCCTCTGTGCCAGCGTGGAGAGAGTCCTGGCCCCCAACGTCGACGAGCTGACCGGCCTCGGCCTCTCGCGTTCTGACATCGCGCGGCTCATCCCGCTCACATCCGGCGGCCGGCATTTCCGCTGCAGATCCATCGTCTCCAAGCTGCACTTCTACCTGCCCCTCTTCGGCTCCTCCGAGAACCTCCTCCGGGCTCTGAACCGCAATTTCTACCTCATCGGCGCCGACATGGAGAGGAAGGTCAAGCCCAACGTTGCGCTCCTACACGAGTGCGGGCTAGGTGCTTGTGATATTGTCAAGCTGTGCCGCTCTACGCCGAGGATGCTCAGCACCAGCCTGGAGCGCACCAGGGCGATGGTGGAGTGCGCCCAAGGCCTCGGCGTGCCCCGTGGCTCTGCAATGTTCAAGCACGCGCTGGATGCCGTCTCGTTCATAAGCGAGGACAAGATCGCCGCCAAGGTGGACTACTTGAAGAAGACGTTCAGGTGGTCGGACGCCGAGGTGGGCATGGCCTTGTCTAGGTCTCCAATGATGCTGAGGCGTTCCAAGGACGCACTGCGCAGCAAATCAGAGTTCCTTATCTCCGAGGTTGGGTTGGAACCGGAGTACATTGCTCATCGGCCGGCAATGCTCAACTATAGCCTGGATGGCCGGCTCAGGCCCCGGTACTATGTTGTAAAGTTTCTCAAGGCAAATGGATTACTAGATCGCGACCGGGACTACTATGCAACTTTCACTCTTGTCGAGAAGGTATTTGTTCGGAGGTACGTATGCCCTTACAAGGAGGCTGCACCACAACTCGCTGAAGACTATGATGCTGCACGCAGTGGGGAACTGCCAGCTAATTTCAAATTCACATGAGCCAAGAACCGGCAATGGAAATTGGTTACTTTGCAGAGTTCTCATTATGTCTAGTAAGCTGGTAATTACATTACCTTTTTTCTGCCCAAATGGATGTTGATCTTCTGTTGTAGTATCTCTGCCACCGGCACATACTGGTTTGGTCATTGTTAATGACTAATGAAACTGATAATTTAATTCCTGAACCTTGAGGTGTTGTCAAGAAAGCATTGCCTACGATCTCTGAAAAATGAGGGTCGATGGATTTATTGGTGTTGTCATCGTTTTGCAGTTAGAATATCAGTATGATTCCCGTTCATTCCAGATTTTCGGTTTCCATTTTCCCTTCATTGTCTTTTGTTTCCCCCCGTATGTAAGTTAGTAGTACTAAGTTATTGCAGTTCAGTATTTTATATCTAAATTGTGCTTAGAAAATATGTTTCTGTTGCGTACCTTTTATGCCTTTTGATTTCTTTCCCCTTATCCTTCTAAGATCAATTATGTTTGTAACTAAATCCTGCAACTGAATTTTACTTCTAATGAGAAAACTTTCAATCTTGAAAAGGTGATCTATTTGAATTAGTTCCATCATTTACATCTGTCATTGATCATCAAAACTAAACCAATGAAGGTGACATGAATTAGCCTTATCATTGCTGCTATTGGGTGATTGCATATGTGAGTATCTCATCACAAATATGTATTTATATTTTTCAGCTGTTCAATCTCATCACAAAACTACTTGTATATGCTTTTGCAGAGCTTGAAAGCCCACTTCGCGGCTTTGAGCGGACCTGCAAGTCTTTGCACGACACTGCCATCTTCTTTGACCCATTCTCCATCCTAACATAAGTAGCAAATTTCTGTGTTAAGTGATCAATTCCGTGTTGTGACCGTGTTTAATAATGATTTCAAGAGGGCTAACAATGCACTCTATTTTTCTATACTATGATATATATCATTCTTTTGAGATAAATGGGTCAAAATATTGCCCTGCTTAAACTCATAAAAGGCATTTGTGATTCAAGAAAAAGAAAAACACTTTTGCATACAAACTGCAAATGCCAACAACTGATGGTTGAAAAAACTAACAATAGGATATGTTCAGTCAGAACAAAACATTACAGTAATTCTCAGCGATGGGTATTAATTCCCAGAGATTGCATAACATTGGTCATAGGATGGGATCTTTACGCACCCACCACTACTATTTCTATATCACGGCTAATTCGCTAAAAACTTAGGAGTGACTCATGATGATTAATGCCAGCCACTGTTGAGCCTTTAGCAGCGCCGACGTTTTTTTTTTCATCTGCCACTAGAAATTTTCTAAAATAGTTGTGGAGGGTCCTAGTCTATGCCCGCCACTGACCCCACCTATAAGCCTTTTCCTAGTAGTAAAACCACTGGCCTTGAAAATTCGCCTCGAGGCTCGGAGGCTACACCCATCGGATGTGCTACTAAGCCCCATTGTCTACAGAAGATGAAGAATCATGACGCTCCACAGGCGTCGCTAAAGTTAGATCTTCGGAAGAGCTGGTGATGTCCAACAACAATTCAATATTAGGAGATCGCATGCCCTTCATGCGTCGCATGGTCGGCTCGGCTCCCCTTTCGGGCATTCAAGCTTGGTAGATCACGTCATTTCCTTCCCCGTGGACGAGTCAACATGTGGTTTGCTCTGCTTTTCATAAGTCAATGAAGACCCTCCACCTGACTCCGTAATTCAGCCGAAGGCTTAGGTACGACTAACGGTCTTATGCCCCAAGAGTGTCTCACGACACCGGAAGTCGTCCCCGCCCCTAAGGGCATTGCATGGCCCTGACCATGAGTCCCATGGTACTCTAGAAGGAAGGACTCCGACGACTTGGCATCAAAGACATGTTCTTTAGTAGAATAACTTGGGTTGCAAGCCATGTAAACTGACTTGGGCCCATTTAACCCTACCCCCTCGTCCATTGTATATAAGGGGAGCTAGGGGTCTATGCATCCAATCTCCATATCAACATCTCTCATATCAGACACTGATATAATACATATCAGACATGCGGGGTGTAGGCTATTACCACACCATGATGGCCTAAACCTGGGTAAATTGTTCGTCCCATGTGCACCCAATCTTATCTTGTATGTGTGCAACCAGGATTACAATCCGTCGATATGCAAGTTGACGAATTGCTGGAATCTACACAAAAAATATTTTATTTTGTTGGGTACAAAAGAATCAATGGTTGATGTGATGATCTATATTTTGAATCCAACTTTGGATAAAATTGAAGTGAATTTGACAATATATTGCTAAAATAGGCATATCCTAGTAATAACGATACATGTGCTTCTTGAGGGAATCCTTCCATATCTTTTCTCCCTTGATCGTCGAGAAATTTTGTGTTGATTGATGAAATATTGTGTTCTTAGGAAGTAAATCCAAAAGTTCTAAATATACATCAAATTTACAGTTGCGAAAATGTAAGGTCGGCCTCTAGATCTTTCAGATCCTCCATCGACATGGTTCTAGCCTCCTCATCCTGGCAGGCCTTCGAGTATAAATCCTCCCCCACCCCCCTTGCTATCAACTTACCCAAAATATCAAATTTCCTTCCTTTGCAGATTTCCCCCATAGTTGAGAATGGCTCGCAACAAGGTGACCCTCCGATACATCTGCAATGACTTAGCGCAGGACAATACCTTGACGAAGCGCAGCAACAATTTGATGAAGAAGGCCGGCGAGGTGGCCACCTTGTGCAACGCCAAGCCCCGCGTGCTGGTGTATGGTGAGGATGCAACGGTGCCAGAGGTGTTCCCATCCCACGCCGAGGTGGTGGGTATCCTTAATCAGGTCAAAAGCATGCCGGATGTGGCACATCTTAAGAAGATGGTGGACTAGGAGACCATCCTTAGCCAGCGCCTCATACAACTCCGAGATAAGGTCCAGAAGACTAGGCGCGAGCGCGAGGACCGTGAGGGCCTGGATTCTCTTGCACACGGCCATGTTATGTGGATATCTCTGGGGAAACATCTATGAGCTCACAACCATGAGTTGTAAGTTGGAGTTAGCCCTCAGGAGCTTGGCTGAGCGCATTGCAAAAATAAGCGGACATCCACTAGTCCACCGGGCCCAAGCACCATATGTCCCCGACGGCATAGTCATGGGCTCTCCAGCGATGTATCAGGCGCCGCCACAACATCAAGACGGATGGCTTGACATGGTGAGGTCCAGAGGGGAGCCCGGTGCTCAGATCTACAATGGCCACACAACTGATGGCCACATCGGCACCAATGCGGGCTTCTCTCATGGTTATATGAATATGTAAGCAGGGAGAGGAACTCCACCTGTAGCGCATGGCCAGCTACATGTGCCTCATCTCTTCTCATTTAGTTTTGTTATGGCAAATAAGATGCATGGATGGCATCGTCAATAAGATGAGACATTTGGTCTTGGTGCTGCTCTATGAGCAAAGGCAATTTTCGTTTAGTCACTGGAATTATTATTATTGATCTCTTCTATGCTATATTTGTTTCATCAGTTTGTTGGAACATTGAGTTTGTACCTACTCTTAATGTCAACTTTCTTTGTCAAGCATACTATTTTCTAAAAAGTTAATTTTGTTGAATGTTAGCGCTGCATCAAGCAATCCAACCATGAATAGTTACTTCTCGGCTTCTATACCGGCAAGATGCACACCGTCTATGCAAATCCATAATAGTGGTAGGAAAACGATAGCACATGTATTATTTGACGCAGACCTCCCATGTACTAAAATATTTGCACTACTACATTTCATTTTTGGAAGTGTAACTATAACATCGAGTCCTAGGACGGTGGCTTCTACACGCGCAACGTCTTTGTCAAGTTTCGCAAGCAGGCGACTGTTTCGACCAGTTTCATCATCATCAAGTCTGAAGCCAGTCCGGAGAGAAATTATATTTGAGATATAATCAAGCTACTATGGTAACCCGAAACTCTATTGGGTGCATCTTGTGGTGAAAGATGTGGTATATGAATGCAGTTGCCACTACTTTGAAAATGTATTGAGTGATTTGTGCACACATAATTAGGCCAATGGTGCACCTTAAGGTGAAAGTCATTCCACTGCGATACTTGCCGGGGAGGTGTTCTAAAGGATCAATAACAAACATGGACGGCGTTGGGCCCTAAACTTTGGGCTCCCGTTGAAAACAATTACTGAAATAGCATTGTAACTTTTTTGCCCTGAATTTTTTTCACACTTAGCCTGTCCCAACTGCTATTTGCACAAGTTTTAAAATAGCAGTTTCGTCTTTGAGCCATCTAGCTTTAAATTGTTTTACACGGTCTTTCAGGCGACTGAAGATATTACTATCAAAATAAAACTAACGGATGGTGATCAGAATGTACGTGTTCCTCATTTATAACCACCGCGCTAAGAAATATTTGAGCCCCCTCCAAATTACAAACAACTCAACCGAGTCTTTCCCTGATATCACCTCTTCTCCAGGTAAATGGATCGCCTCTCCTGATATCCCAATGGTGCACCTTAAGGTGAAAGTTTCTCGGAAACCTTTCATCATTGGGTTTGGTCTCACATTTCCGTCCTCTTTTTTTCGAAGCATATAAATTTTTGTTAAAGTCCCAAGGATGAATATCGTCCCAAGAAAAATATCCTCCCAAGACTGGCGTTGGAGTTGTCCTAAGAAAAACTGATGTTTGTCGTTGTCAGACCTTTCGAACTTTATGTCAGTATAATTATGACATGCAAACGTGACTAGACTTAATATTTGATGCTCTCACAACTTTTGTGTATCTTTATTTTGTCTGGACAAACAACTTTGCATATTTTATACAAGCCCGTATATTTGTCAGAGTTTTACAGTTCAAACGCTTTCATGGGGTCTGTTAGGGATGCGCATGGAGGACACGCCTAAATGCGCATGGAGGGCTCCCCAACCTGCCCTGCACTAGGCCGTGTTCTACTCCTATGCGTCGTGCTCCTGTCGTCCTTTTTTGGGGAGGCAATAAGCTCGATCGTGCCGTGCCCGTGCTGGTCGGCTTTACGGGGAGATGCTTCATGCATGCTCCGTCCCAGTGCATAGATAACAGCCGATGAGCAGTCTTCTTTTCTAGGCGACGTAAAATTAGGCGTGTTTGGTTGAATATCACAACGCGCCACGCCGCGAACAAAATCGTTCCGGCGCCATACTTTTTCTGTGTTATAGTATAGTTGATATGCACGAGCATACACTCACCGCTATAAACGAAATCATGCACGCATTATCTTAATAAGTACTCCCTTCGTTTCTAAATATAAGTCTTTCTACATGTTTTAATAGTGGACTGTATACAGATGTATGCAGACATACTTTAGATTATATATTCGCTCATTTTGCTTCGTATGTAGACCCTAGTAAAATCTTTTAAAAGATTTATATTTAGGAACGAAGGGTGTACATTTGAGAGATTGAGCCAATACATCATCTTAAAATTGATGAAGTCGCCACAGGCGTCTTCGTATTCGAAGAAGACGTCTTTACCGAACGCACATCATCAAAAGGTCTAAAATAACTCTAAGAAAATGCAAACACCAATATCAAGTATGAAACTTAAGAGCATCTCTAGCAGATTCCTTAAAACCATAAATTATAAAACTGGGATAAAAATAAAAAAAATTATTTTAAGAATTCATTTTAGCCATGACCGAACGGATGCTATAAAAACCGAACCTAAAACCAAATTTTCTTCATATACACAGAAGAGCTCCTTCCTCCAGCCAGCCGGCACCACCCCTTCCCCTAGCTAGCCGCGTCAGCCATGCCTGGCCCCGTCGTACGTACCCCATCCCTGCTGGCCCCACCCTGTCCCCGTCGGCCGCGCCCAACCTCACCAGCCGTGCCCCGTCATCCACGCCCCATTCTCGCCGGCCATGCCCCGTCCCTCGCCGGTTACGCCCTGGTCCTTGTCGGCCGTGCCCCTTTGTCGGCCAGGCTGAGGGCAAGGCGAGGTCGACCTCGTTCAATTCGAAATGGCGACAATCGTTTCTGGCATCCAGCGGTTTTTTTGGGTGTGCAGTGATGAATTCTGACGAGTTTCGGGCAGATTTCGACAAATTTCGCGATGGCGTGTTTGCTTCGACAAGGTTTGACCGGTATACGGGGCACCTTCGGTTCGACCTTCCAGCCTTCAAATATAAGGGTCTTGGATGTGGATTTTCGGTACCCTTTGAAAAAACTACAGGTTAGGGTATCTGTTTTTAACATTTTTTCGATCAAAACCTTACAACAACAACAACAACAACAACAACCACCAAGCCTTTCAGTCCCAAACAAGTTGGGGTAGGCTAGAGTTGAAACCCATAAGATCTCGAAGCCAAGTCATGGCTCTGGAACGTGGATAGCTAACTTCCACGCACCCCTGTCCATGGCTAAGTCTTTGTCGATATTCCAAACCTTCAGGTCTCTCTTAACGGACTCCTGCCATGTCAAGTTTGGTCTACCACGATCCCTCTTAACATTCTTAACATGCTTTATCCGTCTGCTATGCATCGGCGCTTCCGGTGTCCTCCGTTGAATATGTCCAAACCATCTTAGACGATGCTGGACCAGCTTCTCTTCAATCGGTGCTACCCCAAGTCTCTCTCGTATATCGTCATTCCGTACCCGATCCTTCCTTGTGTGGCCACATATCCATCTCAACACGCATCTCTGCTACACCTAACTGTTGGATATGTCGTCTCTTGGTTGGCCAAAACTCCGCGCCATACAACATCGCAGGTCGGATAGCTGTCCTATAAAACCCGCCTTTTAGCTTTTGTGGCACTCTCTTGTCACAGAGTACGTCAGAAGCTTGGCGCCACTTCATCCACCCAGCCTTGATTCAGTGGTCCACGTCTTCATCGATATCGCCATCCTTCTGCAACATGGACCCCAAATATCGATCAAAACCTTAAGAAGCAAAAATTAAAAAGGTTTAACCATTTTTAAAGGGTTTACTAAAGATGCTCTAAATTAAGATAGACACGGACATAACACTCCCTCCTAAGTCCTAACCATTCAAGTATAGGTTGGTCTGATCGGCTCCAGACTTTGGCCGAGAGAATCATCCAAAATGAATTAGCGAGGCCCTACGCTACTATTGAACCGTCGTGTCAAAGTCCTAAGAGCATCTCTAGTAGAACTCTCAAATCCTTAAATGTAAAACCAATTTTAAAGGTTGAGAATTGCCCAATTTTGACACTTTTAAGGGTTGAAAAACAGGGGCAAAGAGTATAAGGGTTGGGTTTGAGGGTTCTACTCTTTGCCCCAACCCTAACCCTTAAAACTGTCATTTGGCATTGCATAATTTTCACTAGAAAAACATAATAAACCTCCAAACAAACACGGAAATAAAGATCATTGATGCATGGTTTAATAGTTTTTACATCACACAATCATCATCTTCCCCCTCTACTCGGCACCATCACCAAAAAATTACACTTGGTGCCATTTCCTAGACCACTTCCACGTCCATCAAGCACCTCCATTGTCGCCGGTGGTGGAGTCTTCCACACCGCCATAGCCACCACAACTCATCGGAGTGTCACCTCGAAGAGTAGAGGACGCACCACGGAATATCCTCTTCCTCTCCGCGATGTCCTCCTTGTAGTCCTTCCACCATTGCAATTGTTCTTGATCCATGTCCTTCTTGGACATCATCATGTGCTCCTTCTCTTCCACCATGAGTTCTTTCTATACCTTTGCCTCTTTCACCTTGATCATCCTCTCCTCCAAGTCGGCCTTGCGCTTTGCTTCTTCACGCTTTGCTTCCACTTGTGCAAGCTTGACCTCTTTCTTCTTCTCGGTGATAAGAAGCTTCGTCTCCAATGTCTTCGTTGTCAATTCCTCTCTTGCCTTCATCATTTGCTCCATCTTCTCCCTTAGGCTTGACGCCTCTCCTTCCATCTTCACCCTTACCTTGCCCTTCTTGGTTCCCTCGGGCTTGCCCAAGTTCCTCTCCCCCTCCTCGGCTTGGCCACGGCGGAGGACTCGCCGGCGGCCTTGGAGGCAGCCCCTCGCGGCCCACGGGAGGCCGCCTTCGGCCGGCTCTTCTTGAGGGCCGGAGCGTCGTCGGGGGTGGAAGCCGGGGCGGTGGCAGGGGCGGGAGCGGCGGCCGGGGCTGGCGCGGACGGAGGCGGTGGCAGGCCTGCCCGCCGCCGCTTGGCCCCGACGGTGGCGGGGGCGGCCGGGGCTGGCGCTGCGGCGGCCGTGGCGGGGACGGGGCCGGCAGGGGCGGGGCCGAGGGCGGCCGGCGCGGGCGCGGCGGCTGGCGTAGGGGCGGGCGAGGGCCGCCGCTTGGCCGGGGCGGGCGCGGCCGGGGCCGGGGCGGGGACGGCCGGGGCCGGGGCGGGCGCATCGGCGGCCGGGGCGGGCGCTGCAGCCGCGGCCGGGGCGGGGACGGGGCCGGCGGCGGCGGGGGGCTCCATGGCAACGGCGGGGGCGAGGCGGGCGCGAGGAAGGCGACGATTGGGAGACGGGATCGATCCCTCGCTGGAGCTGAAGTGGAGTGCGGGTTGGGAGGAGTTTCTCCTCCCAACCCTCACTTCTACAGGCTCAAAACTAGTTTGAGGGTTGGACCTCTAAAAATATTTACGAGTTTAAGGGTTTAAGGGTTATAGTCTACGCCGTTTTTCGGACGAAAACTGTAAAAAATCGGTTATTTTGAAGGGTTTGGGGGTTTGAGGGCTCTACTAGACTTGCTCTAACTAACCTATAAATACCCCCACAACCCTGAGACATAAACCAGTGGATGCCAGCCTCTCTTCTTCCTCGACCAAACACCAACAGGTAGCTTAGCCATGGCGACGGCGTCCTCCAACTCCAAGGCGCCGCTGGCCCTCGTGCTGCTGGTGGCTCTGTGCGCGACGACGACCATGCCGGCCGCCGGCGGACAAGGCTCGTGCGAGGGGCACAAGGTGACGGTGCAGAACCTGTGCGGGCACGACCTGAACCTGGGCATCGAACCGCGCTCCAACAGCAAGGCGCTCTTCCCCAACGGCTGGCTGCTCCCCAGCGGGAAGCACGAGTCCTTCGACGTCTGCGCCTGGACGGGGAGCGTGTCGGCGCAGGGCGCCGCCGTCGCCGAGTTCCACCTGGACCACGAGGGCGGGGCCTACTACGAGGTGAGCACCGACCAGGCCACCATGTCCGTCCGCGTCTCCGTCACCCCGCACGGCGCCCCGCTGCAGGGCCACTGCCCCACCGCCGGCTGCGACACCGGCGGCCACTGCTTCGAGCACTCCGTCCCCGGCGGCAACTGCCACGGCGTCACAGAGATCAAGATCGTCTACTACAACCCTTAATTAGGTCCATCCATGTCGATTCGATCGACCGCCTACCTACCTGCTTGCTGCACTTGCTAGCTACTCTACTCTTTAATTATTGTTGCAACGGTGTTTAATATACCGTGTGTGTGATCCGACGAGGTTGTGTACCCTCGTGAATCCTCGACATGTACTATCGGATTTGCAATTTAACTGCCATTTTATTTGGGCAACGCTACGCGTCCACCGACGTCTCCACCTTGACAGCCGTTTGATTTGGTGCATCCAGCCGATATCATTCATCCGAACCGCACGCGGGGCTTTGGCCTAATTCCTGAAACGATGCTCGAGGCTGGGCACCCGGTAATTCCTGAAACAACGCTCGATTTCTGAAACATTCGCTTTGTTGCAGTTTTTTTTCTTCACGCGCGCTTCGGCTGGGCATCCGGTAATTCCTGAAACAATGCTCGAGTTTCTGAAACAATCGCTTTATTGCAGTTTTTATTGCGCATGTTTCGGCTTTTTCTTCGTTTTTATGTTTTGCAACGTGTGTATTGTTGCGGAGGAAAATTTTACAACACAGGTAAAGTTGCAGAAAAAAAAACACGCGTCGTACAGAGGAGCCGGCGGATCACTCGCGTGCGATCCGTTGGCTGAACGTAAACTTTTCTCATTTTATTTTGTGATACTACAATGTAATTCTACATAATTATTCGGAGGGATTACCTCTCTTTTGTAAAAGAAAAACAAAACGAAGTATTCCAAAAGAAAAATAGAGATGTCATTTAGACGCGTGCTTACAGCTAGGCAAAATTAAAGAGACGGTCCATGTTATACCGACGATCGGTTGTGTCCCTTCTCTGGTTCTTGTGGAAATTACCCGTCAGTTGATGAATTGACTTACAAGGAGACAATTTGGTGCTTTGGTTCTTTGTTAGAGCATCCCTAACAACTGATCTAAATAGGGCAGTGTGGCATAAAAATTGTCATGTATGGCACAAAACAGTCAAAAACGTGCTCCAATAGCTACCCTATCTTCATCAACTACCCTAAAAATTTTACAGCACTGCCCTAAATTTTGCCCAACTGTTGTATATTTGCAACACCTGCGTGGTTGCCCCAAATTCCATTCCCCACGCGCGCAGCCCAACCGCCACCCGGAACGCTCCCCCCCGCCCGCCTCGCCGAATTCCCGCCGCCGCCGCGCGCCGGCAACCACCGTACCGCCATGGAAGGCCAATCCGCACACCCCCGACTATCCCCGGTCCGTCGGACGGCCAATCCCCGCTCCCAGCCGGCCCCGCAGCCACCACCTCCGCCGCGATGCTGCCACCGTCGAGGCCTGGATTCGTGCCGCCGCGGCCGATTGGCGCAGCAGATCCTAGCCAGATACTGGCCGCGAAGCCGCCGGCGCCATCGAAACGAGGGAGGAAGGCCGTCACGGGCGCGGGGAGGCAGACGACGAAGAGGCCGGCAGCCGGCGAGGCGAGCGCGGGGACGACGAAGAGGAAGGCCACTGCAGGCCGCGGGAAACCTCCACTCCCCTCCCCGGAAGATATTCAGCCGTCGCCGCCGCCACAGGCCGAGGAAGTGGTGGAGGAGCAGCCGGAGCAGCAGGCCGACCCCAACATGTTCGATGATATGTCGCACAAGTGATTTTTCTTCTTCTTCGTTTTGTTTTGTCAATTGATCATGTGTTGTATCTAAATTGTTTCTTATCCACTTATCTATGTAGTATGGACGTTGAAACTTATTTGCAAAACATGAACTTTGCAAATTCCGAGTATGTTGGATCCACGGAGATACCATCGCAAGAAACGGAGGAGGAACTTGATGCCGAGGATGAGGGCTTCGTAGACGTAGTTCCGAAGGGAAGGTCGGGCAATTTTAGCAACGCCGAAGATCATGTCATCGTTGCGGGATGGAAGAAGATCGGCCGTGATCCGGTCAAGGGCACCGAGCAACACCGCAACCAATATTGTGTTGGAAATATGCCCTAGAGGCAATAATAAAATGGTCATTATCATATTTCCCTGTTCATGATAATCGTCTATTGTTCATGCTATAATTGTATTAACAGGAAACAGTAATACATGTGTGAATGAATAGATCACAATGTGTCCCTAGCAAGCCTCTAGTTGGCTAGCTCGTTAGTCAATAGATGATCATGGTTTCCTGATCATGGGCATTAGATGTCATTGATAATGGGATCACATCATTGGGAGAATGATGTGATGGACAGACCCAATCCTAAGCTTAGCACTAGATCGTATTGTTCGTATGCTAATGCTTTTCTAATGTCAAGTATCTTTTCCTTCGACCGTGAGATTGTGCAACTCCCGGATACCGTAGGAGTGCTTTGGGTGTATCAAACGTCACAACGTAACTGGGTGACTATAAAGGTGCACTACAGGTACCTCCGAAAGTGTCTGTTGGGTTGGCACGAATCGAGATCGGGATTTGTCACTCCGTGTGACGGAGAGGTATCTCTGGGCCCACTCGGTAGAACATCATCATGAGCTCAATGTGACTAAGGAGTTAGTCACACGATGACGTGCTACGGAACGAGTAAAGAGACTTACCGGTAACGAGATTGAACAAGGTATAGGTATACCGACGATCGAATCTCGGGCAAGTTCTATACCGACAGACAAAGGGAATCGTATACGGGATTGATTGAATCCTTGACATCGTGGTTCATCCGATGAGATCATCGTGGAGCTAGTGGGAGCCACCATGGGTATCCAGACCCCGCTGATGGTTATTGTCCAGAGAGGTGTCTCGGTCATGTCTGCCTGTCTCCCGAACCCGTAGGGTCTACACAGTTAAGGTTCGATGACGCTAGGGTTATAGGGAATTGTTGTACGAGGTTACCAAAAGTTGTTCGGAGTCCCGGATGAGATCCCGGACGTCACGAGGAGCTCCGGAATGGTCCGTAGGTAAAGATTGATATATAGGACGGATGGTTTTGGACACCGGAAGTGTTTCGGGCGTCACCGGTAACGTACCGGGACCACCGGGACCACCAGAGGTGGTCCCGGGGGACCACCGAAGGGGGGCAACGACCCCAAGAGGCTAGATGGGCTAAGTGCGGGAGGGAACCAGCCACTAGGTGGGCTGGTGCACCTCCCACACCCAGTCCAATGCGCAAGTGGTGGGGAGAGGGGGCAACCCTAGGCGCAGGTGGGCCTTAGGCCCACCAGGTGGTGCGCCACACCCCGTCCCACCCTAGCCGCCGCTCCCCTCTCCCATCTGGTGGCCGCCGGCCCCTAGGGAGGGAACCCTAGGGGTGGCGCAACCCTCCCCCCTCCTCCTATAAATAGATGAGGACTCGGGGCTGTTGGGGACACCGTTTCATCTCTCTCTCGGTGCAGCCGTGCTCCTCTCCCTCCTCCTCTCTGCCGGCGCTTGGCGAAGCCCTGCCGGGAGACCTCGTCTCTCCACCGACACCACGCCGTCGTGTTGCTGGACATCTTCCCCAACCTCTCCCTCCTCAATGCTGGATCAAGGTGCGGGAGACGTCACCGGGCTGCACGTGTGTTGAACGCGGAGGTGCCGTTGTTCGGCACTAGATCGGAATCGCCGCGAGTACGACTCCATCAACCGCGTTCTAGCAAACGCTTCCGCTTAGCGATCTTCAAAGGTATGAAGATGCTCTTACCCCTCTCTCGTTGCTGGTCTCTCCATAGGAAGATCTGAACATGCGTAGGAAAATTTTGAATTTATGCTACGTTACCCAACAGTGGCATCCGAGCCAGGTTTTCTATGCGTAGATTCTATGCACGAGTAGAACACAAAAGTTGTGGGCGATGGTTTGTCAATTTGCTTGACGTTACTAGTCTTATTCTTTTCTGGCGGTATTGTGGGATGAAGCGGCCCGGACCAACCTTACACGTACGCTTACGTGAGAATGGTTCCACCGACAGACATGCACATCGTGCATAAAGGTGGCTAGCGGGTGTGTGTCTCTCCTACTCTAGTCGGATTGGATTTGATGAAAAGGGTCCTTATGAAGGGTAAATAGCTTTGGCATATCATCGTTGTGGCTGTCACGTAGGTAAGAAGGCGTTCTTGCTAGAAACCCAAATCAGCCACGTAAAACTTGCAACAACAATTAGAGGACGTCTAACTTGTTTTTGCAGGGTTTGACATGTGATGTGATATGGCCAAAGTTGTGATGTTGCATGTATGATGTATGAGATGATCATGTTATTGTAATAGGTTTCACGACTTGCATGTCGATGAGTATGACAACCGGCAGGAGCCATAGGAGTTGTCTTAATATATTGTATGAGATGCAACGCCATGTGCTTACTACTTTTACTTCATTGCTAACGGTTAGCCATAGTAGTAGCGATAGTAGTAGTTGGCGTGACGACTTCACGGAGACACGATGATGGAGATCATGGTGTCACGCCGGTGACGATGATGATCATGCGATGCCTGAAGATGGAGATCGAAAGAGCAAATATGATAATGGCCATATCATGTCACTATATGATTGCATTGTGATGTTTATCATGTTTTACATCTTATTGCTTAAAACGACGGTAGCATAATAAGATGATCCCTCTTAAAATTTCGAGAACGTATTCCCCTAAGTGTGCACCGTTGCGAAGGTTCGTTGTCTCGAAGCACCACGTGATGATCGGGTGTGATAGATTCTAACGTTCGCATACAACGGGTGTAAGCCAGATTTACACACGCGAAACACCTAGGTTGACTCGACGAGCTTAGCATGTACAGACATGACCTCGAATACAAGAGACCGAAAGGTCGAACATGAGTCGTATGGTTGAATACGATCAGCATGAAGTTGCTCACCATGGTGACTAGTCCGTCTCACGTGATGATCGGACACGGGTTAGTCAACATGGATCATGTATCACTTAGATGACTAGAGGGATGTCGATTTAAGTGGGAGTTCATACTTAATTTGATTAAATAAACTTAATTGTCATGAACTTAGTCTAAAAGTTGCCTTTACAAATATTGTAGATGTCCAACGTCAACCTCAACTTCAACGCATTCCTAGAGAAAAACAAGTTGAAAGATGATGGTAGCAACTATGCGGACTGGGTTCGCAACCTGAAGCTCATCCTTGAAGCAGCTAAAAAGGCTTATGTCCTTAATGCGCCGCTAGGTGACCCTCCCGCTCCCGCAGCAGCCCAGGACATTCTAAACGTCTGGCAAGCGCAGAGTGATGACTACTCTCTGGTCAGGTGTGGCATGTTATACAGTTTAGAAACGGGGTTCCAAAGACGTTTTGAGCAACACGGGGCATATGAGATGTTCCAAGAGCTGAAGCTAGTTTTTCAAGCTCATGCCCGTGTCGAGAGATATGAAGTCTCCGACAAGTTCTTCAGCTGTAAGATGGAGGAGAACAGTTCTGTCAGTGAGCACATACTCAAAATGTCTGGGTTACACGGTCGTCTGACTTCACTTGGAGTCGAACTTTCGGATGATGCTATCATTGACAGAATCCTCCAGTCTCTCCCACCAAGCTACAAAGGCTTTGTGCTTAACTACAACATGCAAGGGATGGAGAAAACCATTCCCGAGTTGTACTCGATGCTCAAGTTTGCAGAAGTAGAAATCAAGAAGGAGCATCAAGTGTTGATGGTCAACAAGACCACTAGTTTCAAGAAAGGCAGGGGTAAGAAGAACTTCAAGAAAGACGGCAAAGCTGTTGCCGCGCCCGGTAAGCCAGATGCCGGGAAGAAGAAAAAGAACGGACCCAAGCCTGAGACTGAGTGCTTCTATTGCAAGGGAAAGGGTCACTGGAAGCGAAACTGCCCCAAATACTTAGCGGACAAGAAGGCCGGCAACGTTAAAGGTATATGTGATATACATGTTATTGATGTGTACCTTACCAGCGCTCGTAGTAGCTCCTGGGTATTTGATACCGGTGTTGTAGCTCACATTTGCAACTCAAAGCAGGAACTACGGAATAAGCGGAGACTGGCCAAGGATGAGGTGACGATGCGCGTCGGGAATGGTTCAAAGGTCGATGTGATCGCCGTCGGCACGCTACCTCTACATCTACCGTCGGGATTAGTTTTAAACCTTAATAATTGTTATTTAGTACCAGCTTTAAGCATGAACATTGTATCAGGGTCTTGCTTAATGCGAGACGGCTACTCATTTAAGTCAGAGAATAATGGTTGTTCTATTTATATGAGTGATATGTTTTATGGTCATGCTCCGCTGGTGAATGGTTTATTCTTGATGAATCTCGATTGTGATGTTACACATATTCATAGTGTGAGTACCAAAAGATGCAAAGTTGATAATGATAGTCCCAATACTTGTGGCACTGTCGCCTTGGTCATATCGGCGTTAAGCGCATGAAGAAGCTCCATACTGATGGACTATTAGAGTCTCTTGACTTTGAATCATTTGACACATGCGAACCGTGCCTCATGGGCAAGATGACTAAGACTCCATTCTCAGGAATAATGGAGAGAGCAACCGACTTATTGGAAATAATACATACTGATGTGTGTGGTCCAATGAACGTTGAAGCACGCGGTGGTTATCGTTATGTTTTCACTCTCACCGATGATTTGAGTAGGTATGGGTATATCTACTTGATGAAGCACAAATCTGAGACCTTTGAAAAGTTCAAGGAATTTCAGAGTGAGGTTGAGAATCAACGTGACAAAAAGATTAAATGTCTACGATCTGATCGTGGAGGAGAATATTTGAGTCACGAGTTTGGCACACACCTAAGGAAGTGTGGAATCGTTTCACAACTGACACCGCCTGGCACACCGCAACGCAACAGAGTGTCTGAACGTCGTAATTGCACTTTATTAGATATGGTACGATCTATGATGTCACTCACCGACTTACCGCTATCATTTTGGGGATACGCATTAGAAACTGCAGCATTCACTTTAAATAGGGCACCGTCTAAATCCGTTGAGACGACACCGTATGAACTATGGTTTGGCAAGAAACCTAAGCTGTCGTTTCTTAAAGTTTGGGGCTGCGATGCTTATGTGAGGAAACTTCAACCAGAAAAGCTCGAACCCAAAGCGGAGAAATGCGTATTCATAGGATACCCTAAGGAAACTATTGGGTATACCTTCTATCTTAGATCCGAAGGTAAAACCTTTGTTGCCAAGAACGGATCCTTTCTAGAGAAAGAGTTTCTCTCGAAAGAAGTAAGTGGGAGGAAGGTAGAACTTGATGAGGTGATTACACCCCCTCTCGAACAGGAAAGTAGCGCAGCGCAGGAAGTTGTTCCTGTGGCGCCTACACCGACTGAAGAGGAAGTTAATGATGATGATCATGAAGCTTCGGATCAAGTTACTACTGAACCGCGAAGGTCCACAAGGGTACGCTCCGCACCAGAGTGGTACGTCAACCCTGTGATGGAAATCATGTTGTTAGACAACGGTGAACCTCCGAACTATGAAGAAGCGATGGCGGGCCCAGATTCCAACAAATGGCTTGAGGCCATGAAATCCGAGATAGGATCCATGTATGAGAACAAAGTATGGACTTTGGTGAACTTGCCCGATGACCGGCCAGCTATAGAAAATAAATGGATCTTCAAGAAGAAGACTGATGCAAACGGTAATGTAACCGTTTACAAAGCTCGACTTGTCGCAAAGGGTTTTCGACAAATTCAAGGAGTTGACTACGAAGAGACTTTCTCTCCCGTAGCGAAGCTGAAATCAGTCCGAATCATGTTAGCAATTGCCGCCTTTTATGATTATGAAATTTGGCAAATGGACGTCAAAACAGCGTTCCTTAACGGGAACCTTAAGGAAGAGTTGTATATGATGCAACCAGAAGGTTTTGTCGACCCTAAGGGTGCTAACAAAGTGTGCAAGCTCCAGCATTCCATCTATGGGCTGGTGCAAGCATCTCGGAGTTGGAACATTCGCTTTAATGAGGTGATTAAAGCGTTTGGGTTCATACAGGTTTATGGAGAAGCCTGTCTGTACAAGAAAGTGAGTGGGAGCTCTGTAGCTTTCCTCGTACTATATGTGGATGACATATTATTGATGGGGAATAATATAGAGATGTTGGAGAGCATAAAGGCCTATTTGAACAAGAGTTTTTCAATGAAGGACCTTGGAGAAGCTGCATACATATTAGGCATCAAGATCTATAGAGATAGATCGAGACGCCTCGTAGGTCTTTTGCAAAGTACATACCTTGACAAGATATTGAAGAAGTTCAATATGGAAAACTCAAAGAAAGGGTTCTTGCCAGTTTTGCAAGGTATGAGATTGAGTAAGACTCAGTCGCCGACCACGGCAGCAGATAGAGAGAAGATGAGTTCTGTCCCCTACGCTTCAGCCGTGGGCTCTCTAATATATGTCATGCTGTGTACCAGACCTGATATAAACCTTGCCATAAGTTTGGTAGGAAGGTACCAAAGTGATCCCGGTACGGAACACTGGACAGCGGTCAAGAATATCCTTAAGTACCTGAAAAGGACTAAGGAAATGTTTCTCGTTTATGGAGGTGACGAAGAGCTCGTCGTAAAGGGTTACGTCGACGCTAGCTTCGACACAGATCCGGATGACTCTAAGCCTCAGACCAGATACGTATATGTGTTGAATGGTGGGGCAGTGAGCTGGTGCAGCAGCAAGCAAGAAGTCGTGGCAGCATCTACATGTGAAGCGGAGTACATAGCTGCTTCAGAAGCGGCTCATGAAGGAATTTGGATGAAGGAGCTCATCACCGACCTTGGAGTGGTTCCAAGCGCGTCGGGTCCTATGACACTCTTCTGTGATAACACTGGAGCCATTGCCATAGCCAAGGAGCCCTGGTTTCACCGAAAGACGAAGCACATCAAGCGCCGCTACAACTCCATCCAGGACCATGTCCAGAGTGGAGTGATAGATATTTGTAAAGTACACACAGATCTGAATATTGCAGACCCGTTGACTAAACCTCTTCCACGAGCAAAACATGATCAACACCATAATGCTATGGGTGTTCGATACATCACAATGTAACTAGATTATTGACTCTAGTGCAAGTGAGAGACTGTTGGAAATATGCCCTAGAGGCAATAATAAAATGGTTATTATCATATTTCCCTGTTCATGATAATCGTCTATTGTTCATGCTATAATTGTATTAACAGGAAACAGTAATACATGTGTGAATGAATAGATCACAATGTGTCCCTAGCAAGCCTCTAGTTGGCTAGCTCGTTAGTCAATAGATGATCATGGTTTCCTGATCATGGGCATTAGATGTCATTGATAAAGGGATCACATCATTGGGAGAATGATGTGATGGACAGACCCAATCCTAAGCCTAGCACTAGATCGTATTGTTCGTATGCTAATGCTTTTCTAATGTCAAGTATCTTTTCCTTCGACCGTGAGATTGTGCAACTCCCGGATACCATAGGAGTGCTTTGGGTGTATCAAACGTCACAACGTAACTGGGTGACTATAAAGGTGCACTACAGGTACCTCCGAAAGTGTCTGTTGGGTTGGCACGAATCGAGATCGGGATTTGTCACTCCGTGTGACGGAGAGGTATCTCTAGGCCCACTCGGTAGAACATCATCATGAGCTCAATGTGACTAAGGAGTTAGTCACACGATGACGTGCTACGGAACGAGTAAATAGACTTACCGGTAACGAGATTGAACAAGGTATAGGTATACCGACGATCAAATCTCGGGCAAGTTCTATACCGACAGACAAAGGGAATCGTATACGGGATTGATTGAATCCTTGACATCGTGGTTCATCCGATGAGATCATCGTGGAGCTAGTGGGAGCCACCATGGGTATCCAGACCCCGCTGATGGTTATTGGCCAGAGAGCTGTCTCGGTCATGTCTGCGTGTCTCCCGAACCCGTAGGGTCTACACACTTAAGGTTCGATGACGCTAGGGTTATAGGGAATTGTTGTACGAGGTTACCGAAAGTTGTTGGAGTCCCGGATGAGATCCCGATAGGACGGATGGTTTTGGACACCGGAAGTGTTTCGGGCGTCACCGGTAACGTACCGGGACCACCGGGCCCACCGGAGGTGGTCCCGGGGGACCACCGAAGGGGGGCAACGACCCCAAGAGGCTAGATGGGCTAAGTGCGGGAGGGAACCAGCCCCTAGGTGGGCTGGTGCACCTCCCACACCCAGCTCAATGCGCAAGTGGTGGGGAGAGGGGGCAACCCTAGGCGCAGGTGGGCCTTAGGCCCACCAGGTGGTGCGCCACACCCCCTCCCACCCTAGCCGCCGCCCCCTCTCCCATCTGGTGGCCGTCGGCCCCTAGGCAGGGAACCCTAGGGGTGGCGCAGCCCTCCCCCCTCCTCCTATAAATAGATGAGGACTCGGGGCTGTTGGGGACACCGTTTCATCTCTCTCTCGGTGCAGCCCTGCTCCTCTCCCTCCTCCTCTCTGCCGGCGCTTGGCGAAGCCCTGCCGGGAGACCTCGTCTCTCCACCGACACCACGCCGTCGTGTTGCTGGACATCTTCCCCAAACTCTCCCTCCTCCTTGCTGGATCAAGGTGCGGGAGACGTCGCCGGGCTGCACGTGTGTTGAACGCGGAGGTGCCGTTGTTCGGCACTAGATCGGAATCGCCGCGAGTACGACTCCATCAACCGCGTTCTAGCAAACGCTTCCGCTTAGCGATCTTCAAAGGTATGAAGATGCTCTTACCCCTCTCTCGTTGCTGGTCTCTCCATAGGAAGATCTGAACATGCGTAGGAAAATTTTGAATTTATGCTACGTTACCCAACATATTGGTCAAGGGTGAAGGAGTTCTTTGATGCTCGCAACCCACATGGGAATGATAGAACCGCCAATTCTCTTAGTCATCAGTGGGGGACAATTCAAACCGATTGCCAAAAGTGGTCGGCATGTTTGGCAAATGTGCAAAGGTTAAATCCTAGTGGCACAAATGAGAACGATAGGGTGAGTCTTATCTTTGTTGTGTGTCTTGTTTCAAGTTTGTCTTATCATTGTTGTGTGTCTTATCTTTGTTGTGTGTCTTGTTTCTTTTTGTGTGTAGAATGACATGGCACAAAACCTTTTCAAAGGCCGTTTGAAGAAAGGGGCAAAGAAGGATGGAAAGAAGGGGATGACATTTACTTTGCATCATTGTTGGAAGGAGCTAGAGAATGATGAGAAGTGGAAGAACCGTGACATCTACGAGATTCCCAATGGAAAGAATAAGTTGAAGAGTTCCTTGGGTGATCTTGTGGATGTTGATGGTGATGTCTCAAGTGATGATGAAGACGATGATGAGCAAAGAAGCCCAACCCCCAACTCCGTTGCAACAACGAAGAGGCCCGATGGAAGAAAGGCGGGGAAAGAGAAAATGAAGGGGAAAAAGGCCGGCGATGATGACATTCAAAAATCATTGGATGCTATTATGTCTACTCGCATGGAGTTGAATGAGAAGAGAGAGGCGATAAAAATGAAGCAAATGGAGGAGGCCAAAGAATCCGAGCTACGCAAGGCGGCGGTGGAGGAGAGGAAGGCGGCGGCCGAGGAGAGGAAGGCGGCGGCCGAGGAGCTAAAGGCGGCCACCGAGAATAGGAAGGTGTTGATGGATGAGAGGAAGCTCGCGATGGAGGAGGCTCATAGGGCCATGGAGGTTGAGCGCCAACTCATGTTCATGGACACAAGCAACATGGATGAGAAGCAAAAGGCGTATGTGGAGATGTGTCGGGATGAGGTGTTGCGAAAGAAGCAAATGTTGGCATGGGAGGAGAAGCAAAAGGCATATGTTGAGATGGGAGGAACCATGGGAGGTGGAATGACAAGCTTCATGAGTCCCATGGGAGGAGGAATGGGTGTTGGCATGGGTGGCTATGGAGGTGTTGGAGTGGGTGTTGGAATGGGTGTTGGCATGAGTGTTGGCATGGGTGGCTATGGAGGTCTTGGCATGGGAGGAGGCATGTGAAGAGGCATTGGAGGTGGCTATGGATCCATGGGAGGAGGGGAAGCTAGTAACATCAACAACAACACCGGCACCACCAACAACATCAACAACACCGACACCACCGAGGAAGAAAAGGAAGCAACCGATGTCGACAAAGAGTAGTTGTCATTGTTTCTTTCATGTTTTCTATGTGATGTGAACTATGACGTCCTTCGTTTTGAGCTACCGTATGGGTTGAACTATGCTATGATTATGTAGATTTCTGTTTATGTTGACTATGGCACTATTTTCAGTTTATTTTTAGATGTTTGTGATGATCTTGTGCTTGTTTTCATTGAAAAATGTCATATTTTGGCCACAGCTGTTTTGCATCCGTGCCCTATATAGGGCAGCTGCTGGGGCGGGTGCTGCCCTATCTTGGGCTGCTGGTAAAACGGCTGCTGTTTTACTGCCCTATATCTCGATTTTGCCTGTCCTATAATTAAAAAGAAGCTGTCCTATTTAGGGCAGCTGTTAGAGATGCTCTTAGAACATAAACCTTGCAATTTCCAATTTAGTTTTCGCTGCCATGGCAAGCTTTTTTCGCTTCCACGGAGACCCTTCTATATTTTTCCAGTTTTCTCCAATAGTTTTGCCAGTTAGATAGAGTAGCGAGCTTAGGTCAACTCTAGCTGATCCTCTAAAAGGTGTGTTATAAGAGAATTTTTTTGGTTTTATTCCTCTAATTTGCATCTAACCGATCCACTAAACTGAATACTGGAGATTTTTATTACTTCGTCCCCTATCCGGCGCCTATATTTACTCAGCCAACACCGCTGGAGAAAAAAATCTGCTCAACCCCCCTGCCTTACCCAGCCCATTCCCGCCACTGTTGTAGCCCTTTCTTGCCGTTGCCAGCATAGAAATTGATAGATTTGCGACTGCCGCCGCCACCAGATTTGAGTCATCCGGCCACCGCCGACGACGCCTTTGTCATGGATTGGCCGAATACCGAACCACATAACTGTGAAAACGCATCTGCACCGCAGGCAGATATGGACTCTCTTCTAGCCTCGTGGATCTCACTCATCGGAGGTTCGCCGACAAAAACAAGCCCGGCCGTTAGCTGGCCTCGACACGAGCAGCTCGTTCGCTCCCTGTTACCGGTCATAAAGCAGGACGACTATCATGGTAGGTGGTGCGTCCAGTTTCGACCACACCGGAACACCCATGATGGGGGGTTCTTTAAGTGCAAAAAGGATAAGGTCAGTGCTTGTTTTCATTCGGTTGTTCATTGAATTCGGCGTAATTTATAGCTCATTGTTTGCTCAAATTTGTCATGTTGGGATATCCCTTAATACTGACATCAGTTACAAAAATTACACATATTACATAGCTGACATCGGTCAATGGAAACAATTTTTGCTTTCCCATTTCACCACAGGAATTACCCACTATGCCGACGGCTCAGGACCATCGGCAAAAACTGTTGGGATAGGTCTATGTTGACGGCCACCGTCGGCATAGCTTTGTCGGCAACTCAATGGTCGGTGTATCCAAGGACGGCCGTTGGCATAGATAGCTACGTGCCTACGCCATTGAAGGCAACACCGTCAAACCAACGGCCAATCATATGCTGTCACATGGCAGTTGTTAGGCCCGTCTAGTGCACGACTTTGCAGACGGTTAGGCCGTCGACATAGATTTAGCATCTATCCCGACGGCCTAACCATCGGCATAGTTGTGCACCAAGATGACCCATCAGCTGCCACGTGGCCACTATGCCGACCGCCTAACCATCGACATAGTGATAGCATCTCTAGCAGACCCCGTATAACGCCGCGACCTGCAAAATAAACCTCAAAATACAGGCCGGCGCTGAAAATTCTCCCCGAGCAGACCCCGCAAACGCGTACGACCCGTAATTTTTTTTGCAGGGTGCGGCAAAAGTTCGCCCTCAACGTGGAGATTCACAAGGTGGGAGGCCGACCCGAGCTCGCTCCCTATCCGCAGCGAGATTTTGCGCGAGGGAAATTTCCGCGCGGCCGTTCCCGCACCCCTCCTACTCATATGCCATTGTCGTGCCACCACGCACCTCGTTCCATCTTCGCCGCCATTCTTCGCCGCCACGGAAGCCTCCCAGCCGTCCCCCATCATCGTGGAGGTCGCGCACGCGCAATCTCCTCTGTCGGATCTCATCGTCAGCCATGTTGCCCCCGCCGTCGCCCAAGGCACCAACGCGCCTGCCCGCAAGCGGCATGGTAACATTGTCGTGCAGGGCGGGAATCCGATTGGCCCCGTCGGAAAGACACGCGCGCCGGCGGAGAAGGTGAGTAAGGTTTCAGACGTGAAGCGGAAGAAGGTTCCTACAAAAAGGCCGACGACTTCATCCACTCCCCACACTCCGGCAAGATGTTCTCCGACGATGCCGTTCAGCGGCGCTGCTTCCAGCACGGGGCGAGGTGTTCGATGAAATGGTCGGAAGGTATGCATCTTCAATCCCTCGTTCTTGCTTCGCTTTTCGTCATTGTGGTAGCTCGTGACTTGATGTCACTCAACTAAATAGTAGGCATTGTTTGCTGTGGTTAAATTGAAATTCTAGGCATGGGGATCTAAAGGGGCAAGCGAGATTAAATTGCTTGGAACAATAGGCATGCCTTAAGTTATATCATATGCATAGCCTCTCTAATGGATTGTATCTTATTTTTTCTATTGGTGTAAGGTTTATTTAGTGATTAAGTAAAGACTGATAATCCTTGGAGTGCGCCTCCCTGTTGCCACGTGGCACCGTCTGCTGTACGTGTTGATGGGTGTTTTTGATGGATCGGCGCAAATGACCTTTTTTTTTCTTATGTGGCATGAAGCATTGGACTTGCACATATAATTTTCATTAAATTCATATTTTCTATTGCAACGCACGGGCATATATGCTAGTAATTTATTTAAACGTGAATCTTGGTTTCTAGAGATTTGCTTTAGTAGTAATTTAACTGTATGGTTGCAGATGGACTGTATATCAATAGCAAATTCATGTGCTCAACAAGATAGGGGTGAAACCCAATAAATAACATGTTGATACATAGGACCACTCTTCACAATACACACAGAATACTGCCTCAAAAGGATTGGAGTTCTCCTTACTGGTTCATGTGACAAGGTCATGGTGCATTAACCCTGAACAATGAGCTCTTCTAAAATGTTTGGGTGAATGTCTTTGAGCTTCTTAAAGCCATCGGTTGCTCTGACGGCCTTCAAGTTTGAAAACGACACGAGGAACTTGAAGCAAGCCTTCTTGAGCCCGTCAAAACCATGTTGCTCAGCAAATGCTAACGTAGTTGCCACCGTGTCGATGCAGTTGCACAACATGTTTGTGCAAATCAACTTTAGCCTGCGCAGATCGTACCTATCTGTCGCAACAAACAAGTCTTGAGCCACCTCTCTGATTTCATTGTCATCTATACGGGGCAACATGCCAGTGTAGATAAAGTAGAGCATCATCTTCAAAACCCTTGCGTCCATGTTGTCGATCCGTAGGCAGGTTGCATCGTTCTCCTTTATCTATCCAAAAAACTGCGCCATGAACACCGACGACCGGGCGGCGAGCAAGCGCCTGTGCGCGACAAACTTCTCTCGGCATACCTCAAAAATCACGTCCGCTCCATCGCCGGTCTCCAGGATATGACCAAACTGATGAGCCATGCCACAAGTCAGCACCGTGACAAGCTGTGTTGTGGGCTGCCGGCTGTGTGCGGAAACCCATGGCCAAATCGACATCACATCTGATGCTGAAACAATCATCTTTCAGATATGTTGAGCCATCCAGTTGGCCCCTTTTGATGAATCTTGGAAACTCAATGCTGTTCATGCATGTCTCCTTGGTGATGGGCATCATGACAGTTGATTGTCTGGGATGCAGTTGTCGTATATTTTGGCACCGGTTTACCCACATGATCTAGCAGGCTGAACCTGCATCTTACTTTGACCTGGGTAGCATCGGTGTGATGAAGATGTAGGGAAACAGATATCCAATCAGAGCGACCTAAGATGCCATCCGGGAAGTATTTGATTTTCCACCTATGCCCTCCAACCCTGAATATGCTGGACGGGATAGCCTTGGAAACGCCGAGCCCAAGGGTGTGGGAGTATCCTTGAACTGTGAGCATGTGCGACCCGGACACACCTTGGGAGCATCTTCCAGAATATTTGGATGAGTGGTCTTGAGGTTCTCAAAGTCTGTCACTCCGTATGACGGCCTTGAGGCTTTGTAACGACCCAAGGAAGTGCAAGCATGCCTCCTTAAGCTCAGCACAACCATGCTGGTCAGCATAAAAAATGTAGATATCATTAGGGTTTTCATGTGACTCCGTAACAGGTTCACTAGCAGCATGCAAAGTCCTATCATCATTCTTTTTCTTTTTATTAAAAGGACCAGCTACGTCAATATTAACTGTCAATATTAACTCTCTGAGATTCTTGCTCAATTCTCTTAGGATGGCCCTCGAAATACAAGGGTTCCTGAGTCATTCTACCACCTCTAGTCACAACTCTAACAGCATGATCATTGTTTTTACTAATCATCTCATTGAGAAAATCACTTTTTGCCTTAAGTACCCGTTCTACTTTAGTAGTTACCACGGAAACATGTTTACTAATAAGCCTAAGGTCATCGACAGTTCTACTCATATATTGCAAGCGATAAGGCATGTAAGCATTATGTTTCAATTGTCTACTAAATAAGCATTAAAATTTTCTTGTTTAACAACAAATTTATCAAATTCATCCAAGCATTGGCTAGCACACTTATTATAAGGAATATCACATTCATCAAATCTACAAAGAGAATTTACCTCTACTACCTGTGTCGGGTTATCAAGACCATGTATTTCTTCAATAGGTGGTAGATTCTTAACATCTTCAGCTTTAATAGCTTTTTCTTTCATAGATTTCTTCTCCTCTTGCATATCTTCAGGACTGAGGAATAGAATACCTCTTTTCTTTGGAGTTGGTTTTGGAGGTGGTTCGGAAATAGTCCAATCATTATCATTGCTCAATATATTATTCAATAGTAGTTCGGCTTGTTCAACAGTTCGTTCCCTGAAAAACACAACTATCTAGGTGGTCCCTAGAAGCATCGGTTAGTCCACTATAAAAGATATCAAGTATTTCATTTTTTTAAGAGGGTGATCAGGAAAAGCATTAAGTAACTGGAGAAGCCTCCCCCAAGCTTGTGGGAGACTCTCTTCTTCAATTTGCACAAAGTTAAATATTTCCTGCAAGGCATATCTCCAGCCACTGCACCCGCCCAAAGCGTACGGCTGGGCTCCTCCACGAACAGCAGCTTGCGACTCGGAATTCGCCGGAGGTCATCAATGCACAGCCACACCCAGAAATCTGCCATATCATTCCGCATTGCGGTCTGGTCGTCCACCTCGGCCATGAAACTGACCTTTGAGGATGGTGCTTGCCACCCGCTGACTCCACGCATGGCCCGGAACACCTCGTAGCGAGAGGGGCACCAACAGCAGCAGGTTCACCGCGGTCTCCTGCACCTGTCGGAGCCAAGGGCGCAGAGAAAGCTCGAAGGGAGGCGAGTCCCCACGACCAGCTCTAATCATCCGCTCCTTGAGCTCAACATCTCGGCAGAGCAGAAGGAAATCCCGAGGGTAGAACACACGAATAGACATGTCCTCTGGCCCAATGTCAAACTCCGCATGCAGCGCGGCCGTCGCCGAGGCCAGGTCCACCTACGGACGCACACCAGTTACCATGACCAGCACCGCTCGAGCCAGCTCTAACTCGGCCGCCCAGAGGTCCGGCGCCGCCTCCAGGAAGCACGCCTCGCGTCCCTCGGACATCGGCAGCGTGCCCGCCCAGCCAGCTTGACCACCGGGACCGAGAAAGAGGGCCCGACACCGCTCCCAATAGAGGACGGAGCGCGAACCACGTGGCTCCAGAGGCAGACAACGCAAGGGGCGGAGGGCCCGACGGAGGCGGCGACAGATCCATGGACGACCACCTCGCATGAGGGCCTGGCGGGGAGGAGAGGTTCGGGGCATTTGGCTCGGCGACCCTGTGGCGGACGACGGGGGGGGGGGGGGGGGCGAAGCCGCTCCACCAGTGATTCCGTCAGGGAGCACGGGCTCGAGTGTGTGGGGGCAGACGCCGGAGCAGGGCGAATAAGGCGTTGTCTAACTGGTTGTGCGCGTAACTAGTATCTCAACCATTGCTATTTCATATGGATTCAATCCTTTTGCATGTGCATGCCCCTTCTTCTAGTTTTTTTATGCTGAGTGACACATGCATGCCTAGAGCATCTTTTCTCTCTCCTCAATCATAGTTACTTTTATTTTTCTTTTGATAGTTTAGATGATTCATATCTTTAAAATAAATTTTTTATTTTTAAAACTCTTTATATATTTGAACTCACAGCGCTAAGGTCTTTAGAACAAGATCAGTATTGTATAAATTATAAAAACATTTTTGTTAGCTGAAATTGAAATATGATTTTATAGTAGCTTTGTTGTTAGTGAGGAACTTTGCTAGAAACAATGAAGAACTTCTCATTTTTATTGCATAGTTCTAAATAAACAGAATCAGGAATTGAAGGATTTTTTGGATACTGGGTTTGCACTTTGTTAGAAATACTGAAGAACTCTCTAGAAAATGTATTTGGAACCAATGAATTTTGTAAACAGCTTGTCTGAACTTTTATAAAAAAATTATGGAACTTTGTTGGAAATATATCGATATTGGACTTATTTCGTAGAGCTAACCGTGATAAACTCAAATACATAAACGAATTTAAATTTGCAAAAAACATTTAAAAGTTTTTCTAGCAAACATAGTGCAACTACTAGTAGCTATTTAGTAGTAGTACATACAGCTAAAAGGCAAGTGATATTCTCTACTACTAGACCATAGGCCCTACTGCTTGCATGCATGCCTGATTGATGTATTGATTTGATCTGCATGCTTGATGGATGGTCAGGATATGCGATGCACGCGCAAACAGTTAGACAAAATCCACCTCCGGAGCAGGGCCACGAGAAGGGCCAGCGGCCCCGCCCTGCACTATGGGGCCGAAGGCCGTGCCAACGACGCCCGGGACGACAAGGGACCGGAGTTGTGGGCGCGATGGCGGAGGGGAAGGAGGAGGAGACGGGGTAGGTGAGGGCGGAGCAGGAGAAAGAGGCTCCGACGAGGACAAGCCGGACAGGGAGACATGCGAGGCCATGGCGCCGGGGAAGGTGGGCACCAACTCCGGAACAGAGGGCGGCGCGCTCAGAGGGTAGGCGCCGAGGCCGGAGTGGCCACCAGCGAGGAGCGCAAGGGTGGGCGCCCGAGCCGGAGTGGCAGCCGGCGAGAGGCGCTAGGCTAGGATGATATATTCAAAAATGTTTATATATGCAAATAGTATAAAATGTTTGTGAATTCAAAAAATATTCAAAAATTTGTAAAAGTGGTCATGATTTTGAAAAATATGCATGATTTCAGATATGTTCACGAGTTTAAAAAAGGTTCATGATTTCACGATATTGTGATAGTGTATCTCGGTGATGCAGCAAAATGTGATCATGCCTTGAAAGACCATGATTTTTTTTTTCGTTGCAACGGGCTCTTTTGTTAGTTACATTTATTAATTAATCTTAACAGGCCTTAGATATCCGCTAGAGATGCTCAATAATTCTTCACGAGCAGCCAGGCACGAAAGCAGACGCACGCGCTGAAAAAGAAGGAGCTTGATAAGGGTTCCTTCCCGCCGCCGGCGGCCGTCGTCGCTCCTCCTGTCGTCCGGCCGCATCCACACCTCCCACACCTCCTCCCTCCGTCGCATCCAAGTTCAGCCCCTCTGGCCACCGCTTGAAGATCTGCGTCCGGCCTCCAAGATCCAACCTCCACCTTCTCTCGGCTTCTCTGCTCCGGCACCGATCCCTGCTGCTCTGTCGCCAAGTAATCCTCTGCTCCTTTTTTCCCCATCTGTTATGTACAGTATACACTAGTGGCTGGATAAGAAATATTGGTGATGTTATATTTATATATATATACATGCTTAATTTGGTGTTGCTGAAACACCTGTATGTATTTCCTTTTTGGTTAAGATACTTCAGGTTCATGGTGCATATTTTGTTTACCATGGGGGAGATAATTTGTTTTCGAGAATACGCGAAAGCTGTGTGTTGATTCATTAAGGTTGGAAGAAATACACCAAAGGTTCAGGTTACATATAGATAGTTACATACTTACAGTGCCAGTCCGCCCTTTGAACCTCTGGATTAAGCACGACGATTTGCTTGTTCGGATTGATCAATAGCCTTATGCGGTATTACATGATGCTGGAAATAAAAGTTTCTAATCTGCTTGGCAGTTTGTGTGCCCCATGAGCACTAGGAGAAGCGCGACTTGATTGATCGTATGTGTATGCTAGTTTCTTGATCTATCGTGTATCCATATATTCTACTCATGTAGAAGTTGCAGCACGGATGCTGTTGCAGCATGTAACACTGCCATTCTTGATTGCTACCTACTTTTTGTCAGTTTCATGTTAATTACTTTCAGAAACTTGTATGCTCCTTTGTTCTGTTGTCTATATGTTATTCTGTATCAATCAGTTGTCTAGCTGGTTGGGGAGTTTTTTTTAATGTGCTCATATCATGAATATGATATTGATGTTCTCTGTCTTAACAGAGAACGGAGACCAAGCAGCTAATTGAGTTAATTGCAAGCACCAAGCAGCCAGATCACGAGGAGAGAACAAGTTTGGTTGGTTTCAACCTCTTTAACCAAGGTTTTCGGTTTGTCAAGTCTTGATAGAGATGGATATTGTGGTACGTTATCTCGCCCTCTTAGTCTGTCATTACCTTGTCCTTTGATGCTTGTGCCATGTGCGTGAGACGCGGTGTTAGGGTCCGGCTTTTGATACAATGCTTGGGTGTCACTCCTTACCATCGATAATTGTGCGCATGACCATGGTAGCGTAGGTTTTTGGAAGATAGGGTTAGTGTGTGGTCGTGGTCATTGTTTGGATCCCTGAGATTCTGATCTTGTTTGTTGTTTTCCTTTGTCTCCAAGGATCGATGTTCGTCTTTTTTGTTAGAGGGCGAGAAGATTATTACCAAGGTTAGCCTCCACCTTGACTTACAAAAAAGCTTATGCAAAAGTAGAATTTTTTGGGGGTGTCTCAAGAACAAATTAATTTGCTATTTGCTTACCCAATGATCTACTCCCTCTGTAAACTAATATAAGAGTGTTTACATAACTAAAACAGTGATCTAAACGCTTTTATATTAGTTTACGGAGGGAGTACATATCAATTATATTCTAAATCTGATTTTTTCTCATATTTTAGTTTTCCACCTCTTTGTAGTTTGATGGCATTCGCTTACGAAACACAAATGATAATGGCATTCTCCTAGTGACAAATTTCCAGTTTCTTTTCATGGTAAGTCTATAGTATGTGGGTCTCTCTGCACATCATCATACTACTATATTCATCTAATGAGTATTGTGTTTTCTTTTGCAGAGTAAAGAAACAAAAAGCAAGTTGGGAACCATCCCTCTTACTACAGTGGAACAAATAAAGGTATGTTGTTTTAGGTTACCTTTATCACTAGCTTTATTCTGACTTCCATTATTGTATCATGTCTACCAAATTTGATATCTAATTGTTGCGACTTGCAACCCGCAATTAAGAGAAAAATCAGTGTGTTGCTGGGGTGGGAGGTGTTGTATGACTGTGCTTAGTAGGGGAGAGGAGAGACAGGAAAATTATGGCAACTTCACATTGGATTTGGCATGGGGACCACCTGCCATGTAGAAGGGGAGGTAGTGATGGAGGAGCAACAGGAGGTGGCCCATCATATGCCTTGAGGCCAACTTCAAAGACATCATGAATATGAATGGAGGCCGGTAGCTCAAGGTGAAGGTCGCGTTGTTGATCTTGGTAGCCATGCGATACATCCCATAGTGGCGAGGCCCCAACTTGCCCTTTGCTGCCCAGGACAGAGCTGGCTGCACTGTGGTGAAGGCAACCAAACTTAGTCACCGACATTGAAGTGAAGCTTGTGGTGATGACCATCTTAGTGCACCTTGGTGTACCCCTGAGCTTGCAGTAGATGAGTCCGCACATCAGCCAGGAAGAGGTCACAATCTTGAAGCTTAGCATCAATGACTAAAGTGTGTGCTTCACTCGGTCTGTGGTACCGAGTCAGCCTGGACGTGGCGAGCGGGCTTCGTGGCCTGCTCGTGGCCGGCTCGGTCCTGGCCCGGTAGAAAATCAAACCGTGTCTCCAAGCTGGCCGCTGCTCGCCGTCGCTGTAGTGTGTGCACCGCATCAGCTTTGGAGTTCTAGACCAGGTGAAAAACAGAAAAGCCGTTCGTGCGACATGGTGTTCGAGGACCGGAAAAACTTCTGTGTTTGTCTCCCTCCCCTCCGGTCGTGTCTCCGGCGATCACCGTCCACTCGCGATTCCATTTTTGCGCCGAGCTCACCAGCAGCCTCATGCAGCTGACCACGGAAACAAGCGCGCTGCTGGTGTAATTTCTGAAGTTTTTGAAGTTTCCGAAGTTGCAAAACAGTCTCGGCTTGAACTAAGTTTGAATTGGTTCAGTGGCCTAGTAAATAAAACATAATACAGCAAATGGATGTTCCGTCTTTCTCATGTTTCCTCTCTCTAATTGTTCTCTGTCTTTCTCACGTTTCCTTTCTCTGAATGTTCTGTGTCTTTCTCACGTTTTCTTTCTCTGAATGTTCTCCGTCTTTCTCACGTTTCCTTTCTCTGATCATATTACATCCAGAAGTTGTTGTTGTTTGTCAGTAGCTGAACACAGCCTAAAAATAGCTAAGCAGGAGCTGCTGTTTTTGTTTGTCAAAGAAAATGTTGCACTTTTGCCTTATTTGC
Source organism: Hordeum vulgare subsp. vulgare (assembly GCF_904849725.1). NCBI lineage: Eukaryota > Viridiplantae > Streptophyta > Magnoliopsida > Poales > Poaceae > Hordeum > Hordeum vulgare. The sequence continues at coordinate 8,712,923 of NC_058523.1, read as the reverse complement.
TCTCCAAAATAAACAGATGATTAAACAACAGCCAAATAGGACCTAAATACATCAGAAAACAGACTGCCAGTCAACGTGATGGATTGGTCCAGACGGTCCTTTTAGGCTTGACCGAGCTGGCTCCCATACGGCCCGGTCCTAAAAAAAGAGGGTCGTTGACCAGCTCGGTCCGGTCCGGACCGGACCGTCGGCAGCCGGTCCAAACACCGGCTCGGACCGGGACCGGACCGGACCGGACCGTGTCCACCCTGAGGTACCGAGCACCGGTAGGATCCCAAGCATACACTATTTCTTGAGCGTTGAATGGAAGGATGAATCGTAGCAAAATTCACCCCAAGTGAGCCAGCCCACCCATTTGCGTCGACGATCTGCAGTCATGCAGCAGAGGTGCATGGCATTTGTCTTGTTGATTGCCCCAGTCTGGGGTGAAAGAAAGTGCTCATCCGAAGAGCGCTACTACACATGGCAAACAGATCAATCTAGAAGTTGGAGGTGAAAACGGGATTGCGGTCGAAGGCATTTGATACCGGAATGGTGTGGAGACGCACAATGTCATCAGAGAAGGTGTGTACCATGCATGATGCTATGTATGGGTGCGCTAGTGGAATGAAGTAAGCTTGCCTGCAGAAGCTGTCCACCACTGTCAAGATGACAGATTTGCCATCGAGATCGAGGCCGACCATGCTTGCACTCTTTGTGGCAATACCATAGGTTAGCCAAGCCTGTGAGGTGCTAGGATGCCAACCACATTTTTTTTATTCACCAATGTGCATTGACTTGCAAATAAATTCTTGCACTGATTAAGCCACTGCAGTAGGTCACCCTTGCCATGGTTGGTCGGGAACTCCAGCTTGTCAAAGTGTGGAGGCCTTCTACCGATGTGGTCATCAGTGGGGTGGGCATCCCACCCCTTGGGCAACGTTGGTCGTAGCGGCATGATCTCTTGTGTGTCCAACCAGGTCATGAGCAGCGTGGTGGATGTCGTTGGAGGAGGTGTCCACCGAGGGATCTTGGTGGTGTCAATTGCGACAGTCATAGGCGCGAGCCTGGGTTGAGGACCCCTTATCATAAGATCGCAACAAGATAGTTTCTATATTAGTTACAAAAAAAAAATCCAAAATAGGAAGAGAAAAATAAGAAGCCTCTTACGGCCATCATAAGGGAAAGGAAGAAAGACATATGAGCCAGCTTGAGCAGCCACCCTTTAAGAAGTGAGCAATAGCTCACTAATCGAGAGCACTTGCATTGAAGATGAACAGGGCTAAGCAATCCAACGAAGCTGAGATGTCACCATGCATTGGTAGGTGAGTGTTTCGCCATAGAGGGAAGTAACTGCGAAAGCAGGGGTCCGACTAACCATGGCAAGGGTGACCTACTGCAGCACCAAGAGGGGCAATGGAAAGATGTTGCTGCTTCTGTTCGTGAACATAAACGATGGCATCATAGTGCCCTGCATGAAGGACACCCTATCTGGTGCAGCTGAATTAGGCGCACCTTTCACCTGATATTAGTGGTTCCAACTACTTTTGATTATATAGATTAATGTGGTGGATTAAAGAGAAACGTTAATTAAGTACATGTAAAAATTGGCTCATGACCATCTTAAATAACTCACTGCACTGATTTTGTCACACTCGTTTCCCCAGGAACAAGATGCAAGGTCTTTTGAAATAATTGGTACGTATTTAATGTTTGGAGTTCTCTTTGAATACAAATATATGTCTATTTTAATGGTATTTTGGTTCAGGTCACGATATGAGGTTGCTGGTGTTTGATTTGAAATCTGAACAAAAGCAAGAGGTACTTATATGCAAGGCAGCATTGCATTGTTTTCTCATGTGTCCGCACTTCCTTTTATCACATAGCTAGTTATTTGATCCCAATTCAACTTTTATTTGACTTGCTAGGTCAGTTTAGATATATGGCATCTAAAATATGCTAACATTGTATAAAAAAAATACATTCTAGAGTACATGACACTTTGGTAGAAATATTTATATTAACCTTATAATTTTTTCATGATTATCTACACCAGTTTATCTAAAAACAAATCTTCCCTTGGTGTCCATCTTGCATTCCAAACATAAATAAATAAATCCAATGCTGGGTGCAGCTAGGTCATAAAAACCTAGATTTGCTTTTCAATCTTATATTTGTTATATGAATTCATGTCCAAAAGCAAGTTTGATCAGCAGGCATAGTTTATCATTAGACCCTTTCTTTAAGAGTGAAATAAGCAAAATCATGCTGAAACCACAAGATTGGCTTGCCTCTACTGTCTGCTTAGTCCGTTTGCCTAAAATGAATTCTTTCTAGACATATTGTAATTTTGTACTTGCAGTAAAATTTACTCATGAGATAATTATGTTGTTTTATTTGGCAGCTGAGTAAGATAGTGGAATATTTGACAAGATGCGCCAAACCTTCACGTTTGGTTGATCTTTTTGCATTTGCACTTAATTCCACTCCATCCGCCCTTGCTAATCGAACAAGTCCCAATATGCGGCTGTTGAAAGAATATCAACGCCTTTTTTGTAAATGGTTTCCTCCGGGCACCGGTTTTGAAATTCAAAAGAGTTTAGAGGATAAATGGTGGAGGGTAACTGAAGCCAATTCTGATTATTCCTTGTGTTCAACCTATCCATCTCACCTGATAGTCCCACGCACCATAAGGTACTTCTACACTTTGCAATATCATGTAATATTTTTATGTTCAGACATATGTTCGACTAATCTTACCATTTTTCTATCACCCATCAGTGATGAAGAGCTACAAGTAATGTCTACCAGCCGAGCTCTTGGTCGCTTGCCTGTTATTTCCTGGTGTGATTTTGGTGCGTGTGCTCTCGTTTTATTTAGTCGGTCACCAAACTTTTATGTTGAAATTTCTAGAAATACTATTCAGAGATTCTTTCATTTAGCTGTAACCAGCATGAAACTTGTTCATATAACAGGATCTGGAGCCGTCCTGGCAAGGTCTTCTCAGCCCATGGGAATCAAGAATCTTAAGAAGTGAGTTGTTACCCATCTAAATTAATTTGGCACATACACTGACTTTGGAATGTTGTTGATCTGATTATAAGTTTTCTTGCATCAGTAGCTATGAGGATGAAAAACTTGTATCTGCCCTTCGCACTCCAGGAATTCACCGCACGGACTCTTTAAGGTATTCTGGATATGCTTTTCATTCTTTTTGGTTGAGCTTGATGATTATTGGATTGATGATGGTATATTTGATGTTTCTGCTTTTGTTTAAAAAAATGAGGAAACACCACAGTAAATTGAACAAACGCTAACCTAGTTATCATTGACTTCTACACGACCCGCTTGAACTTTTTAATATTTTTTTACTATTCTGATGCCTTTGTTATAAACAGTTTCAGTAATATTCAGGTCAGAATTATTTTGATTGCTTTGTAAACAGGAAACTATACATAGTTGATGCTCGGCCAGGGGTCAGCGATGCTCGGCCAAGGATATGCTCAGAGTCAGCATGTTCCTATCCAGAATCTGAGGTAAATAGTACTCCCTCCGTTCAAAAATAAGTGTCTCAAGCTTAGTACAACTTTATAGTAAAGCTAGTACAAAGTTGAGACACTTATTTTGGAACGGAGGAAATATATATGTGAATTGGCTAGTGCTTGTTGTCTAGTGCATATGTTCCATAGCATTGTTTTGTCCTTTGTTTCATCTTGTTATTTTATTGGCGGGACCAGGTTGTCTACCTAGGAATTGAAGACATATATGAAATGAGAGTTAGTTTTTCCTCTCTCCGTAAGTATGTTGATACTCATGGATCAATTTCATCAAATGGACTCCCTTTAGCTGGACCTGTCACTGGAGACCTGGTAAGTCTATGGTTTCCTTAAAAGTTGAGAACTACATCGCTTTTTTCTTTTTTAGGTCTGTTAGGTAGATACGTCATTACCCAGCATGCACTCTTTTCATGTATAAATTTTGGAACGACATATGTGGTTCCACACAGAACAAGAATATGCAGCCAACGAAAAGCTTGTGCTGCGAAAATTATTTACATCTTTAGTCGTAGGGCCATATGGTCGTTCGTAGAAACTCCTTAGAAATATTTGACTTCATCATATTGAAAATTCTACAACTTGTCACGAATCATTTTATAGAAGATGAGATGACAATTTATTGTTATTTTTCTAGGTAAATCACGGATCAGCCTGGGGTCGCGGAACTATAAATAGCATGACAAAATTTTCTATTCGGGAGGAATGGCTAAATCATATTCAAATTATCCTGATTGGTGGTTCATGGATTGCTGAAAAAATTGCCCATGAATCAGCTTCAGTTCTAGTGCATTGCAGGTATTTTTTGACAATTTACATCTCTCATTATCTGCAATATTTGTTAACTGTATCAATTCATGTAATGTGGTAAATCATGAACATAAGTGATGATGTTTTCTGTATCAACATTGAATTTGTTACTGGATTCAGGATGATTTATGTCATGAAAGCAAGGGCGTATGTTGCATTGCAACAAAAAAAACATTAAATTTGTTCGGACATGCATGACATTGTTTTCTTACATTGGGGTTCGTTGGCATCAGCATTACTCTTATTAGGTAGTGGTGCCAACTTATTTGGTAGTCTTGTATAGCATGTATTTTAGGTACTTCATATGCACCAAATAAAATGCATTTACACAATTTTTTAAATCTTTTTTCAACTTGTTTCGATGTCTGACAGGTGGGTGGTGTCTTATATTCATTGTAACAAAGCCACATAGGTTGTCACTTGCACTTGTTGTTATTTGCCTATTGCAAATGTGGTGGCTACTACTCAAGTAATTCACATCTATGTTTCTGAGAAACTGGTTATCGAAAAATAAGTATAGCCTCGGCTGCTATAGTTCCAGCCAGAAACTGTGCAAAGCATGGTGGTCTACTTAAGTGTAAAACAAATTTGAGCTGAGAAGAAGTTTATGTCCGGTCACCTTTTCGAGGTTGCCATTCAATTTGAACTTCAAAATTTAAAATAGGAATCAGTGCCATCATATTTTCCAAATTTTGGTCTCTACTAGCAACCAGTAGCTAGGACATCAATTCACATCTCAAGCAATGATCTTGCAGTCCTTTTGATGCTATCTTAGGTTGCGTGATCTCTATAACTTTGTTGCTTCACGTCTTTTATCAGCCGCAGAAGGGATTTTGTTTATTTCATCTGTTTTTTTAATCGTTTGCAGCGATGGCTGGGACAGAACAACACAGTTAGTTGGACTTGCTTCCCTCCTGCTTGATCCATTTTATCGAACGTTCACTGGATTTCAGGTACAGACGGCAGATACTAGAAACTTTGCAATGCAGTTGGCAGCAGAATAGTTTTGATTATTGGAAAATCTTTTAGTTTGATTCAACATTATAATTTATATTTAGTTATCTGTTTGCTTGAAATAGAAGATGTTTTTGGTGATGTTTCAGATTATAGAACTACAATTTATTTTGACACCATGCAGCTCCTTGTCGGAAATAATTGCACGCATCGAAATTAATTGTAACATTCATGTTGCCTAGTACATTCTGTATTTGCTATTGTCATTTCTCACATTATATAATATAATGGATGGATCACTTTTGGATATATGACACTTTTTCACCACATTATTATAGGCTCTTGTGGAAAAAGATTGGCTAGCTTTTGGCCATCAATTTGCGGAGAGGATGGGTCTTCCAACATTAGCTAAAGGAGGCCAGCCTGAAAATCCTTCGGTTAAATCTCAGGCATCAGATAATAAAACTTCACCAGTACTGTTGCAGGTAGTTTACTCGCTATTTTTCTCCTCTTTTCCAGTAAACTTTGTATTAATATAAGAATTTCGTTTGCGTCGAGTTCGATTGCACATATTGAGCCATGGTTGAAGGCTGGCATTTAGGATTAGGTTGCAACATGCCCCTCACAAATTGTGCATTTCAGGAGGTATTTATTTTTGTAGTAAAATAATGTTCGTTGACGGTTTGATATGCTGATATCTTTTACCAATGGGATCGAGCATTTCAAAACAACAATGGGTGTTGTCATGCTGTCCTTTAAAGCTCTATCTCCAGATATATATAGTTGACTGTGCTGTTATATTATCTGTACATTTTAAATTTGTCTGTTTAGATACATGTTTTTTATGTGCCTGGTAATTAATATGATTTCTTATTTTTCAGTGGCTAGAATGCATTGCTCAGTTGATGCGCATGTACCCATCTGCATTTGAGTTCTCCAGTGTAAGACTTCTTGTTTTCTGCTACTGTTTGAATATGCTGAAATTAAAATCTCTTCATGGATACTGATAACCTGAACTGCTCTTCTGACTGCAGGCATTTCTGGTTGACTTTATTGACGCTGTGTTATCGTGCCGTTTTGGGAACTTCCTATGCAATAGGTAACTAATCTAGCTTAGTGTTTTCCTGTGTTGCCTGGTGCTCAAATCGCTCCGAATTGTTTATTAGCCTACTTGTGAACACTACGTATTAGTTTAGCATGTAATCAGTTGCCAAGTTGACATTCCATTTGTGGATCAATCGTTTGCCCATGCTTGAGCTGTGTAACCTAATCGCCATGGTAATTGAAGTTCTATGATTGTCTGTCTCCAAGAGTGGCCTTTCTGGATCATGCATGATATCTCTTTATTTAGAAGATAAAAGAAATAGACTCTGATTCATTCATCTGTTGTTCCTGATTTCCTCTTGATGTTAAAATATCTTGCATTTCTAATTTCTAACTTAAAATGCAAGTGAATGGGAAAGGAAACAAGCTGAAGTCGAGAGCTCTTGTCCTTGCATTTGGAAGTACTTAGCTGACCTTCGGGCTTCCGGCGGCATCTTTCATGAGCACAGAAATCCCTTCTATAAACCAAGCAAACATAATGGGCCCATTGTCCCGCCATCTCCGGCGCTTGCTCCCACCCTTTGGCCTGAATTCTATTTGAGATGGGCTTGCCCACTTGAATCGCAAGGCGGTGGCCGAGAATGCCAATATATTGAAGCAGTGAAGTATTTATGTTTGTCTAATAAATATTTCTATGTTATCTTCCCCACAGTTTTTTTTTAAATATGGGATCATGACAAAACATTTGGTTTGATAAGAGACCAAATAAAGAGTGTGGCTGATTCTAATGTTCCCTTGCCTGCTCTGTTTTATCATGTGACAAGCAGACAATAAAGGATGCCGAATCTAGAATCATTGAGCTCAAAAGAATGATAGCAGAAGAACATTAGCCATACGGTTAATTCAGAGGCAGCGAAGCCAAGTGGAGGAAGAAAATAGTTTGGACCGCGGGCTCCAGTTTCATAACTAGGTGTAGTAGGTAGCTGTGCATGAAATGGGAAAGCCGAACCTGTTTCGATTGACCGATGAAAATTGTGTAATTTTGGTTAGCTGATGTCGGCATTAGGAGGATATCCCAACACAGTTGTTTTGCAGGCTGAGTTTATTGTCATTGCTTTCCCCAAAAATACTGTATCAACATTAGTTTTCGGACACACGAGCTACGTTGCTCCAACAAAAATATCATCTCAAGATATGTATGTGAAGGAGTACTCCAACAAATCTATTGGAAGAAACTCTTATCTCATCAACATCTGTGTAACATGACTTGCTTCCAGCTGCTTAGACCAGTTGAAGCTGCAAGTTCCGACTTCCGAACCAAAGTATCAGTAGCATGACCACCAAAGCGGAACTGCAGCAACGAAAAGCCACTAGGAAGTATGTAGTGGTGTCTTGAAGGAATGCCTAAAGTACAGTTACTTCAGTATCGTCCCAGCCTAGCTTACAAAAGGCACCACAGATGTTGCATGTTTTCCTAGAATCCCGTGCAGGGCTTCGCCGTATCTTGGTCATCGGGAAACAACAGAAGAACTTCTCTCTCAAACTTTTGCAATCACTGATCTATTTTTAAGATAAGAAAGTGATTTGTGAGAAAACACATGCAGACACATGAATGTACAGTTCCATCAAGTCTCTTCCGTCGATTTCTGCTGCAGCTCACCGGCATAATAGCTCAACCAATATTTGCGACACCGTACCCACGAAGGAATCTCACACACATGCATGCCTAGACTCGCCATTACGTCTACTTTCTTTCTTTCTTTATATAAACATAAAAAAGATGTTTTCCCACTCGATTAATTATGTAATACTCCAGTGTTGGAGTACATTGTAGCACCACAAAACAGCGTAGTAGTTAAGCTGCAAATCCGATAGTATACACGACGATGACGGTACAACCTCGTCGGAACACACGATATATTAACCGGCAACAGCTGCGGCTGCAATGCCGCTGACGATATCAAGCTTAGCTGCAACATTAAAGAGTAGAGTGCAGCAAGCAGCAGGCCGTCCATCGAATCGACGTGGACCTAATTAAGGGTTGTAGTAGACGATCTTGATCTCTGTGACGCCGTGGCAGTTGCCGCTGGGGACGGAGTGCTCGAAGCAGTGACCGCCGGTGTCGCAGCCGGCGGTGGGGCAGTGGCCCTGCAGCGGGGTGCCGTGCGGGGTGACGGAGACGCGGACGGACATGGTGGCCTGGTCGGTGCTCACCTCGTAGTAGGCCCCGCCCTCGTGGTCCAGGTGGAACTCGGCGACGGCGGCGCCCTGCGCCGACACGCTCCCCGTCCAGGCGCACACGTCGAAGGACTCGTGCTTCCCGCTGGGGAGCAGCCAGCCGTTGGGGAAGAGCGCCTTGCTGTTGGAGCGCGGTTCGATGCCCAGGTTCAGGTCGTGCCCGCACAGGTTCTGCACCGTCACCTTGTGCCCCTCGCACGAGCCTTGTCCGCCGGCGGCCGTCGTCGCGCACAGAGCCACCAGCAGCACGAGGGCCAGCGGCGCCTTGGAGTTGGAGGACGCCGTCGCCATGGCTAAGCTACCTGTTGGTGTTGGGTCGAGGAAGAAGAGAGGCTGGCATCCACTGGTTTATGTCTCAGGGTTGTGTGGGTATTTATAGGTTGGTTAGGGCTTTGACACGACGGTTCAAGAATAGCGTAGGGCGTCGCTAATTCGTTTTGGACGATTCTCTCGCCCAAAGTCTGGCGCCGATCACACCAAAATCTATATATTTTTTTTAGTGTCAGACCAATCTACTTGAATAGTTAGGAGGAAGTGTTATTCCATGTCTATATTAATTTAGAGCATCTCTAGCAGATTTCTTAAAAATGATTAAATATTTTTAATGTTTACTTATTAAGGTTTTGCTTAAAAAAATGTTCAGAACAGATACCGTAAAAGTGATTCAATCCGTAAAATTTTAAAGGCATCGAAAATCAACACACGAGACCCTTATATTTGAAGGTTGGAAGGTCGAACCGAGTGTGCTCCGTATACTGGTCAAACCTCGTCGAAGCAAACAGCAACCGTGGAATTTGCCGGAATCCATCCAAAACTCGTCGGAATTCATCACCGCACACCGGAAATACCGATGGTCGCCGGAATCGATCACCGTCGGTTCAAATTGGATGAGCTCAACCTCGTCGTGGCCTTCCGTGACCTCAGCCTGGTCGACAAAGGGGCACGGCAGGCAAGGACCAGGGCGCAGTCGGCAGCCGTCGGGGCGCGGCTGCTGGTGCTGGACGCGGCCGGCGGGGATGGGGCACATACGACGGGGCTGGGCGCGACCAACTAGGGGAAGGGGTGGCGCCGGTTGGGCTAGAGGAAGGAGCTCCTCTGCATATGAAGAAAATTTGGTTTTAGGTTTGCGTTTTACAGTATCTATTCAGCTGTAACTAAAATGAATCTTTAAAATAGCATTTTTGACCCTTATTCCAGTTTTACTGTTTATAATTTCAAGGGGTTCGCTAGAAATGCTCTTAAGTTCCATACTTGCCATTGATGTTTGCATTTTCTTATATTTATTTCAGACCTTTCGGTGATGTGCATTCATTGAAAAGAGACGTCCCCGTCGACTACAAAGACATCTATGGTGACTTCGTTAATTTTAAGGTGATGTGTCGGCTCAATTCTTTAAAGATGTTTATTGTAATGGTGCACGTGTGACTGCGTTTATAGAGATGAATGTATGCTCGTGTATATAAGTGACTTCGGCTATCTATACCTACTAATAAAGCACCTATTGCTTTTGCCCCTGAAGTTCGCATAAATTACTCACCATGCCATCCGTGAGTCAAAAAAATGATCCAATTTTTTCTTTAAGTAACCGCCCGACGTGTATTGGTTATATAGACCTATGCCATAATATGTCAACACTCAAGCCCTAGCGGGATGGAGAGGGCCTTGGTCTTCTAACCTCAAGACCCAGGTTTGATCCCATCTGCTTCCTTTTTTCTTTATTTTTTACTTTTCTAAGCTTTTCTAACCTTGAGATCCAGGTTCGAAGAGAGATTGATTTTGTATATACAAATTGAAGTTCCAGCACCTGTCAAATGGACGGTTGTTTCATCAGCCACACTGATCGTAGTCTTCTCCATCTAATGATCGCACCAACCTATCAACTATCATGGTTATATTTTCAAGAGGGAGTAGTGAATTCTGCTAAAAAAAAGCATGTAGTAAATGCAAATTTGAAAATTTATTCTTTTATCAACGCACATGGATTATCATGCCTTCATTCATATGCACCAAAAATCTAAACTTTTAGGTTCTTTTTAGTTCGTACTTTATATTATTTTAGTGTACGCCTTAAATTTCAAGGAAAGATCATTTACATTGTTTATTTTAAAACATGGTACATCATACTTATTTTTCGTTGCAACGTAAGGGCATTTGTGCTAGTACTATATAACACAGAAAAAGTATGGCGCCGAACGAAACGACTTCGTTCGCGGCGTGGCGTGTTGTGGTATTCAACCAAACACGCCTAATCTTACGCCGCGTAGAAAAGCACACTGCTCATCGACTGACGGCTGTTATCTGTGCACTGAGAGAGACGGAGCATCTGCGTGCATGAAGCATCTCTCCGTAAAGCCGACCAGCACGGCACGAGCTTTGCCTCCCAAATAAGGGACGACACGAGCACGACGCATGGGAGTAGGACACGGCCTAGTGCATGGCAGGTTGGCGAGCCCATGGTAGCGATGTTACCCATTGAGGCGTGTCCTTATGTGCATCACTCTACTTCCTCCTTTCTGATTTACATGACTCACAACAACTTTAATGAACCGACTCAACCGGACGGACGATTTTGTTTGCTTTTTATTTATTTGGATCGGTTCGACGGACATCAACGTTTGCTTCGACGTTTGGGTCGGCGTATGTGCCCAACGTTGGCCCGACTCATTTTACCGGCACGTGATTTTTTTTAAAACATTTCCGAAAATAATAAACAAACTTTAATTAAAAATTAAAAGCCGACCACGAAAGCCGAGGAAAATCCACGCGTCCCCATTACATTAATTAAATATAAAAAACCTTAACTACGAGGCAGCCCTAGACGTCGTCGTCGTTGATGACGCCGGAGCCGGTGAGGTCAACTAGCGTCGACGCAGGACCGGTCCAGGGGAACGCCATGTTCCAGAGCGCAGCTGCGTGCGCCTCTGTCGTCTGTTCCGCCGGTGCGGGCTGTGCTGGTGCCGGTGGCAGCGCAGCACGGTCACGCTCCTCCTCCTCCATCTCCCGTCGTCGTTCCTCCTCCAACTCCTTCTCCAGCGCCATCTGTCGACGGCCGTCGGCGCGCTCCTCCGCCAGGTGCCGCGACCTCCACTGCTGGAGGTAGGCTTCCTCCTGCTGCGGTGTCGCGCCCAACCAGATGGGCCGCGCGCTGACCCACTCGCGGAGGTAGCCGGTCCACTGGTACGTAGACCTCCCGCTGCGGTTCCATGGGCTCGGTCTTCAGCAGAGGTGGCACGACGTAGTCGCCACTGGAGGACAGCGCGATGGCCTCCGCGAGTTGTGCCTCGTACGCCGCATCCTACTCCTCGGCCTTGCGCCGCTCTTTCTCGTCGCTGTCGCAGAGTGCGGCTGTCAGCGCCGCCTGGTAGGCAGCCTCCACCTCCTGGTCCTCCTAACTAATGACGGGCGAGGGCGGCGAAGGGCCTCCTGGCTGCACGTCGCGCACGCCGCGCCGGCGCTGCTCCTCGTGCTCGACTGTGAACCAGACCTCCCAGTGGGGAGAGTCAGCCACATACACAGGGTTAAGCCGCTGCTCCGCCGACAGCTGATGTCTGCGGCGATTTACCTCCTCCGCGTGCATCCGCACCGACCGCCACACGACCGGCACCGGGATCCTCTCCGTATCCAGATGCCAGTGGTGCGGGAGGATGACATCGGGGTACGGCAACGGGACACGGTGCTCCCAGTGCCACTGCGCTTGGTGCACTGGGACGCCGACACGCTCACGAGGCCGACGGGAAGATCGCGCAGGGGTAGACGGGAGCCTTGCCCTTGTTTTGGAAGGAGCCGGCCATGGCTGCTGGCTAAGGTTTGGTCGTCGACGAGGTGGAGAGATGGGGACCAGGGGCTCTGGAAGCAGATGAGGCCGAACCCCACCGCACGTTCGGATTAAAAAAGACCGACCGCGGCCGCTGACGCGTGGGCCCATGGAGGGTGACCGTCATAAATTAAGTTGACTGCCGGTGGTTGGGGCGGACACCGAGAGGGTGCGCGCGCGACCGCTTCGCGTCCGCGCCGACGTATTTCAGTCTCAATTTTGGGCGGGAAATGGGTCCGCACGGACGCGAAGCGGACGCGTTTTGGCAATAGGTTGACACGTTGGGCCATCACTTTCGTCCGTGTGGGCCCAAACAGACGGCGTCGGACCAAAAGGGTCGTTCCATTGAAGTTGCTCTCATCTTCAAAAAATTAAATTTTTATTATATTAAATTTATTTTGAGTCTAAACGAGTTAAAAGTGATATAAGTCTCACGCCGTATTTAATTTATAGTGATAAAAAAAGGAAATTAGTGGTTTGTAAACCGAAAAAGAGGGAGTATATATCAATATATGGTGCCCTTGGGTCCGCGGTAAGATATGCAAAGTTGTTTGTCCAGGCAAAAGAAAGATACACAAAAGTTGTGAGAGCATCAAATCTTAAGTCTAGTCACGTTGCATGTCATAATTATATTGACATAAAGTCAAAAAATTAAATGACCAGGATTTGAAAGCTCCGAAAGCATGGTTAATAGTATAGCCAACTGCTATAAGTCATTTTATAACCATCTTATAGCCGAAAATGCGTTTTGGTGGCCGAGCTACCTGCAGGCCGGTATCAGACACGTCTATGCACGTTGTGACAGGCTAAGTGCGAACAAAATTCAACGGGAGCCCAAAGTTTAGCAGGGGGCCAACGCCGCCGATGTTTGTCGTTGATCCTTTAGAACGCCTCCCCAGGAAGTATCGCAGTGGAATGACTTTCACCTTAGGGTGCACCATTGGCCTAATTATGTGTGCACAAGTCACTCCATACAATTTCGAAGTAATGGCAACTGCATTCATCTACCACATCTTCCATCACAAGAGGCACCTAATAGAGTTTGGGGTTATCATAGTAACTTGATTGTATCTCAAACACAATTCTCTCTCCAGAGTGGTTCAGACTTGATGATGATGAAACTGGCCGAAACAGTCGCCTGCTTAAAAGACGTTGCGCGTGTAGAGACCCCCGCCCTAGCACTCAATGTTATAGTTACACTTCCAAAAATGAAATGTAGTACAGTGCAAATATACTAGTGCATGAGAGGTTTGCCTCAAACAAATTCATGTGCGCTCGCTTTCCTACTAGTACTCTCACCATGTCAAGCCATCCCTCCTGAGCACCGGGCTCCCCTCTGGACCTCACCATGTCAAGCCATCGATCCCTCCTGATGTTGCGGCGGCGCCTGATGCATCGCTGGAGACCCCATGACCATGCCACCAGTGAAGTATGGTGCCTGGGTTTGGTAGGCCGGCGGTTGCCTGCTTATTTTTACGATGTGCTCGCCCAAGCTTTTGAGGGTTAACTCCAACTTCTAACCCATGGTTGTGAGCTCATTTATGTTTCCAGGGAGATATCCACTTACCATGGCGTTGTGCAGGAGAATCCTGGCCTCACGGTTCTCGCGCTCGCGCCTAGTCTTCTGGACCGTATCTCGGAGCTGTACGAGGCGCTGGCTAAGGATGGTCTCCTGGTCCACCGTCTTCTTAAGCTGCGACACATCCGGCATGCTTTTGAACCGGTTAAGGATATCCACCGCCTCGACATGGGATGGGAACACCTCTGGCACCATTGCATCCTCGCCATACACTAGCACGCAGGCCTTAGCGTTGCACAAGGTGGCCACCTCACTGGCCTTCTTTATCAGATTGTTGCTGCGCTTTCTCAAGTAATTGCGTCGCGCTAAGTCATTGCGGATTTACCGTAGGGCCACCTTTTTGCGAGCCATTGTCAACTATGGGGAAAATCTGCAAAGGAAGGAAATTTGGAATTTTGGGTAAGTTGATAGCAAGGGAGGTAGGTGGATTTATAGTGGAAGGCATGCCAGGATGAGGAGGCTAGAACCATGTTGATGGAGGATCTGAAAGATCTAGAGGCCGACCTTAAATTTTCACAGCTGTAAATTTGATGTATATTTAGAACTTTTGGGTTTACTTCCTAAGAATGCAATATTTCACCAATCAATACAAAATTTCTCGTCGATCAAGGGAGAAAAGATATGGAAGGATTCCCTCAAGAGGCACATGCATCGTTGTTACTAGGATATGCCTATTTTAGCAATATATTGCCAAATTAGATTTTCACTTTAATTTTATCCAAAGTTGGATTCGAAATGTAGATCATCACATCAACCATTGACTCATTTGTACCCAACTAAATAAAATATTTTTTGTGTAGATTCCAGCAATTCGTCAACTTGCATATTGATGGATTGTAATCATGGTTGCACACATACAAGATAAGATTGGGTGCACATGGGATGAAAAATTTACCCAGGTTTAGGCCCTCATGGTGTGGTAATACCCTACACCCCGCATGTCTTATCTGTATTGTAGCAGTGTATGATATGAGAGATGTTGATATGGAGATTGGATGCATAGGCCCCTAGCTCCCCTTATATACAATGGACGAGGGGTAGGGTTACATGGGCCCAAGTCGATTTACATGGCTTGCAACCCAAGTTATTTATTCTACTAAAGAACATGACTTTGATGCCAAGTTGTTGGAGTCCTTCCTTCTAGAGGACCATGGATTGATGGCCAGGGCCATGACATGCCCTTATGGGACCGGGGACGACTTTCAGTGTCGTGAGACACTCTTGGGCCATAAGACCGTTAGTCGTACCTGAGCCTTCGGCTGAATTAGGGGGTCAGGTGGAGGGTCATCATTGACTTATGAAAGGCAGAGCAAACCACACGCTGACTCATCCACGAGAAAAGAAATGACGTTATCTACCAAGCTTGAATGCCCGAAAGGGCATACGATCTCCTAGTACTGAACTGTTGTTCGAGATCGCCAGCTTCCGGAGACCTAACTTTGGCGACGCGTGCGAAGCATCATGATTCTTCATCTTTTGTAGACAGTGGGGCTTAGTAGTGCATCCGATGGGTGCATCCTCCAAGCCTCAAGGCAAATTTTCAAGGCCAATGGTCTCACTACTAGAAAAATGCTTATATGCGGGGTCAGAGGCGGGCATAGACTAGGACCCTCCACAACTATTTTAGAAACTTTCTAGTGGCAGGTGGGAAAAAAGCATCGACGCTGCTAAA